>NC_090941.1:543133731-543441597 GCF_040938575.1 Ambystoma mexicanum | reverse complement strand
GATTTGAACCTTGTTCTGAAGTTTCTAATGGGTGCTCCATTTGAGCTGTTAACCCTGAAAACTGTGTTTTTAGTTGCGGTCACTTCCGCTTGCAGATTGAGTGAGTGAGTTACAAGCACTGTCAGTTAAGCCACCCTTCACTGTGTTTCATAAGGACAGGGTTGTCCTTAGAGTTCGTCCTTCCTTTCTTCCGAAAGTTGTGTCCGAATTTCATTTGAGCCAGAAAGTCATTCTTCTGGCATTTTATCCTCCTCCGCATCCTGGTAAGGATAAGGAGAGGATCCATAGGTTAGATCCTAGGAGAGCTTTAAGTTTCTGCATTTCACGCATGTCCCGGGTCAGAGTGGACGATCAACTCTTTATTGGTTAAGCTGGAAGGCGTTTGGGACAAGCTGTTACTAAACAGACTTTGTCTAGATGGATTATCATGGCAATTTCTGAATGTTACCGCTTAGCGGGTAAGGACCCTCTGGTAGGCTTACAGGCCCATTCTACTAGGGGCATGGCTGCCTCTACTGCCCTGCAGAGGGGTGTTCCTATTCGTAACATCTGTGAAGCAGCCACCTGGGCTTCGGTCCATACTTTTGTACGTCACTACTCCCTAGATTCTATCCATGGGCAGGATCTGGCCTTTGGCAAGGGGGTCCTTTACTCTGCAATATGATTGGGCATTCTAAATTCTTTTCCCACCTCCTTACGTTGGTACTGCTTTGGGAGTTTGTCATAGATATGGAATACGTTGGAGGGCCCAATCCCCTCGAAGAACAAGTTACTCTCTTACCTGGTAACGTTCTTTCTATGGAATGGTCTGACGACGTATTCCATATTGCTCCCTCCCTGCCTACCCCGCTACAGAATTTCCTATGCGATTGCTTCTTACCTTTCCGCAAGGCTTTCTGTGGTCATTCTGCCAGAAGATTGGTGCCACACGTTCTTGGAAAAAATTACAACTGAGGCTACGGGCGTTGTGCATCCTACGTATAACATCCGGTGACGTCGGCTCGACGGAGGCCCTTGAGGACAACGTATCGACGTCATCGACGCAGGACGTAGACGCCGAAAGATTTTCCGAAGCAGCACAGCTGTGGTGATTGCTGTCATAGATATGGAATACGTCGTCGGACCATCCCATCGAAAGAACGTTACCAGGTAAGAAAGTAACTTGTTCTTCTCCGCTTTAGCAAAAAGAGAATATTCCTGCCATGTCTAATACTTGGCACACATGTTGGACGTGTTTCTCAAAGGAATCAGAACATATATGAATGCCGTCTAAATAGATCACCACAAAATAGTCCAGCATGTCCCAAAATACTTCATTAATAAAATACTGAAAGGTGGCTGGCGCATTGCAGAGACCAAAGGACATTACAAGGTACTCAAATAAACCATGCCTTGTTTTGAATTCCATCTTCCATTCGTCACCATGTCACATCGGGACCAGATTATACGCTCCCCTTAAATCCAGCTTGGTATAGATGACTGATGACTGCAATTGTTCCAACAGCTCAGATATCAAGGGTAGAGGATACTGATTTTTTTTTTTTTTTTTTTATCGTCACAGCATTGAAGACACTAAAGTCCACACATGGTCGGGGATCTCCGTCCTTCTTCGTTACAAAAAAAAGATAGGAAAGGTGGCAAGGGATTGAGAAGGACATCTATGACCAAGCTGTAATGTCTTCTTGATATATTCTTTAAGTATCTCCTCCTCCTTAGCAGTGAAGGAGTAAATGCATCCATGTGGTATGGCGGCCCGGGCTCTAGGTCTATAGGACAGTCATATGTCCTGTCTGGTGGTAATTGCTCTATTGTTTTTTTGTCAAAAACATCCAGATAGTCATGATAGACCTCTGGCACCACAGGACCAGGATCTTGGGACACTGCATTAATGATAGGAAGAACGGACAACAAGGCTAAGCAGGGAGAACATGTGGCAGAAACACCTGAGTCAAGACACTGCTCTGTGCAATACAGTGATGAGAAGGTAAAGGTCTGACCAACCCATTCAATAACGGGGTTGCAAAGGTGCAACCAAAGCAACCTTAATATAATGCTGAATTGCGGTGCAGCAATGATGTCAAAAGATGACTGTTCCTTATGTCCCTGAAATGACGTCATCTGAACCGGACTGTTTTGTTCATTCACTTGGCCGGCTGCCAGAAGACACCCATCCACGGGCCAGACTGCTTCGGGAGTGGTTTTAGTCTGAATAGGAAACCCGTTGGATTTTGCAAAACTGAATGTCCATATAATTACCAGTTGCTGTTGAAGCAATCATTACAGGAGCAATCAGTTCTCGGGTGTCAAAGAAAGAAAAGGGCATATGAACATAGATATGTAAGCATGAAGGGGAATTGGTCGAGCTGGAATCAACAGGACTCGTCCATACGGCTCTCTTCATGGGTGAGTCCTAGCATTTCCTGGACATTTAGCAGGTCTTTTTGGACAGACTCGAATTAAATGTCCCATCCGACCACAATAAAGACACAAGTCCAGCAACATGCATCTGTCCCTCTCTTCCTTGGTAAGCGGCCCCTGTGTAGCACCAATCTGCATAGGTTGATAATCCTTTGAGACCACTGTAGGTAGTGTTACCGTTTTTTACTGGGTGTATCTCGGGTGTCTTCCTCTTACCAAATCTCTGCAACAGACATGCATCGACCAGTAGAACTAGGTCCAATAAGTCTGGAAAGGACAAAGGAAGTGAAGGGACTACTGATAGGGCATCTTTCAACTCTTCCGACAAACCACGGTAGAAGACGGACGCCTTTTTCTGCTGCCATCTGATTGAAATGGGGCAATTAGGTGAACAAGGGGGGGTTTACCCTTGTTAGCGCCGGGAATTCAGGATCTGAGGCCTGTGCCTTATATCTTGCATCGCAAACCACATTCATGGCCCATAAAGTATGGTATTAAAGTAATTTAGGGTGGGACGTTTGCCTTCAAAAGAGGATTTGCCAAGGTAGCCACAGTGCCCCTAAATGAGAAGACCACAGTTGAGGAGCCAAGTTTCCACAGTGATGGTTCCTTAAATGCAGCCCGTTCCGGGGTAACGTGGCATGGCATGGTGTGTCAATGCCATGTGAGGGATTGCATGGCCCGCTGGGAATGCACATCATATGCACATCAAGATGAGGGGAAGCAGATGCGCCGGTGCTGCGTGAGCTGCTGGCAAGCATGCGTGCAGGGAATGGAGGGAGGAGAGGCGCAGGCATGCCATCGGTGCTGAGCCTGGTATGTATGCCCATTGAGCCAGGTGCCACGGAAGACACCAGCCCCCCCCCCAATCGGAGCGGGATGCCGCTGCACGCCACCGGGGACAAGGTGAGTCCTGACAATATGCCCAACCCCATTCCAGACCTTACTCTCACTCGCCTCACAACTTACAAGAGCATTCTACTTACCCTGACAACTGTTCTTGATGCAGCCACATCCTCCCATTCCACAAATTCCTATTTGTTCTCTCTCCTTAAACTCTCATATACTATTCATGACCCTGTATTGCATGCTGCCCACAAAAAACAGCTCGTTTTCCTCCTGCCTTCGCTGATGACTTTGTCTCCTACGTCTCCTCTAAACTCACCGAAATACAGACCACCCTGTCCACACTTCTCTCTCCTTCCCCATTACTCGTTCTCTGCTCATGCCACCTCCCCAATTCCCATCTCAATTCCACCTCCCCACCGAACATCTATACTTTCTGACTCCAGTAAAACTATTGAAGAACTTGCACCTGTCACCTCGGCTCATCTCTTCTCTTGATTCAACCTGTACCTTTCAACTGGCAACTTCCCAACCTGCTGCAAAACAGCCACAGTCGGACCTCTTCTAAAAATATCCTGGTCCAAACAACCCCTCATTTTATAGACTTTTCTCTGCCCCCCCCTCCACCGCTCTAAATTCCTTGAAGGGGTTGTCTGTAACTCAATTTTCTACTGTCATCCTGCATAATCAGTTGCTGAATCCCTCCAATCTGGATGTTGATCAAAGACTCCACTGAGACTGCTCTCACAGACTTTGCTAACTGGAATACCACTGCCCACCTCTCTTGTCCTATCGTCCTACTTCAGGACCTTTCCATAACCTCTGACACTAGCTCACCCCTGCCTCCTTCACACACTTCTTTACTTCCTTGCCTTCAAACTCACTGCACTGGACTTGGGACAGCCCCATCTCCCTGGCTGCTGCTTCTCCATCTGATGGAACTCTATCACCTCCTCCCTGACACCCCTCCAAGTTAGTGTTCCGAGGGGTCATTCTTATACCCACTCCTCTATGCCCCATGCACCTCCTCCAATGGCAAACTCCTCTGCTCCTTAGGCTTTAACTGTCGCTTCTTCGCTGACGATACTTAGATCTTCTTCTTCTCCTACTATTTTTAAATGCATAGCCAACTGCCTGTCCGCTACTGAATGTCTTTGCTATGCCTCAAACACAGACATCTTCTTTCATCCTGACTTCAATGCCAACTCCACTCTTTCCATGTTTTTCCCCTGACCTCCTCAACCCCTCAACCAGGGATTTCAACCTTGGGGTTCCCTTCTCTTTGACAGCAAACTGAAATAATTCATTTAATCACCCATTGCCACCACATCCAGGATCAAACTGCAAAGCATTAGAAAAATCTGGCCACACCTCTCTCACTACTGAACCAATACCCCAACCGTTACCTCTACTCATGTCCTCAGCAAAGTGGGCTAATGTGCAGGCCTACTTCTTTGCCTACCTCTCCACTCCATTGCTCCACACAAGAAAAAGCTCTCAACTTTGTGACATGCACCCTTTTCAAGCTAACTAGATCCTCCCCCCACCTCCATCCACCATCACCAAATTGAATATCTCTAATTGCAAAATCGCTCTCTCTTTAAATCCACCATAGTTTTGCTCTCCCACTTTCACACCTTTTCCCTGTTTGCACCACTTCACTAAAATGATCTCTTGCAGCCATCAGTCATCTCTTTGGTAGAACACATCAACATGAGGCTCAATCTCCATCTGCTTGCAAGGGGAGCTCCACCTGAACGTCTTACCTTCCTATTCAAACCAACTTCCCTGTCCACCTTTTCTGCATTCAGCCCTCAGGTCTACCCTATGCACATTTTAAATATGTGAAAACAAAGCAATTAGAGCTCTGAAGTCCTCTTTTTTAAGGGGGCTGTGTGGCAGAGGACTAATGTGAACATATATATCGAAAAAGTGCCACAGGAACAGCTACCCGCCTACACACGTACTATGTGAGTTTAGTTGCAGAGAGTGCTACCTATCATGTCAATTGATTAATAGCGACAGAACCAATAGAGATATACATCTTTTAATTTATGAATACAAAACACTCAATAAGATCAACGTTAAAAGAAAAAGACAAAAATGCATTTTGTTTGTACAGAGCATCACATAAAAACATATAGTGAAAGTCAATATTTTCAACCAGAAACAATTTCTTTGACCATAACACAATCATCATGTAATGGTAGTATTGTGGGGTTAGTAAGGATGTGAGGTAAACATCTTATTATTTCATGAAACCTCAAGTTACAATAAACTTGTCCTTGACTGTGTCGACACTGAGAAGTGTGTTTCTGGGTCTTAGCAATGTTTGTTGAACAGAAAAAACCACTCTGTAGCCAGTTTGAAATTGCTATAAGATGTGTGCTAGACCTGTCTTCAGGACTTTGTATGGGAATGCCCGAGATTAGTTGTCAAAGGTAGTTCAATGGTTGACGCCCTTCACATATGGCGATCTTTCAGTTACTTGGTTGACGTGTGTGGCCTCGGATGAGGTGTAAATGTGGACGAAATTCAATTGTCCAGGCTGTAGATCTTCACAATTATTGAAACTTTCAGAGAAAGCAGAGTGTGCTTTCATTTGTTTCAGCAAGATCACCATATGTGAAGGGAGTCAACCATTGAACTACCTTTGACATCTAATCTCGGGCATTCCCATACAAAGTCCTGAAGACGGGTCTAGCACACATCTTATAGCAATTTCAAACTGGCTACAGAGTGTTTATTCTGTTCAACAAACATTGCTAAGACCCAGAAACACACTTCTCGGTGTCGACACAGTCAAGGACAAGTTTATTGTAACGTGAGGTTTCATGAAATAATAAGATGTTTACCTCACATCCTTACTAACCCCACAATACTACCATTACATGATGATTGTGTTAAGTTCAAAGAAATTGTTTATGGTTGAAAATATTGACTTTCACTATATGTTTTTTATGTGATGCTCTGTACAAACAAAATGCATTTTTGTCTTTTTTCTTAACATTAATCTTATTGAGTGTTTTGTATTCATAAATTAAAAGATGTATATCTCTATTGGTTCTGTCGCTATCAATCAATTGACATGATAGGTAGCACTCTCTGCAACTAAACACACCTAGTACGTGTGTAGGCGGGTAGCTGTACATTTTAAATATGTACATTCTGGTCACAGACTCTCAATGTTAAATATCGAAATATGATATCCTCATGTCTCTGTTATGTTTCCCACCTTACCCCTTCACTCAACTGCACTCAATCCATCAATGCTTTTTTGTAAAGGCACCTTACCCAAAACCAGCCTCCGCTCCGAGTGATTGCCTAATTTGTAAGTCATTTCGGTTCAAAATGACACACCTTGAACTTCATTAAATACAATTATCTCTGGGAACACCTGTGGAGAGGGACTTTTCCATCTCTTCCTCTTATTCACAGTCCACTTCTCAAATTTCAAGGAACGGATGTCTGCTCATGATACTGACTGCTCTTTGATGGCTTGCCATACCCTGGTCCTGTATATGTTACTGAAAGACACAGGAAACCCCACACTCTAGATTAGGGTATTAATAAAGTAATTGATCTCGGAAAGAAAATCCAGAGGCTTCAATTTCAAAAAAGTAGTATCCAGAATTTTATTATACTAGATACATTTATTATTTTTTGTGAATTAAATCACGATTTAATCAGCACTCAGGCAATAATTTTACATAGCAGGAAAAAGATTTTTAAGATCACAGAAGTTTCAAAAATGTCATCCAATACATACTATACCTTCATCCAACCATTCATACACACTCATTCTTCATACATTAAACCACTCATACCAGACATCAATAGGTACAAGATAAAAATACAAGATAAAAATCTATTGCAAATTTATAGCAAACAATTAATCAGAAATTAATTATTATACACAAAAGTTTGTGCAAAACGGAGCATATGGCCACAGAGAATCTTATAAGTGGTCAACAATTGAGGTGGGCCCCAAAGGTCTTCAAAAGCGGCCTCATCCCTAATATTCTCTACCGGTTTCGACGTCTTAACATTATTTTGGTTACGTCTTCATCAGGAGATGACAGAATAACTTTCTAAAAAGAAAGCAAAACAACAAGACATTGGTTTCCTATAGGGATGGTATAGATACCTTTTAAACTATCTGTATATAAAACATAATTTCAGAACAATCTCGATGTTAGGATAAAAGCCTGCTCCCACCCCAAATCTGTGTATTTGGAGCAGACCCTGGGTGTCTGATAGGAAGTACAACCATCAGGAAATTAGTGTATCAGCGCAAACTGGCCATAGATCATGGCATACAGAGTTGACTGGATTAAACATTATATTGGCCCATAATTACAGAAATCTAATATATCATTAGTGATAGAATAGGCATGAATGAAAACACACAGTTGCCATAGGCCATGTATATTACTATGGATGAAAAAAGCATAATAGCCTAATTCTAAGCTAAAAACGAACCTTTGCACAGGCAGTCAGAAGCACCCTGGTCCTGTGACATCATGACTCTGGTCTCATTCAACCTCTGAGATTTGACCTTCTGTGGTGGAAATGGAGCCAGGTCTTCCAACCCACCCCTATCTATGGGAATTGCAGAGGCAAATTAACCTCCTGACCAGCAATTTTGAGAATGTCCTATACTTTAATACTTAGCTTGTTCGGGAATTCAAATTAGCTCATGCATACCTCTCAGCCCTTGGGGCCCTCAAGAATTCATAGGTGTTTTCTTTTTCCCCTCTTAATTCCCATTGTACAAAGCTACTTCGGGTAGTTGTCACCTCTTTGCCACCCTCTCCTTGCTGGGGATTTAATATTCACTTTTCAGCCCTAGCCCACAAGCACTTAAAGCCCATGGCCACGTTTGTATCTTGAGAAACCACCTTCCTGCTGGCAGTCACTAAGCCCAGAGGGTGGGAAAGCTTCAGGTTCTGTCAGCCTCTGAACCCTTTGTAGTTTTTCACAAAAAACAAAGCCGTTCTGTATTCTCGTCAATCTTTTACTATAAAAGTTCTCTCTGATTCTGATTATGCTCTGGAAATCTTGCTGCTCACATACTTCCCGAACCACCATCGGATAATATGGATCATAAGCAAGCATTTAAGTTCTATCTTGACAAGGCCAATGACTTAGGTTAATGGACTTCTGTTTAACTAATATAGGCCCCTTTCATTACAGGTAAGTTTCTAAATCTAGCATTGTAGCACTCAGTTGAAAAATGTCCTCTACCACCTAAGGGTCTCTCAGTAAGAGGAAAGGTGGCCTATAGGGCCTTTCAGAGATACGTCTAATTGGGCATAATTGCTAAGATGCCCCCTCTGCCACGCTATTAGTTTTCTGTAAGCACTAATGTATGGATGCTAGCCCTTGGGTCAATGGCCAGCTTGGTCAAATTGTGTTGAAAAATATCTTCGTATAGGCTAACCTCCCTCTGGGTTTGTTCAACTTTGGAATCTCACAGTAATTATGGAGGAAAGGGGTCAGGACACAGGTTATGTACAAGTTATTCACTGGAGTGACTACATTTCTACTAGTGAATAGTCTCCAATTCTCTGTGCACCCTCCCACCTTCCCAGCTAAAACCTAGACATCAATCATGTACTGCCTAGGTGGATGTAAAGATAGGATGGCTAAGTCGAGGGCCGGGCCTGGTGGGTCTAGACCATGACTGCAGCTGTGCAATAAATTCAATGGGAAACATTACTGTACTGGACCAAATGGGGCCTGCACCATCCTCCCACAAGCATAAAGGAAAGGCGACTATGAACTAGAAATAGGAGTGGAGACTCTAAGGGAATCACATGTACTTATTAATCTTAGCATTATAGATTACTACTGTATTATTTCTTAGTGCCAAATTAACCCAAATGGGCCTCATGAATTTGACATATAACAGATACAACTTGGATAAGTGTCTTATTACAGGTTTGGTGTTAAGGGTAAAAACAGGCAGCATTTCAAATATCACCTACTTGTATTTTACGCCAATTTATGAGCCATTGCAGTGTTTACTGCATGCAGGTATTTCCGCATGATTATGAACTGGATGTTCTCTAACTTTTACCATCCCCAAAATGTGGAGGTAACAATTGGAAAACATCATCAAAAGTAAAATATTGTTGCCTGAAATGTGAAGGGTGCATAAGATCATCCCTTGAAGTTAAGCAACATACCTTTTCTGGGACATTACCAAAAAGAGGTGAACAAGTGGAGGTCTCCGTTCCCCACCTTCTCACCCACTTTGCAAAATAATGCAAAAAATTGGCCACCCTGTGCATTATTTTTATTTGTACATTCACAATATTATGTGCTACTGTATACAATCAATTCCAATCCTCCAAACAGCAAGGGAAAGTGGATTCCCTTTTTAAAAGAAAAAGTACAACATGTAGATTTTCTTAAATACTGCATGCAGTTTTCACTATACATCTGTTATCCATTTCCTTCTGTATTACTACAATCCAGATGATTTTTGTATACATGCAGTGACAGCAATTATTACACAGTGAAATCACCGAAAAATACACTTAACTTGTATTGGGGGCTAAGAGTAAGATATGCAAAGACTTTGGCTATATAACTTGCTGCAGAGGCATTTCATAAGAGAATGACGTGCAGTGGACAGCAATTTGGCAAAAGATTAAATTAACAAGCGGTTCAGTTCTAGACAAGTGGTGTACAGGAGTAGGATACCTCAGCCCAATGAATGTTTCCTATTCTCTGTCCTCCAGATGAATAGTTCAACACTCAATAGAAATTTGCTGAGTCAAAAACATCATCCTGGTTATACCAAAATACAGTAGAAAGAAAATCATCGGAAAATAGTTGACAGTTCGGCCAACATTTTCAGCATCTGCTCTGGATTGAATTTATCTTCTTCTTACTGGTGGGGCTCAAAATTTGGGAATCAAGCTAATCTTACATTCATGAACTTGTATCATAGTTAAGAGTGAACCCTCTCTTTGGTCTTATAAAGGGTGTATAAACCTTGCATGAAATTGCCAGACATTTTGTAAATAGGCTGGTACCAAGTATATTGCCAAATCGCACATTAGGCCATGTTATTGTAGGCTTATGACTATTGATTTTTGCAGAGAGGGGCACTTTTGCACGGCCTATCCCGGTAAAAAAGATGCATGAAGGGAAGTCTTGAGGTTGGCATCTGCCTGTTGTGTTTGTGGAATGGACTGTATAAGCTATTCAATCTGTAGTGAAGAAAATTAAGATAACTAAAGGCAGTTAATTTAATTGGAACAAATGAAATGACTACTCACATAGCTATTCTTATTTTTGTCAGAAGCATTGTGGTGCACTGCTAAGACATGGCTGAGGAAAATCATCCTTCATTAGCTGATGTTGTGAAACAAGTAGTACAACAACAACAATCGCAAACCTCGGAAGTAGAAAAAACCAAGAAACTTCTGCTTCAGTTTCAGGTAAAGATTAACCTTTATTTAAAAAAAGTTGATAAAATGCACATATATCACTATATCACTTCATCTAGACATGACCCTGAATACTGTGCCCTTTCTATGTTGCCACAACCTCCTCTGTTTCCCAGTGCAAATTTACTCTTATATACTGCATATTCAACTGTACTTTTGACCTTGAGGAAAGACTGCCTCTGACTGATAGCCCCCAGTAAAGCAACAGTGTATTTTGTGGCAGGGTGTAAAATGCCATATCCACAGCTTTTCCCTGTATCTTGATTCCGCGATTGTGACCTTCTAAAGGGCCCTTAAGGGGATATTCATTGTATTGTGTTTAGCACTTTTCAGCTTCCCCCAAATGTACAATGTTAAACTAGTTGGCAATATATATGTTTAAAGTACCTTTATAAATGAGTTTTGTTCATACTTCTCTTTCAGGATACAATATGGGTGTTGATAATTGTTTTACAGAGCCAACTGTGTGCCTAGAAATAAGGGATACATGTATTGCATTGTTCTTCACCCAATAGGCTGTATCACATCATGGGAATGCTTACTAGTATGTATAGTTGTAATACCTGAGAATGTTTAGGAAGTATTTTATAAGAAGAAAAATGTGCTTTCAGTTTGTTTACTTACTGTTACAGTGCTTGTTTCCATGTCTGTTATGCTCGCAACTTGTAGTACTAAAGTCAATGGACAGCAGTTAAATCGATGATTGTTCTTGACTAGTAACCATCCTCCATTTTGTGTGCTTGGCATCGATTTCATGGACTTGTCTTGACAGTTGGAAATCAAGTCCTGATTAGATTTGAAGCACCCTGAATAATCTGTTGTATGTCATAACAGGTTTTAGCCACCTTGACTGGGTTTGTGGCAGCAGTTCCACCCTAATTATAATGCCACATATTGGTAGTCCCTTTAGCAAGTGCAGATGCACTGAACAGGTAGCAAATTCACTGACTTTGTTAATTCCGCTATTTCAACTTAGGTTGGTGATATTCACATCTCATTGGTTGATAGTACACATATGTTTCTGTAAAATTACATAATATAATCTGTGCAACAACATATGTTTCTGTAATTTTACAGAATATAATCTGTGCAACAACATATGTTTCTGTAATTTTACAGAATATAATCTGTGCAACAATGGCCATTTCTTTGCATCATAGAGTATAGAAAAGATGGCGTAAGAAGAATCAAAATAGTTTGTTTGCATGGAAACTGTCAGTACTATTGATATGCACTGGCTGCATCTCAGAATGGTGTTATTTTGTCCTTCCACTCTTCTAATCCTTTTTCATAGTTCTTGACCTTCTTTATAGTCTCTCTCTTTTGTTGTATTCCTTTTCTGTCATCCTACTCATTTATTTTAGTGGTTCATCCATGTCCTTCTTCTTCACCACAGTCCTTCATCATAGTCCGTCGCCATTATCCTGGTCCTTCACCATTGTCCTGGTCCTTCACCATTGTCCCGTTTTTTTTCAGTTGTCCTGGCCCTTCTCTGTTGTCATAGCTGCTCTTGTTCATTCTTTCCTTCTCCTTTGTCTTGGTCCTCCTCTGGTTTGTCCTTGTTCTTTAGCTCATCATGTTCATTCTCCTTTGTCCTAGTGTTTCACCCTAGCCCTCTTTCATCATAATTCTTTCATAGTCCTTCTCCTTCAACATAGACCTTTTTAGTAGTCCTTCTCTTTCATCATAGTCTTTCATCAGAGTGCTTCTCTGCATAGTGCTTTGTTAGTCTTGTGTCACAATCCTACTCTGCCTTTTGTCAAAGTTTTTGATCGTAGTCCTTTATCATATTCCTTCTCCTGGTCCACACAGTATAACATAACTTCATATTCATCTATCAGAAACTTCCTTAGAGAGGAGTTACGTAAACCATGCTGTTTCTTGCAAGGCTTTGTATCATGGATAAGAACAAAACTCAATGTTTTCAAACTCTTTAAGATGCCACAGCATTTCTTGTACGGCTGGCATCTGATTTCCCCATCCCAGAAATGTTGTGCTGTTGTGCCAAGTCTGCCAATTATAGTTACTCAAAGACCTGTGTGAGTCCCTTGTCTCCGGGGTGAAACTCATGAGCTAACGTGAAGACCCTCAGAAGTTGTAGGTTCCCTCAGAGAGACTGGGCATCTGCATCTTGTCTGTCCACTGACACCAACAAGTTGGGATAATGTACAAAAAGGGTAACTGAAGTCAAAAAGTGTACGGACACATGGTTCCTTACCCTATCTGTGATTTGTGGCCACGCTCCAACAGGGGCAATCATCAGGGGCAATCATCAGGAGTGGAGTGGACAGGATCCTGGAACCTTGGGCAGGCTTGGGGTAAAGACTATAAACCCCCCCTCCCCCCCTCCTCTCTGGGTCCCAGCAAGAGATGCGGAAAAGGTGGCCTCTGCCTGCTCTGCTGGTAAAGCAGAGTCCCATGCAGATTGGCCCTCCCAGGGGCGGTCAGAGAGGTCATAGGGTGAGGGGTGGAAGAAGAGCAAGCAGAACTGAGCAACTTGATGGCATGGAACTAAGGCGCTGACAAGGAGGTGGAGCAAGGATCCTAAAGGAATCTGGTGAGTGTGAGGGGTCACAAATGTTGAGGCGGTCCACATTGTGAAGTTTTCTCAACATATGTAATTCATTTTATTGTAATATAAGGTTGAATGAACACTCCACTATCCTTACCTTGATGAGTATTTCCCTCCCTAAAATAAAAGAAAACACAGATGATATCTGTCCCTCACACATAAACATGTAACAAATAAACAGGGATTCTGCTTCACAGTTCAAGAAAAGATCACAACGAAATCCTGATTCGCAACAAAGTTCCAATACAGTCTCATGTAACTTCAAATTGTCAACCAAAGTTCCAACACATAGGTTATAAGATCCTTGTTTTTTAAACAGGTTCTTAGTTCCTCAATATCAACAATGTTTATAATGGTCAGGATGATTTGCTGATTTAACAACTCCAGAAAATATAACTTCTCTACAGCCCTACTTGGCTCATCCTCCAGTAATAATAATATGAAATGTCTGTCAGGACCACCTGGTAGCAGTTCTCCAGCTTCCACCTGGTCCGCTTCATTACCAGGTCTACAATCTCTAAAGGTTTGTCTCTCGGGCACACTCCCCTGGTCCAGCAGCATTTCACAACAATTGCTTTTTGTGGTCAATGTCAACTGACAAGAGGTTACAACAGCTTCACAGTGTTGAAAAAAGGACAGCTTCAAAACTGTTAACAACTTTTCAAGGAAGACAAGATTCACATTGATGCTCTTTAATACTTTTCTGCAAATGCTTCTCCTCTCCTTCTGGCTATCTGTTCCCAGAAGGGCAGTCTTTTTGCCACTGTTGTTTCTTCACTTCACAACGAACCAAAGACTGACAGGGATAGGATGATAGGGTTTCTTGGTACGCAGGTTGTATGCCTGCATTAGCCTCCTTCTGCTGTTGGCAATATTTGATACACTGTGTTTATCTTACTTCCAGTGTTTCTTGGCTTGGGCAATGCTGATTAACTCTTAATAAAGTCACCCCCACCGTTGGTTGGATTTTCCTCAAACTCCCACTTTCAAGATTAGTCATTTGGCTTAGAAACTTTAGAGTTTTGCTGTTGTTCCCCAGTTTGGTATTTAAAGATAACTTGGGATCCACTGTCACTCTTATGCAGGTGTTGCTTTTGCTGTTTTACAATGGTTTGATATTCAAAACAAATGTGTGGATTACTTCCATTCACATGCAAGTGCTGATTTGCACTTGGTCTACTTCTACTACAGCTCCCACACGAGTACTGCTTTGCAGTCGTTCTGCTTCCAGGCAAGCTTCTGTCACTCCTGCACCTGCTTCCCACCTGCGAGCGGGCCCTCAGCTCTCCGGGGTCACTGACATTCTATGAACTCACTGGTTTACACACGTGCCTCTGTTCCCCTCCCGTTGCACAGGACTTCTGCTGTGTTGGCTCTTCACATCTCAGCAAACCTCTTCGGTAAGTATGCCTTTTGTTAACGCCACTTCCACTTGGAGCTTCTTTCACTCCGGAGACCCTCTGGTGCACACCAACCACTAGACACATCCTTGAGGCCCACAGGTGCACGCCAGCCACCTGAAACAGCCTAATTCTCGCTACACAGTCTCTGCAGAACGGGTCACAAGGGGGAAAGCCTTCCTTCTGTTCCCTTCCCGCTGCGCAACCTCTGCACGTCAACTTTCTGGGTATACAGACCCTCTCAGGACCAGCAGCTTGTGTTTGCCCTGCAGTGGTCCCGGTGTCCTCTTTCCTCCAGCTTCTGTCTGGGCTGCCAACACAAACTACGTGCCTTCTGCTTCTGACTTCCTCTGCTCTTCACCAGCAATATGAATTCTATGGCCTGCACATGAGGGGGCCTTTTTACGCATATCACCCTCAGGTGTGGGTCATCTACACTAATTAGCTGGCCACTCACTGCGACATTGTGCCTCTTCAGCCCTCTTCTTCATCCCAGTACCTAAGGAGTTCTGTGACTGAAGTGCCTAATGGAAGAATTGGGTTTTCTTATTTCTGTTGTTCTACTTTCAAACCCCAATTTGATCCTTATAAGATTCCTGGAAGGAACACTATAAGAATTAGTCATTTGTTTGGTTTGAGAAGGGAAAGGCAATTCTTTTATGATGGTGTTATTTCTAAATGTCTTTTTTTGGCACTGGAGGATGTTAGGGAGGTTTCCATTTTCATAAATCTCCACAGAGTTTTATAAGAGTCATTAGTCCCAAAACCTGAGCGTATGATTAATTTGTTCCCTATTTCAATGTATGCTTTGAGTAACAGCAGGATGGTTATTACAAGCCATTACATAATGTGGCATTGCTGAGCCATCATCCGTAGAGGAAGACAAATTACATATTCTCTCATGGATTCCTGTCACTCCCAGGTGATCCTCCCGCAGAACACCACCCCCAAAGTCAGGATCAGGAAGCGTCTGCCTTCCCCTGGCCACCTGGGAGGAGACTTTAGACAGGGAACCAGTGAGTGATCTGTAGGATTCATTACATACCCTTCCCCTGACCTCCAAATCCAGGTTCCTTTACCTCTTCTTCATCTTCAGCCTCCCCCACATCCATGGGAGATTCACATTCCTTCCATTCCCAGACTGGGACCTCCTACAACCAACTCTTCTTGGAGCCAAGAGTTTTGGGGACAATAGGAAGAATATGCTTTTGCTGGTTGTTTATGGTTTTTAAGTAGTTTCACTTTTATCTGGACTAAGATCATTGGGGTAGGAAGATTAGGTATTACTGTCACTAATCCCGACATGGGGTTTCCCAGAATAGTGATCTCAATTTCTGTTAAAGGGTGCCCTCCTGTTTGTCCATGTTGTGAGGGGTCTGCAATGCAAGGTGGACAACGTTTTGTTCAAAACATGCCATTTTATTTAATTATAAATGTTATTAAACGCCTCACTATCCCTACTCTGATGAGGATTTCCCTGCCTAACAAAACAAAAGGGAAACACTCCAACACAGGATGTCTGGCACTCACACTTAAACATCAATTACACAAACAAAATATATGGCAATTCAGATAACATCAACAATGATATTCACAGTTTCTTGATAACCTCTTAGTAACCTTGATGAGTTACCTTCCCCAGGATTCAAAGTGAATTCAGCTCCAATATTCAACAAAAAGAAACAAGGAAATCTGTGTAGGTAATACAGCTGCAGTTCAATTCTTGATGTTTCAATGTCAAAGTGAGGTTTTGTTAACCAAATTTTCAACAATAGCAAAGCTTTTCTTCTTGGTGAAATAAGGACTTTACACTTCTGTTTTAATTTTTTAAAATTAATTCATTAGTATTAGGTTAAAATATAACCTTTTACCAAGTACATCCAGTATTAAAAAATTAATACAATTCGACAAATCCCCAAATTCCCTATCACCCCAGAGTCGGGCATTGGATCTATGTGATTTGCTCAATTCATCGTCAGAAAAAATCCCTGTACACAGAGACATCAGTCCCCCCCCCCCCAGCTGTATGAACCAGAAAAATAAATAAAAGAAGGAATATATGTCTTGCCGTTATATAGGTCTGCCAAAATCCATAGATCCCTATAGGGCAAAGACTTCTTCTAAGTAGTTTAACAGTGCCAAAGTCAATGACAGACTTTCCCCCACAATAAGTCGATCCCACCATTGATCGTGCCACATAAATCGAAGGTCGTGGATGAAAGGAGCCAGCCATTTCGTTCTCATTTCCGTTAACGCATAACATGTGAGGACCAAATGATGCAGTGTTTCACTTGTTGATTTTTGAAAATACACAATCTGCAAGTAAGGTCTGCCTCTTTTCCATCCCTAGCCCTCCAGGCACTCTGAATTTCTCTTGTTGGAAAAGCGTTTAGACAAAAAACGCATAAACTAGGTGTGATGATGATGATGATTACTCTGGGAATTTGAGCAGGTATTTGGGCAATGAATTGAGAGCTCTTGCTTCCAGAAGAGGTTTTCCATAGCGCTTGAATGCTGATCTTTCATATTGGGTTTGAATCCAGTCCATAGCCTGCAGCTTTCGCTTTACTTTGCAAGGATTGGTGATTCACAATTTTTCGGTAGCGTCAAGACTCTTTAAAGTTTCCCTGCAAATAATTGCCCATTCCCACAGCACACCTTCAGATTCATCCGTGATCGCCTCAAAGCCCCTCGGTGGGTTAGATGTTCTGCACTTTTGAAAAAGTGCCAAGGATTTCCACACCACCATTGAGTAGAGGAAATTCAGACCCAACTCCGTTCTCCCTGCTTCAATGGGCATTCCCAGAGGCAGGTAATTGGCCCTTTTCCAGAATAAAACCCCAAACACGGCCAGGTTGTTGCAGGAAGGGCAAAGAAAGCTTCAGCACCAAAGGTGATTATCGGTATAACCTTCATTTTATAGAATTGAATTAGAGGGCTCAAAGTGCATTTACTGTATTTTTTCTTGATGCTTGATGATTCTGTCCTGGGAGAATAGCATCTTCATTTGCTCCTTAGAATTAACATTCTAGGAGCGTCCATAATAATGTTGTTAACGCACATTCCCAAGTAAACCATCAAGCTCACCTGGGAGAGCTTTTCACTGTTCATGTACCAGGAGGCATTTTTGTTCCCCCTCAGCCCTGTGATTCCAAAATCAGAATGCAAGATTTTTAATTGTTAATCTTCAACCAATTTTCATTAACGTAAGCTTGCATGGTCTTTGCAAACCAACCTGGGTCTGATCGATAAGAACCAGGTCATCCGCTTAAAGAAGCCTGTCCAAAGAGAAGCCTGTTAGCTTCGGAGGAAACCTTCTTATGCCCATGAATGCCTTGTTGATCTCAGAGATAAACAGATTGAAGAGCGCAGGGGCTAGGGAACAGCCTTGCTTCAATCCTTTTGTAGTTTGAATTGAGTTAGAAAGCAAGCCTTTTCCATTCAGTTTTACTTGCAACAAAGTCTCTTAGTAAAGATCTTTGATGGCTTCTAACAGGTCTTCGGGGCAGTTCCATCCCTCCAGTTTAGACCACAGTTTGTTTTGGTCAATTTTATTGAAGGCCTGTTCGAGGTCTATGAAGGCTAGATAACATTGTGTGCCTTTCTTCTCCTTTGTGCAGCTTTTCAAGATATTTAACAGAAAGACATTACGAGCCATGCCCACTCCTTTCACAAAGCCTGATTGTCTGATGTCGTACTCTTCCACTTCCGTACTCCAGTTCGTCAGACTTTGCAGTATTAGAGAGGCAAAGATCTTCCCCCGCCACGTCCAGTAGGACAATCTGCCTATAGTTAGATGGAATAGTCCTGTCACCCTTTTTAAAAATGGGGACAATAATTGATGTTTTTGATGAGGCCTGTAGTTTCTTAGCTTTTTTGATTTGATCAAAAAAGACCCACAGAAAGGAGGCCCACTGTTCCAGATTCCTTTTAAGCATAGCGTTAGACATTCCAACAGGGCCCGGGGCCCTTTAGTTGCTAGCTTTATTTATGAGACAAAGGATTTCCTCTTGTTTTGAAGGACCAGCCCCCGCTCTTTAGGGAACATATCTTGTTCAAAATAGGCTCCTCAGGCCGAAACAGTGCAAGGCATAAAATAAGCAGTGTCGCATAGCAATTTGCTATGCCATTCTGTAGTTTTGCTAATCAAATGAACCCTTGTGTAGCAAAGTTAGCTATTTAAGTTGCACTCGTCAATGAAAGCACAGCTCGCCCTGCATTCTTCTCTTGCCATTGGTGCTCTCTTCGCCCTCTTTTCTCTGTTCGCTTCAAGTGCTAATGGAGGAAAAGTGCAGCAGTAATTCTCTCCTCCACTCTTAAGTGCTAAATGCATGTGTAGGAGCGCAAGAATTTTCTTTCCAAATTATTGCAAACCAGGAATAATCGGGATGATACTTTTATTAAGCTTTTTATATCCTGTCTGGCAAAGACAAGTATGTGCCAACTTTATATCTTTCAAAAAGACAGTCAAGCAATCATTCCTAAAATATAAGTTGTGTAATAGTACACAATTACAGTATTCAGACTGTAAAACCTTGCATCAATCCATGCTTTACAGTAAAGTTTAGGTTGGTGTATCTGAATTTCATAGTATCTACTATATTTTATTTTGTGGGGAAGATGCACCATGCTGACTAGTGAACTTTTGAAAATGTACATTATCACACGATCAAATGCTTTTGAAGGCCAACCTAGTTCTGTAACCTGCAGGTTGCATACATCTTGCAACTGGTGCTGAACCCATGATCGAACCCATAGTCCTTGACGTTCTATATTATCACTCTTTTGCTGTCAAGGAGTCCCCCCCCCCCCCCCTTCTCACCTGGGTCCGGTGCTTGCCGGTGTCTTCCATCACTGTCTTCTTGCAAACGCTCCTGGTCTTGAACAGTGCTGCTCGAGTCTCGTCTGGTTCCAGGTTGCGTTTTGTTCCGGGAACGCAGAGTCCAGAAATCCGTGAGTCTTGGAAAAGCTAGTAATGCTCAGAATCATGAAGGGGGAATGGTCAGGAGCGGGTAATAGCACTGGGACAAAGGAAACAATACCACGAGCTACGAACACACGTCTGAGGCTACTCTGCAATAGCATTGAGACGCGCAGAGCCGCGGAAGGTGTGGTCTATAAATAGATCACGCCGCGTTCAGCGCATGGAGCGAGCAAGGGCTTCAGCTCTGGACGGCCATGTTGGAAGTAGTACGGAATGGAAGCCCCGTTGAGACAAGGACCAGGAGGTCCAAAAGGGGCGTGATCTGAAGTTCATGACAGCATGCCTCCTCCGCCTTTTCCTCCAGGTTTGCCCGGGTGTATTAGGTGAAATCTTCTGAGCAACCGAGGAGCCTTGATATTTGAAACAGGTTCCCAGGTTCTTTCGCTAGGAGGATATCTTTTCCACTCCACTAGGTATTGAAGATGGCCCCGCTTATATCTGGAGTCACAAATCCGGGACACCTCATATTCCAGTTGGTTGTCAACCAGTAGAGGAGGAGGTCTACTGGATTTTCGAGAGGATTGGATGTAGGGCTTCAATAGGGATGTGTGAAAAACTGGATTTGTTTCCAGGAGTCAGGTAGCTTGATTCAATATGAGACAGGATTGATAATATCCTTGATGGGAAATGTACCATAGTAGCGGGGAGCCAGCTTGTTTGGTCGCAAGTGTCGGGGAAGTAGTTTTGATGACAACCACACTCGGTCACCGACCGTATAGGAAGGACCTGGTCTTCTCTCGGAGTCCGCATACCTCTTGGTCTGTAATCTGGCTTTTTCCAAGTGTTCTTTAGCCTCCTGGTGAATGTTGATGAGTTTCGATCCAGGAGTCAACAGTAGGTACTGGTGTAGGGTTAAGGAAGAACCAACGGTAAAACCGATGTATGGAACCCCTGACTACAATAAAAGGGGCTGGTCTGTAGCGCTGAGTGTTCGGAGTTGTTGTAAGCGAATTCCACAACGGGTATCAGGAGAGACCAGTCATCCTGGACCTTGGTGGCGAAACATCAGAGATATTGTTCCAGGGTCTGGTTTGCACGTTCTGTGGCTCCGTTGGTTTGGGGGTGATGTCCTGAAGAGAGGGCACGTTGGATTCCTAGAACTCTACAGAGGTGTTTCCAGAATTGTGAAATGTATGGGGGACCCCGGTCAGATATGATCGTGGAAGGAAGCCCATGTAGTCGGAATATGTGTTCCAGAAATATTCCAGCTAGCTCTGAAGAGGAGGGTAGTTTCATCAGTGGCGTAAAATGGGCCATATGGATAAATAAATCTATGGTGACCATGATGGTAGTATATCCTCTGGAAGGTGGGAACTCCACTATGAAGTCTGTAGCGATGATTTCCCATGGTTTAGAGGGTAGAGTGGGCTGCAGAAGAAGACCCGCCGGTCTTTTGTTATGTTTTTTTTGGGCACAGGTCATACAAGCCTGGATGTATTGCTGTACGTCAGACTTCATTTTAGGCCACCAGAACTGTCTTTGAATAAGACGGAGGGTGTTGGTGATACCTCGGTGCCCGGAATGGAGTGTGTCATGACAACGGTTTATTATTTTCTGCTGTAACTTCCGTGTAGGAATGAGTAGTGCATTGTCCTTGAATAAGTAGCCTTCCTTGGTTCTTAATTTCCAGTGGTTTCTTGTTGAGATGTCCTTCCACATTTCCGAGGATTGGGTTTGCGATCGGACTTCTTCCAGGAGATCAACTGCTTGGGCTGCGAAGATCGTGGGAGAAAACATTTTAGGAAATGCCTTATCTTCAGTGGTCACGTAGTCAGGATGGCGAGACAAGGCGTCAGCGATCAGGTTCTGTGATCCAGGGACATGAGTAATGTGTAACTGATACTGGGCAAAAAAGTAGGCCCAACGTGCCTGACGACTGTTCCTGCACTCCAGTGACTGTAGAATCTGAAGGTTTCGATGATCAGTACGGACTTGGACAGGATGTCTGGCTCCCAGAAGTAGGTGTCTCCATTCAGTGAAGGCTTGGCGAATGGCTAACATTTCCTTTTCCGGGACTGAGTAGTGTGTTTCGCTCAGAGTTAAGGTTCTTGAAAGATAAGCAACGGGGAGTTCCAAATCGTCCTCCATTTTCTGCTTCAACACTGCTCCTATAGCGTAATTAGAAGCATCCATTTCCACTAAAAAGGGTCGACTTGTATCGGGTTGAGCCAAAATGGGAGCCTGTGTAAACTCGGTCTTCAAACGCTGGAATGCAGTTTCTTGTAATGTTGACCAGACAAATGGGGTATCCTTCTTTAGCAGAGCCACTATAGGTTGTACAATCTCGGAAAAGGTGGCTATGAACTTTCGGTAGAAATTGGCTAGTCCTAGGAAGGATTGGATTTGTTTCACGGACGTGGGAGTAGGCCATGCGAGAATGGCCTTTACTTTTGAAGGGTCCATGCCAATCCCCTCTGGACTAAGGATAAATCCCAGATAGTGCACAGAGGTAACGTGAAACAAACATTTTTCAGGCTTGGCTAAGAGGTGATGTTCCCGGAGTCTTTGTAGAACTGCCTTAACATGTCCTTCATGCTTCAGAGGGTCCTTGGAAAAAATCAATATGTCGTCCAGATAGACAATGACGAAGAGAAGCAACATGTCAGACAACACCCTATCCATAAAATGTTGGAATACTGCCGGGGCATTGGCTAGTCCAAATGGCATGACCAGATACTTGTAGTGTCCAAAGGGTGTTCTAAAGGCGGTCTTCCACTCATCTCCTTCCCGGATACAGATCAAATGGTAGGCACCCCTGAGATCCAATTTGGTGAATACTACTGCACCTCTCACTGCTTCCAGGATATCCGATATCAAGGGTAGTGGGTATCAGTCCTTAAGAGTGCATTGATTTAAGCCACGATAATCGAGGCAAGGTCTAAGTTCCTGGGTGTCTTTCTTAGGAACAAAGAACAATGATGCGCCTGCTGGTGACTTTGAAGGTCTTATGGTACCGTTTTCAAGGTTTGTATCCAGATATTCTTTGATGGCCTTTTTCTCAGGTTCGGAAAGGATAAACATCCTACCGAAAGGGATCACTGCCGAGGTTTCCGTTTTAATTGCGCAGTCTTCGGGTCTGTGTGGAGGTAAAGCCTGGACTATGGCAGTGGAAAAGACATCGGCGAATCCTTGGTAGGCCTCCGGAACCTGTATTATATTGGAAACCATGAGTGGAGTTTCGTGCTCCTTAGGTGGTTCCTGAGGCGGTGTTAAAGGAAGTTCCAGGGATAGACAATGAGACATACAAAACTCAGAGCCTAGGAATAGTGATCCTGCTGTCCAGTTTATATACGGGTTGTGTTTTTGTAATAGGGCATACCCAATACCATGGGGTAGTGGGCGGACTTAATGATATCGAATCTGATTAGCTCTTGATGGTGGTTTATTGAGAGCTGGATTTCCTTGGTCTGTAGGCTTATGGGCCCTGAACTGAGGGGTCTTCCATCGATGGCTTCCACAGGCTGCATGGTGATTCGTGCCTCATATGGGATTTGATGACTGACAAACCCATTCCTGATCTATGAAGGTTCCCATAGCTCCACAGTCAACCAAGGCCAGAATGGGGCAGATCTTACTCTTCGATGGTGAAAGAAATGCCTGGAGAACGACCAGTCTGTTTTGTCCAGGAGAGTTGAAGGATGGAATTGATGTGGAGCAAACATCTCTCTCCCGAATCTCTGCTCCATTTAAGATCGGGAGCTGGAGTTTCCCAAACGCCGAGGAGGTTCCAGAGGACATTCCCTGACCAAATGTTTGTCTGAAGCACAATACATACACAAACCCGTATGGATTTTCTCAACCTTTCTTGAGGTGATATGGCTCCACAAACGGCTCCAATTTGCATGGGTTCAGGTTCTGGGGCTGGGCTTGGGTTTGCGTCCGTTCTGGCTGTGCTCTCAAAGGACGTCTTGGGTGCGTTTCCCTTGGATTTCTTCTTTTCAGCCTTCCTTTCCTGGATGCGAAAGTCTATTTGCAAGGCCAGGTCCATTAGTGCTTGCAATGAATTTGGTCGAGCCACCCTTGCCAGTTCATCCTTGATCTCATTGTTCAGGCCTCTCCTGAACAGGGTAAAACTAGCCTCAGAGGACCAGTCTGCTTCCTTAGCCAATTGTTTAAATCTGGTCACATAAGTGAGCATATCTTGGGAGCCCTGTTGAAAGTCCAGCAAGCGTTCTTGGGCAGTATAGACCTGCTCTGGATGGTCAAACATGCCTTTAAGGGCCTGTATGAACCCATCATAGTCATCTAGGAGGGCATCGTCGGAGTTAACAAGGGGTGTTGCCCAAGTTAAGGCGTTGCCGGAAAGGGTGGGATATGATGAAACCCACCTTAGCCCTAGGAGTCGAGAAATAATGGGGCTTAAAGGTAAAGTGGACCAGGCATGAATCCAGGAATCCACAAAGTGTTTTTGCCGAACCATCATACTTGTCAACAATACCGCCCAACAGGGCACTCTCCTTTGTAGCAGAATCCTGGGATAAAACCAATTGTTTGAGCGCAGCGTTTTCCGCCTTAAGATTTTGGACCTCGGTTGATAATTCTTGCATGCGTCGCATTAAGTCCTGCACGGCGGCTTCCATCTCGTTTTTAGGTCCGATAGGGTGGCGTCTCAAACTGTCAAGGAGTCCCCCCTCCCTTCTCACCTGGGTCCGGTGCTTGCCGGTGTCTTCGATCGCTGCCTTCTTGCGAACGCTCCTGGTCTTGGAACAGTGCTGCTAGAGTCTCGTCTGGTTCCAGGTTGCGTTTAGTTCCGGGAACGCGGAGTCCAGGAATCCGGGAGTCTTGGAAAAGCTAGTAATGCTCGGAACCAGGAAGGGGGAAGGGTCAGGAGCTGGTAATAGCAATGGGACAAAGGAAACAATACCGCAAGCTACGAACACACGTCTGAGGCTACTCTGCAATAGCATTGAGACGCGCGGAGCCGCGGTCTATAAATAGATCACGCTGCGTTCAGCGCATGGCGCGAGCAAGGGCTTCAGCTCTGGACGGCCATGTTGGAAGTAGTACGGAATGTAAGCCCCGTTGAGACAAGGACCAGGAGGTCCAAAAGGGGCGTGATCTGAAGTTCATGACAGTTGCTTTATACCAGGTACCCTGAAAGTGAGATGACCACAAACTACAATATTCCACCTAGTTTGGCCAGTACTCTGCTTGCCACGCAATTCACTCTTAGTCTCTCTTTCCGCTTACATAGTGAATACACAAAGTGAACTAAATGCTTATGCAAAATAGATCCATCCAGTCTGTAGATCTACTGCAATACCAGACACTGTAGTTAGCCTCAAGAGCTTGCTTTGCGTTATGATTGTATTATATATTACCACCCGCAGGAGACCACTGGCCAAACTGTTTCCAGAGCCTTTTTTGTCATATCTATTTATTTGTGTCCATTCATGCAGCTTACCTTTTACATTTTACAGACACTGGATCTATGGCTCGCAAAGTCGTTTATCCCACTCCGTCGAGTAGATTTTAACAAAGGGTGAGTAGCATTTACAAGAGATGTGTTTGAAACTTTTATTTAACATCTACTTTGTTTGCAGTAAATTTCAAAAGTTTCACTGTGCATGGCTGGACTCTGGGTGGCAGCAGTGTGCCAAACATAGTGAGTTTTCTAGTGACATTCCCGATTTTACAGAAATCACATTATATATTTGTTGTCCTCTGTTAAAATGGGTCGAGTGCATTTCTCTTAGGTTGAATAGGTAAACTAAGGTTCCCGACCTGCAGGTCTAGCTGAAGATAAAGAATTTGCAAGGCCTGACTCCTCTCACAGATGTCTTATTTCAGCAGCAAGCAAAACTGCTGCATTATTTCTCATTTCATGTCTTGGGTACACATAACATCCGGTGACATTAACAATATTAGTACAAAATTGCTAATCAAATGGGTCTGCTTGCTAATCAAAAACATTTTAATTAGCAAAATCTGCTAATCAATTTTTGAAAACTAATTTATGCCCTGCAGTGCCAAAAAATGTTCTTCCCAGATTCTGGCCGACACTGCATTCAAAATAAGTGCCTCCTGTGTAGAGGTGACTCCATTCATCCACTGCCAGATCTGGGACGTGTTTTTGGCCCCAATGCTCTTAAACATATTTTCCGCATCATGCAGTATGAGCACTTGTTTTTATGCACAAGTCCAGTTTCGATAAGTCTACTTTAATTTACTGCAGCTCGCAAGTTCTTCAAGGGAGCCCGGTTTTTCAATCGCTTTAGTTTGCTATTAATTCCTTTTTATGTTCAACAAAGTCCCACATCAATTGACGGTAGTGCACGGCAGACTTCGTGGACAAGGATTGTTCAATTTTCCAGTCTCCTTGTCAAGAGATCAATCCTTGCCGCATTAACCACTAGTCTATTTTGTTCCGTGTTTGCATTCACAGGCATTGGATAGTGGGCAGAACTTACTGCAGGGTTGGACAACCAAACTAACAACATCCTGTGATCACTCCGATTTGTAGGTACAAACATTAGCTGTTGCAGTCGGCCTAACATATCTTCCGAGGCAAAAAAATAGTCTATAATTTTCTGCATCCAGACCCTTTGCCCCAGGTGGCACCTGGCAGAATATCACCCTGAGTGCTACCATTAAGCATATGGATGTTCCTTAGTAGCAGATTTTCTAGCCACGATAGGCCTCTCAGTTCAGCTTCCGTTGTTGCAGGAGTGGCGTCTTCAATTATGCATTTTTGTTTGTCATATCATTGTAGATTTAAATCAATGTAAGGGTCTGACCAAGTTTCCAATGCCTCATCCACGAGGTTCATCATGGTTTCAAAGAATTGAGCGCACCCATTGGCAGAAATGCTCCAATAGAGGTTAAATGGCATCAGTTTTTTGGAGGAAGCAAGCGGACCTCTCCTCATCGTAAGCATCTGAATATATGGATTGATGTACACAGCCAACCAAACTTCCAGATTTAGCATCATGCTTGACAGCATCAAGGATGCCGGCCATAGGCCTCCCTTTCTCTACTTTCACTGCCGGATTAAAGTAGACCGTAGAGCCTTGAAATGCAGACACCTTCCTCATCCACGTCTTCCGAAGGCAAACTATGTCATGTCCACCAGGATCAATGTCCACCACAGACAAACAGATGTTTAAAGCCTCTTGTATTCCAACATCCTATAATTAGCTGTATGAGATCTGATTTCTTAAGCTGTTATGTTCTATTAAGTCTAGAAGCCAGTGCCCCGGCCAGCCATCTCCAGTTTTCTTTTTCGGACAGTCCGTTTTTACATTTTCCAGGGGGGCTCTGTCATTCTCTGTTATTGTGAGCAGCGGCTCTTCTGTCTTAAAACCACCTTCCCAATTATTCACTTTGGTGGACCCTGCCTTCGACCTTTCTGGTATATTCTTACATGATGGTTTTACACACTTCTTGCTGCTTCTCAGGTTTTCACTATCCAATCGAGGATTATCAGACTGTACCCCTTCCCTTATACTTAGTTCCCTAAGATCGAAGCCCATCTTCAAGAATCCATGTACTTCGTCTAGTAATTTGGTTTTTACAGATCTCGAGGGCAAGTGGAGGATCACCCAATCAGAACGCTCTTTTTCTGGAAAGTCGATGGTCTTCAGGTCGTATGTTGTGATTGCTTTTAGATTCGGAAAATGTAACAACCTCAAGACATTTGACCTGTTCATAATAAGACCATTGTTTATGTGAAGCAGCATTTCCAAAAGTAAACTATACTCCTCTTGAGGTTTAGAGATCTTCTTACTACTTTTATCTACGTGTCATTTTTCCAAGATGTTTCTTTTGTTAGGTAGTACTATTTTCGGGTTTATTTCTGTCTAAATGAGAGATCTTCTCAAGAGTTGCAGGGTTTATGGATTTCAATTCTCCCTTCAGATCTTGGTCCTTAAAAGATACATATTGTGTTGTCACCGTTCTGATAGGTAGTACATCCGTCTTGACAGGACGTGGACTATGACCAATGTTTTCTTGTGAGTTGAGCAAGGAATTTGCTTTCTCTTGTTCTGTATCTTTCTGTTGATGGATCCCTTGAGGGAGTGTCACATCCTTCAATTTTAAAGCCTTTAAGGGGTTTGTTAACTGTACTTTCCCCTGTAACTTAACCGATCTCCCAATAACGTTATTCACTATAGGATTGGTAGTAGCCATCTGTCTGATATTTGATGCATTGCCAGATACAGAGTAAGTTGATGGATTCATAAAATCTTCAATTGAATCTGGGCTACCAGGTAGCAAGGACTATATTTCATCAGTGACGCAGGGTTCAACCATCTTCAAAGGCCGATTTTGAGGGTGTAGATCTCAAGGTCATTTTCCTGTTGCTGTCAACCTTCTTTGCTGGTAGCGTCAAGGTTTTGAAAAAAAGACTTGCCAATATTGGATCTTCGTTTTGTTAGAAGTTGTGTATTCTTAGGTTTCTTCATTAAATGCCCTGTTTTTATAATCTTCCTGGGCTCGCTCATCTTTGTTGCAGACCCATCAAGGGTCACTAATGATGATTTCTTCGACCCTAGTTTGTTTGGTTCTGGTATCCTAGCAAACACACCATAGTTATTTGTCTTTCTAGTGGATACTATGGGAATAGATGTGGAGGCCTCTTCAGGAACTGATTGCACTGCTTCAGCCTCCAACATAGTCGATGTGATCACAACCTCAAGCCCATCGTCATCAACATCTTGAATAGTTTCAGTCGTTATTTCAGTTGGTATGTGTTCTTGTCTCACTTCACGATCCGTCTGAGAATTTTCATTTCCCGTTGGATTACCCCTTGGCCTATGCTCAGAGGGCGCCTGAATAGCAACACTACAGTCGATTCAATGGCACAGAAACAACTTTTAATACAGGTTGTTCAAGGGGTGCAGTGGAACCGTAGAGGTTGACAGTCTTTCCATTCGTCTTTTTTCTATTACTTGGAAAATGGGGTCCAAAATGCTATGGAGGATATTTGCAGTCTGTGCCGAATATTTGTAAAAATGATCTTGAATCGCTGTAATAAAACCTTCAACAAAGCTGATCTTAGAATGCAACATAGCAAGAACCATAGTGTTGTCTTTCATTTGGATTGGTCGCTCAGTCTCGTATAGCTTCAGGAAAGGTGCCATGGTGACCGTTAAAGCCGCTATCTTGTTGCTATCCAAACCTGAGGATGGTTCATGAGCGACTTTTATAGAGGATTCATCCACAACTTCGGGCATCCTTACCGGGCCAGAGCCAGACTCGCTAGTCTTTTGCCCATCTTCTGCCAGGTGCTGAACCCTCCTCTCCTCCCCGATGGGTGAACACAAACGAGGACGCTTGCTATTTTTCCGAGGTGCCATACAGACTAACAAAGGGATTTTAGCCATGCCTTGGCCAGATGTAAAGCCAGAGTTGTTTGCTTCCTGACAGCAGTGTCTTCCATAAACTCCTCAAGAAGACTGGTCACTGTGGTCAAGGGTAAGGCAACCTCCCCATACATCGATTTATCATCCTTGACACCTCATTTGGGAATGCTCTGAGGGGTATTTGGCGCAATCAAGTTATCCTCCATTTTTGCAATGCTGTCAGGTAGTGCACCATGCAACACCTCACTCACCTCCATAGCATGGCAATGAGGATATGAGCTTTTGGGCATTGACCTCTGTGCTGATTGCCTGAAGGAAAAAATGCTGATTTGCTAACATGTTACTTGGAGTAAGACCCGGGGGTTGCCAGGTTGGCTTATTCGCATTGCAGTATCTTCTGTTTTGGGAATTTCCTTCAATCAAATCTATTTTCCTGATGGAATCGCTGCTACCAAAAACGTTGCTTTCCACCCGCTTATTTTCTGGTATACCTCTTCGGGCGATTGGCCTGCCAGAACTCAAGCCAAATGAAGAGGAAAGCTGTTGTACCATCCTACTACCACTGGGATTAAAAGAGAACATGTTGGTGGTGTTATCCAATGTTATATTTTGGGGAGACTGCAGAGGACTAATATTGGAATTTGGTACCTTTTTAAACAAATCATTCCCTGGGCAGATTTCGGCAGTGGTCAACCCTCTGCTCCAGGGGGGTGTCGGTGCATTGTCCGTGGAGGCTGGCGCTTCCTCTGTCACACTGGAATTTGGGTTGATGCTATAGCCAAGCTCCTCTGCTGGGTAAGGCGCCTGATTAACTTCTGTTGGTTCTGCTACATCACATGGAGCGCCCACTACAGAACGTACAGGCGAGGGTAGCACCACCGACTTAGACCCAGAAGTCGACCCAGAAATCAATGGCCTTCCCTCCCACAAGGAGATAGAATCATCAAGTAAACAATCATTTGAGGGTGTAGGCAAGTGATCTATATTTGGTATATTTGACAGATCGTCACTGCGTCCTATTATCTGCACATCCACCTCGCTGGGGCATGAGGAGTGACGGTAAGCACTTGCTGGCAGGGCACCTTCCCACCGCTCACTCACTCATAGACCCTGATAAAGCAAGGTCCCCCATCTGGGATACAGAGTCAAGGTGAACCTCCAAATCAGAGTCTGAGCCATCGGCCTGTGAGATGTCCCAGCTGTTTACCACTATGCGGTTTACACTCGCCTCGCCTGATTGAACATGGCTCCAAGGCAGTTCTGATATATCCCCAACTGAGGTGGCATCTGTTGCGGCATTAAAGCAGGATCTTCTTTCTTTGTATCTGCTCTGCTGCTGTTCCCCCTCTTAATACCACTGAACACTGTAGAACACTTTGCACACTTTTCACCAGGCACAGAGTTTTGAAAGCCCATGTGTCTTGTGAAAGGCTGCTACTTAAAGACACACAGCAGCTGATGGCAAACACGTCCAACACCGACACTGTAGAACACTTTGCACACTTTTCGCACTCAAAAAATGCACCAATGTCAATCCCAGCAACAATGCATTGCCACCACTTTCAGTTATCCAAGAAGAATAGCCACAGTTCAAAAGAAATACAACTTCTGTAATTGGTAATGGAACACAGTAATTGGTTAACAGTTATGTCTCTGTTACAAGATTAGGATTCACAAAAGCCACAACGCTGCTACTTCAATTTCTGCTAGAGTTTACCATGAGGACATTCTCCTTCGCCTCATGATATTCCACTTCACTTGTGCTACTGAAGTCTTGCATCTACTGACAACCAGATATACCACCACATCTACAGTACTTTGATACTCAAAACTGGTTTTGGTGATGACAGGATTCCCTTTAAGGTACTTCAACACCTCCAAATAGGCAAGCCACTCCAATGAATATCTCTCTACAAAAGGGGCCGTTTCTTTGCCTCTCTTGTCTGTCTGCAACCTCCAACAATCTATAATTGACTTTGGACTTCCATCTACAATATTTTACAACATAGGTTGTATCTACTTCAAATAATATTTGTAAGTAGCAAGTTTCCCTTCCCCAACTTTGCCTTCATCTTTCTGCCAACTGTTAGCCAGAATAATTACCCAGAAGCTTTGGTGCCACTCTGTTGGCTCTGGGTAATGCTTGCACACTTGTATCTTGGGCAATGCTGAAGATCTATTGGGCTCGCAGTATTGGTTAAATTGTTCTCTGGCTTTGATAAAGGCTGATTTCAGTCTCATTAGGGGAATACTCTTGGCTTGGGCAATGCTTACTCTCTCAAATACAAATACAGTGTTTAAACCATTGACATTCCTTTATAAGAAATTGTTGTATGCGTGAATTATGATTCAGAGATCACTCTTCCTTTCAGAAACATAATTAGTCACACGCGACCACTTCATAGGTTTGCAAGGTTTAAAGGTTTAACAATTGATTTACGTAGCGTTTGCTCTTCACACGAGTGAAATAGAAATACTCCATCACACCCGAGTGCTACATTTCAAGTGTCCCATTGTTAAATACTGAACAAACAACTTCAACTTTCTTCTACTCTTATCGCAAGTGATTATTAAACTGGATACTGTTGCCCGAAGTGCTTGCACAAGGAATCAGAAAGCCAGGTTTAACTCACTGGCTTCTGTTGTCCTGCCTCCACGTGTTTTACAACTTTTACGACTTCTGACTTCTCTTGGGACCCACATCCTTCCTCGTTGAAGGTGTCTCCGGTCCGGCCACTTAATTAAGGAGCCCTTCTCGTTCCTGAGACCCACGCCTTTGCGACATCTGCTCACCACGGTCTCTGGCACGCTTCTTGCTGCGCTATCTCTGCAATTAGGCTTCCATGGGGAAACGCAGCCCTCCTCCACGCCTTCCGCTGCGCAGCCTCTGCATAGCAGAGTCTGGGGTAATGAGACCCTCAGAGATCAAGCAGGTGAGATCTGCTGCATCAGAGTCCCGACATCACCTTGGTTCTCCCACTTCTGCCTGGATTGCCTTCTTCTTTCTGCCTCTGCTGCTATTGCATACAATCCAGCCACAGTTCCAGCTCCTTCAATGGCCTGCACCTGAGGGCGCCTTCTATTCCTCCTAGGTTCCTTCAGGTGTGGGATATTAATTTTGATTGCCTGATTACTACTACATCATGACTCTTCAGCCCTCTTCCTCATCCCAGTACTTATGGGATTATGGGACTTGAAGTTCTCAATGGCAATGTTAGATTTTATGACTTTTGTTGTTTGGCAAACAGCAATCAAAAGTGTGGGATTACAGGAAAAATTAACCCGTAGCATTTCCCAGTCTTCCTGCCCTGTCCACCGCCCCCATGTGATCCTCCTGCAGTACACCACCCCCAGGGTGGAGATGCGTCTGCCTTGCCCAAGCCACATGAGAAAGGTCCCAGGCAAGATTTCTGGGAGGAGTCCTTACTGAATCATCACAATGTACACAACCTATAGTCTTTTGACCGACACTTTCTCAATGTGGTGGAAGAATATTAGCTTGTACAACAGAACCTTTGCTCGCTGTATCCAGCAAAGCCCAAATGGTTTTATCCAGTAGTACTACAGGGACCTGATAACTGTTTTTGCCACCACTTACCAATATTACATCAGGTTTTCCTGTATGATGAAACCGGGGGCGGGGGGTTGTGTGGTTGTTATGCTATCTTCAAAAGGCTGACATTTCTCCTAACTCCACCCATCTTTCAATATACAAAAGAATTGTGAATTATTTCTGTACACAGGATGTTCTAAGCTTTCTCACCTCAAACAATCTAGAGCATCAGGAATATGATTTTCTGAAAATCCTGGGTCTCTAAATTCTGTGAATGTCTTATCCTCAGCCAACTAAATCATTGCTTTCTGAGATGTAGTTGACGATGGGACAACACTTTATAATAGTCAGTAGATGAAAACATTTCAGGGTTAATTGGCATACAATTCCTGTTGCTTGTGGATTTTTCACAACCAGACTGCAGACTTTTAGGTGTTATACTAAGAGCTTTGTCATTTCCTTACACCGATGAGTCCTCTAACTGTTCTCTTTTCAGGGGTTGAAGATGGGGGCAAGAAATGTCCTCCATTGTTGTGGGACACTTTTCAAAACAGTATGACCCATTTTCCTCCTTTCTTTACTATTCTATTTAACGAACCCCTGTTTAACTCCATCAAATTTAGAAGTCATCTTTTTTTTAGCCTGTAAGATGGATTTAGGTGTCCAGTTTCTTCCCGATCCCAAGATTTCCAAGCGACATCATATATTAACCTCTCAACTCTGTCTCCTCTAAGTATCTCACCATGATTCGTCGAAAGATTTAAGATTTGAGATCCCTACTGCTAGAAATTAGAGGATGTACTTTGAAACTTAATCCCTGACCAGGCATAGTATAGGCAGATATATGCACAGGAAACTCGATCTCTCACATTAGGGATCTTAGAAGTTTATCCTTCCAGAGATAATTATTCTCTTCTACTAGTTGTCTTTTTGGAGCAATAGCTTGTCCTGAAAGTTTAACTAACAAAATGTAATCCCACATTCATTTTAAGAGGCCATCGATAATCGGGCATCTCTTTTATCCTTCTGGTTCCTTTGATAGAAAAAGAACTAGAATTTGATTTGTCCGCACTAAGGGCGGGATCGGAACCTGGGAATTCAGGGGACGCATACATTTTAAGACTAGGGGGGGGGTATGACCATACCAATCTTCTTCTGACTCAATCTCTGTCTGATCAGAATCTGCCATATACTTATTGGATCCCCAGTTTCTATCTATTGATTCTGATGCCACTCGAGACACCATATGTGAGGTGTCGGAAATGTGAGTTTTCTCAACAAATGTCATTTTATTGTAATATAAGGTTGGATGAACGCATCACTATCCCTACCCTGACGAGAATTTCCCTGCCTAAAATAAACACTCTAACAAAGGATATCTGTCCCTCACACTTAAACAAATAACAAATAAACAAGGAAGTACATGGCAGTTTAAAACAATAATGATTGACTTCACCAAGTAACACAAGGAAAGCCACTTTCACAACTCGAGAAAATATATCTTCCTCCAGTACTGCTAATAACTTAAAATAGCTCTGTCAGGACCACCTGGTAGTACTTCTACAACTTCCACCTGGTCTGGTTCCTTGCCAGTTCTACAATCTCTAAGGTTTGTCCTTCAGGCACACTCTCCTGCCCGAGCAGCATTTCACAACAAGTGCTTCTTGTGGTTAATGTCAACTGACATGAGGTTACAACAGCTTCACAGTGTTCAACAAAAGACAGCGTCAAAACTTTCAACAACTTTTCAGGTAAGAGAAGATTCACATTGATGCTCTTTAATACTTGTCTGAAAATGATGCTCTTCTCCTTGTGGATATCTGTTCCCAGAAGGGCAGCCTTTTTGCCACTCTTGCTTCACAAGCAACCAAAGGCTGACTGGGATAGGGTTTCTTCCTACCTCTCCCCGGGTTGTAACAAGGTTTGGGAGTACCAATTTGTATCAGTTGTTGTCTATAACTCGGGCAACCAGCTTCAAAGTTGAAAAACCCTGCATTATCCACCTTCTGCTGTTACCAATATTGGCTGCTGTTACCAATATTGGATAGACTGTGTTTGTCTTACTTCCAGTGTCTCTTGGCTTGGGCAGTGCTGATTAACTCTTAATAAAGTCACCCCCACCGTTGATTGAGTTTTCCTTTAACTACCACTTTCAAGATTACAGTCATTTGGCTTAGACACTTTAGAGTTTTGCTGCTTTTCACCAGTTTGGTATTCAAAAATAACTTTGGAACCACTTTCACTCTTATGCGGTTGCTGCTTTTGCTTTCTTACAATGGTTGGGTATTCAAAACAACGTGTGGATTACTTTAGTTCCACGCGAGTGCTTCTTTGCACTCGTTCTGCTTCCATGCGAGTGTCCCTTGCTCGCACACCTGCTGCCTGCCTGCAAGCAAGGACAGAGCGCTCTGGGGCCACTAACACTCTGTGAGCTCACTGATTTACACACGCGCCTCTGTTCCCCTCGTGTCTCACAGGACCTCTGCTGCTTTGGCTCTTCACAACTCGGCAAACCTCTTCAGTAAGTCCGCCTTTGTCCACGTCACTTCACTTGGAGCTTCTTTTGCTCTGGAAGCCCTCTGGTACACGCCAGCCACCAGAGACAGCCTCGACGCTCACAGGTACATACCAGCGTCTGAAACAGCCTCCTGCGTGCTTTGCGCTATGCAGCCTCTCCAGAACGGGTCACATGGGGGGAAAGCCTTCCTTCTGTTCACTTCTTGCTGCACAAACTCTATACTTCAGCTTTCTGGGATTATAGATCCTCACAGGACCGGCAGCTGGTAAATGTCCTGCAGTGGTCCCAACGTCCTCTTTCCTCAACTTCTGTTGGGGCTGCCAACACAAACTTTGTGCCTTCTGCTTCTGACTTCCTCTGCTCTTCACCAGAAAAGCCAACTCTATGGCCTGCACCTGAGGGGGCCTTCTAAGCCTCTTACTCTCCCTCAGGTGTGGGTCATCTACACTAATTTGCTGACCACTCCTGCAACATTGTGCCTCTTCAGCCACCTTCTTCGTCCCAGTACTTGGGGAATTCTGGGACTTGAAGTCCTTAATAGAAGAATTAGGTTTTCTTATTTCTGTTATACTTTCAGATCCCAATTCGTTCCTTTTAACATTATTTGAAGCATCACTATAAGAATGAGTCATTTGTGTGGTTTCAGAAGGGAACAGCAGTTTGTTTACGCTAGTGTTATTTCTAAATGTCTTTTCACTGAAATGGGGGGATGTTCGGGACGTTTCCAGTTTTATAAATCTCCTGAGTTTTAGAAGAGTTTTGATTTCCCCAGAGGCCTATGAGCGTATAACTAATTTTGCCCATATTTACATGTATCCTTTGTGTAACAGTAGGATGGTTATTACAAGCCATTGCATACTGTGGTATTTCTGGGCCATTGTCCCTAGTGGAAAACAAATACTTTCTCCTCCCACAAATTCCTCTCGCTCCGCTGGGACCCTTTTCTTCCCATGTGATCCTCCCTCAGAACTCCACCCCAATAATCAGGAGCAGGAAGCGTCTGCCTTCCCATGGCCATCTGGGAGACTTTAGCCAGGGAACCAGTAAGGGATCCGTAGGATTCATCACAGGAGGGACAGGGAGGAGGTTAAAATGAGAAGTACTATAAGAAGTTATACGCCTCTGATAATCCCTTGGAAATATGACAAGAGGAATACCTAAAGGGTCTCCCTATCCCGCAGACAACAGAAGAATAACAGGCAGAGTTAGATGAGGACAATAAGGCAGGAAGAGTTCAAAAAAGCAATAAAAGATCTTCCAAAAAATAAAGCCCCAGGCCCGGATGGATACCCGGCCAGCTTTCACAAGAAATATAGTGACATATTAATCCTAATTCTCACAAGATTATTTAATACATTTAAAATTAAGGGAAAAATAACCCCATCTGTGATTGAAGCAAAGCTGGTAGTATTTCACAAAAAAAGGAAACACCCAACAACACCAGGGTCATACCGATCAATAGCTCTAATACATTTAGATGCAAAATTATTTACAAAAATACTCGCTAACAGATTGACTCACCTTCTACCGAAATTAATTGGCCAGGATCAATCAGGCTTTATACTGACCAAACATTCAATAATACTCCTAGAATTTGCCACTTAATAGAAAAAACAGGAATAGCCCAACACCCAGCAATCCTGATCTCATTAGATGCAGATTATAATACCACGAAAGCCTATGGGCAAGCAAAATCTGCCTGATGCCCTGAATACTGTTAACACAAAACAGACAGAAAATTATTATGAGTTGGTTTGTTTGTAACTTCTATGTCTAAAAGGCCCTACTACTTCTTAAATCTCCCTGAAAAGAGACTTAATAGATGTGCTCTCCTTAGTGTGTGCTGATGTGCCGCCTGTCTATGTTAGGGGATAGATAGACTCTCCCTGTCCTCTCTCACTACTTTTGCTAGCTACTAAAAACTGTGGAGGGTCACACTTGTGTAATTAAAAGTCTTGTTTATTAGTTACTTCATCATAGTGTGTCTTATCAAAACAAATTACCAAAAATGATTTTTTTTTAAAGAAACCAAATGGTTTTCTCTGACAGGTGGACGTATTTGACTACCTGAACGTGTATGTGTTCTTTTCACTTTGTTTTGAACAGGTCACTTTGGTTATCTAAAATGATGTGACTTATTCGGGGTAGTCACACATTTGCCAGTCTCAGAGGTTAAGTCATCACCCTTAAACCATGTTCGTCAACCATTTTCAGCGGGATATAGCTAGTGAACCGCTTTCTTCAGGACTTGCCCTGACTTACTTAGTCATGGTTCAACATGTATCTAAAAAAGACAGAATAAATCATGTGACAAACATTGTTTAGGGTGATGACCTAACCTCCGAGACTAGCAAATGTGTGACTAGGGTATCAATGGCCATGCTCTAGGCATCGAGGAATAAGGGGGGGCATGGCATTATGTCATAATCTGCGCTGGGGCCTGATTATGGCTATGTGTTATGATGCTGTGGTGATGTCACTTACATTCTATGTGGAGTGTTGGAGTGCTGGGTTCTACTGGTGTCAGTTGGACCTAATGTGCTGGGCTGGATGGATGTCCCATTGCTTTCTCTACTTATGAACTGGAAAATAAACCTACATGTAAACTACTTACCTTCTGGCTCTTGTCTTATGAAAGAGGAGTAGTAGTTTACCTCACTGGCGACAAGGATGGTCCTGTCGGGAAGGGGCAGTGGCTGAGAAGTGCTGCCTTCTGGTTTGACATCCATCCATCAAGAGGAAGCTGCAAGTCGGCCGGTGCAGTGAAGGTCCAAGGCTGGGGACCTGTTTTGGCGCAGCACATAGTCGGTGGTCCATAAGGTGAGACTGCCAGGCGGCAATGGGCTGAGGTGGCCCACTGTCTGGAGTGGCGGTCAGTGTGCTGACTCCGGTGGAGCGGTCCATGTGTTTAGCAGAGGTGCCGGAGGGGTTGCGGTGGCTCCCTCAGAGGTTGAGGCACCTGGGAGGTTCTCCGGCATGGTGCGGGCCTGCTTCCTTGAGGACATTTGCAGGCTGTGCATGGGTGGCGCCTGGGAGGTGCTGCGGCACGGTGCAGGCCTGCTTCCCTGAGGACATTTGCAGGCTGAGGGTGCGCCGTGCAGGTCAGCGTGGCAGAAGCAGGTGCAGCTGAACGGTGTTTAAGGGCAGTTAAAAGGCGTTATGATGGACGCCGGAAATGGTGGGCCGTTAGGAGATGTTACTTCTTTGGTGCCATAATCCATTTTGATGACAACGGCTGGAGGTGGGCCGGCATCGATTGGAGGAGGACTCGCGTTCGGACTCGCGTTCCAGCAACATCAGCTGGAACGCAACGTTGAATGCCCCAGTGGCGTTTGTTTGTAATGCAACGTTCCCATGGAACGCAACGTTCTTCATGAGGGTTACCCCGGCGCTGGATGCAGAAGCTGTTGTGTTCTGGAGATGCACAACTGTTGGATCGGGACACTTGCTAGAGTTGCATGCTCCACAAATAGTCCGGGCAGTCCTGAAATAAGTGATTTTTTGCCACAATTGGAGGACGTGGAGGGTATGAATGCAAGAAGACATTTGTTATTGGAGATGGAGGGAAGCACGGTGATCGTGTCTGGAATTATGGACATCTACTATGTGTGTGCTGGAAGACGGTGGAAGCCACAAGTAGGTGATTTGACAAGAAGGACATTTGCAGGCTGGATTTCTCTGCGTAACTATAGAATAAAGTGGCTGCTCGTCGTCCTGATGGTTGTCAAACTCGGTGTCTGTCCTCTGTCCAAACTAACCTACTCTAGGCCTACTACTAACAAAAGACATTAACATAAAAAGCTCCAGAAGAATGTCTCCCTTCTCCTGGTTCAATGGGATCAGCCCTAGGGGTGTATTTCTATTAATCGTTGATCTCTGATAATAGTTCAACTTCTGACTCCCTTCTCCTGGTCAAACGGTTCAGTAACTGCTATCTTCTCCAGGCTGCTATTTGGTAACCCTTTGTCTTAGTTTCTGATTCAAAGATTATATGGAAACACCAGGAGAAGGACTCCCATCTCCTTGTTCAGTTGCTTCAGCCACTTGCTATCTTGGGATAACTTCTTGCAACACTTTTTATCAACCTTTGCAATTCTTCCCAGGCTTCTCTCAGGACTTGCTTAAGGGTCATACGCTCCTTCTGTTTCTTATACAGTTATTCCTTGCCTTTCTATACTGTCTTCTTCCTGGTCAGAACAAGGGGAACTGTTCACATAGTGCCCTTAGTTTCTTCTAACAAAGCACACTGTTCTCGTGGCATTATCTAGCCTTTGCGTCCCTCTTGAGGATTCTTGAGGATAGAGTGTTGGGGGAGACTACTCCGATATATTTTTCCCTTTTAGTCTCTTTGACATGACTGAGAAGAGGACGATCACGTGTGATGTAATCTTCACATTTGATACTTTTAACACAACTCTGGAGATGAGCGAGATTACTCTGAAGGCTTTCTTTCCATCCAATGGTCTTGACACAACCACAGAGATGAGAGAAATGACACCCGATGTCTTCTTTACATTAGTACTTTTGATACAATTACTGAGATGAGGGAGATCACTCCTGATGCTTTCTTTACATTTGGTACTTCTGGAATGAAGATGGAAATGAGGGAGATTACTCTTGATTCCTTCTTCACATTCGGTACTCTTGGCACAATTACTGAAACGAGGGAGATCACTCCCATCATGTCTTCTTTACATTTGGCACTTTTAACATAAGTACTGAGACAAGGGAGATTAATCCTGATGTCTTTTTTATATTCGGCACCCTTCCTCAATCCCCTATTGGGTCTCCCGTGACTCCTGTTTCCTTTTCTCTGGTGGGAATACATCACTGGTTCTTCCTGGGGTGTTGGGTCACTGCGTTGCTGCCGAACGCTCTCTTTGCTTCTCTTTCCACTTCCCGTTGCCATGCTTTGTCAGTGCAGTTAATGGACCCGCTCGGTCCACCTCCTCGAGGTCTCGCCACCGTCAGTTCCCAGCTTCCAGTCAGCTCTGCTCCTGCCTGCAAAGGACTCCTGCAACCTGCGTCGGTGTCCACCCAACTGGAGGTTTTCTTCCACGTCATAGCTTCTTGCTTCCAGGTTCAAACTTTCCGGGTCTGCCAGGCTTTACGCCTGCTTCCTTGGTTCTCTCTGCATTTCCAACTTTGAAACTCTTGGGCTTCCTGAATGCTTTGCCTTAGTCCTTCTTTCCTTTTATCTATAGGCAGCTGGTCCCTCCCTAGCATGAACGTGTAGTCTTTCTTCTATTTTCTTTAAGCACTCTTTACTCCTCGCCCCATCTTCTTAGTCTCAGTGTGGTTGGCTGTCAACCACAGAGTACCCTTCATGTTCATCAATTCTTCTTCTCAGTACATATGTTATCCATATATGTGGGGGGGGAGTTGATAGCACCATAACAAATAGAGGCCTTTAGAAGTGGCCTGTTAGGAGATCTGGGTGTTGTTGGGATTTCTCTCAGGAGGCTATTAGGGAGTTACCTAAAAGAAAGGGAGTCTTTAACCCCAGGAGGGGAGTGTCTGCCTGTGAGGTGCCACTTTTCGCCACCCCGTGGGGGAATGTTGCTTAGAAGGCTCACCTACCTAGCCTTACTGAGAAGGGCTCCACTCTGAGGATAAGTGATGAGATCCCATGAATCGTCACAAAACACACTCTCTAACAATCATGTGTAAAAGCCTTGCATAACGTTTTCACGCATGTTTGTTATGTCATGCCCCATTTACATTGATTTGTATGATGGAGAGGAGGGGCGGAACGCAACTTGTCTTTCCACTGTGTACTGGAGAGCGAGATGTCCACCAACGGGCCCATAGGTCAGTGCTCGCCCTCTAGTACTTGTACGACAAGATAGCTGCACCATGTGAGGGATGGGGGTGCAGGATTCACTTACTCCAACACGACTCAATAATGAGGACTCAGTAGTTTGTCAAAGGGAAGTCCGTTTAATGACAAGTGCATCAAACAGGGAATCAGTTGGGAATTAGCATCGTTGCGACCACCTGTCTCGCTCCGACTTCCTCGAACTTCAGTTGAACAGCAACTTTTATGCACAAATCTCGTCATCATTGACGTCTAATTCCACAAAACTCGTCATGCAATATCATTGTTAGGAAAGATAACTTAAGTATAGGTGCTATAACTGCATATGATAATGGAGCATGCAGATTGGATAACACTTATGGCATCTACACCTCTCCCTCTACATCACACGTGATAGACGTCACTAAAAGTACGATGTCTCATTGGTTCTACGATCTATAGGACCCTAGATAACTTGGTCCATTGTGATTGGGCAGGTTACACCCCTAGACATAAATCTCCACTTTTATTTAGCAGCATGTAGAATGGACACCCAGGTGCCTGGTGTCCCAGGTTTCACCGTGCCGCCCTTCCATCAATCAGTATCTTGGGGTATGTGTCAATGAGTTGGCTGGGTATGGCCTCGAAAACTGTAGCCTCTTATCAGGAAAAGTTATGGCATCCTTGGGTTCTGGGTGAAATCAGGCGGCAGTACCTCTGCACGCCTGGCTGATCACGTGTTAGTACACCATGAATCTGCTTCAGATTCCAGTTTTTCGTGTATTTGTTCTTCTTTAGCCTCGCCACCTGCCTGGGCCCCCCCTTATCTTGACCTTCATGGGGCAGGGTGGTATGCTCTGAAGTTTGATTGTTAGCTGATGCTCTCCTCCCTTTCTTTGGATGACCTCGATTTCCCAGACATGAGTCGCTCTTTGTTTAGTTTCTATTCCGCTCCTTCTCTTGACTCTGGCTGGGTTATGAAACTTGGCCTGTTAGGCCTCTGGCAGCCTGGGTACATTTCTGCTTTACAAAATGGAGTTGCACTGTTCTAATGTGCCTTGTTGGGGTAGATATATGGTTGGCGCTTGCCACTCTACTCTCCTACTAAGCAACGTTTAACTGGTTGGTTGCTTCCATCTTGTCTCGTATCAACGTTTCCTTACGTTTTAACATTGTCTCTTTCCTGTGTCCATTAAATCTATTTTCATAACTGCTTGCACTGCCGTGCTTTCTTCGATAGCCGTTTTTGTTCACTCACAAGTCTGTCCAGGCCCTTGTATCATTTCCACTGGCCTTCCATTAAGGCTCTTTGGGTCTCTTCATGGACCGCCTGTAGGTACTCCTCATTTCGTGTCAGCGGCTGGTACAGCTGTCTGATAGGGTACCGTGCTGCCCATGGTTGTCTGGTTATGGGCGCTTCTACAGGTACGGCTCTTCTGATATACACTGGGCAGAGTCCCAGTGCAGCTCTCTGTTGGTTCATTTGATCCTCATACGTCACATACCTTGGCGAGTAGGTTCCTGGTACTTCAAAATGGGGGGCTGGGGTGCAGGCCATGCCTGGGACCTCCTCTATACTCCCCCCCCCCCCCCCTCTGGTCGGTTCATCGACCACTTCTGCGATCTCTTTTGCATTTATTTCCTTTGATTCTTCGGTGTCGTGTTCATCGTCTTCAGGGTTTGTACATGATGGTGTGAATGTGTGAGTCTTCGGGGTCCATATTTTTATCACCCCTTTTAAACTCCCTGCTGTTTTCACATGCTCATCTTTGTTCCAGGTCATTAGCTGGCATTGTCCATTTGGGCTGCAGTAGATCCATTTTCCTTCATACCTTCTTCGTTTCTTAGGATATGTGAACTTTGTTCCTTCTGGCGCAAATTTTTTGGCCTTCACAAAGTCTCTTATTTCTTCATCAGTCAGGTCTCTGGGCTTCCACCCTTGGTTGACATCAACCATTATTTTCATCCCTATGGCTTTCTTCGCAGTTTTCTGGCACTGTGTAATGATTATCTTGATAACACAGAATCCCAGCAGTACCATTGCTAGTAAAGCTCCCAGAAACTTGAATATATCTGCCATCCATTGTGGGACCCACGAGAATAGGTCTCCAAACAAGCTGTCATCGTCCACTTCATCACTTTCATCGATAATCTAGTTTTTCAAGTTTGTCAACATACTTATGGCCTCTGATAGGGTTCCGTTTTGTTTATCCTGCAATGGTACAAATGTGCAACATGATTCTCCGATTTTTGCACAAACGCCTCCAACCATCGCCGTGATCATGTCAAGCACATATCTGTTCTGGTGGGTCATCAGTCTGATTGCTCTCAGTTCTTCTTTGATCCGTTAAATACTTTTATAGTGGTATTGATGATTTGCAGTAACTCCCATCTGGTTATCTGCAACCATTTAGCATTCACTCCAATATGGATGTGTGGCTAGAGCATCGTGGTGAACACTGTTGAGGTGATGCTGAACAGCCTGTGTTCATATGGGATTGAATGGAATGCCTCTTCTGATTTGGCAGAAAAGTAATTTTCTCGCTTCATCCTGGATACCAATTCCACAGATCTCCTTCTCTTTAGATGAGCATCTGCTTTCGGGAAACTTTCAAAATTCTGGTAATTCTTAGGGATCACTAGCGCGGGGACGTGGACGTTCACCAGTGTGCATATGCCTCCCCAGTTTTTCGGCAGTCTTATGTATGCCTTGGATCCACACACCCAGTAATGGTCCATAACAACTGCAGTTCCTTGTGTCATTCCTGGGGCTTCAAAGATTCGCCCGCAGTTTACGTTCTCTCCCATATTCCTCGTGCCATTACTTCTGAAGCATAGTTTTGGGCTTTCCAGTGTCACTATCTGCAGGGGTCCTTCTCTGTCTTCGACCCATGTTAGCAGCTTTACCAGTTTTGGCCATAGAGGTTTGCATAACCTCTGCAAATTCTCTATTGCTTCTCGGCAGACTCCAAAGACCATCCAAGCTTGGCATATTACTACTCCTTCTTCCCATCCATTTGGGGAAACCACTGTTTCCCAAATCTGCATTTGGCCTCTGTTCTTCCAGATTTGAGCCTCTTCTGCAATTTTTCCTTGAACGTTCAATCTTGGGTTTATTACCCAACGTGTTCCAGATCCTTTGACGTCAGGATTTTCGTATCTGATCATGTGATTCCTGGTGTGCGCCCTGTTTCTTGTTTTAATGTCCTGGGCGTAGCCATCTTCATCCGGGTAATCCTTTTCGTTGGCCCATATCAACAAGGCGTCTCTTCCCATAAATTGTCCTTTGGTGTTGCACATTGCTACATGTGACATACAGTGTGCCGTGGGTACATCAATTTCTGCAGCCACAAAGATCTTGGATTTTCCCATGCTGTATGGTAGAAGAGCACAGACGAAGCATTCTCCTTCTGACTGCCTTCGTCCTACTTCCTACATGTGCTGGTACCATACGTTATTTCCGAGATGGGCTGTGCTGTCCAGGTAATCGTTGAGCTCATTGTCATCTTCATGCAGGCTTCTCTTGATTCTCAGCGTTCTTCTGTAGTTTGCTATCACTATGTCTTTTAAAAGCATCTGTGCTGCTTTTCCACTCTGTGCGTCTTGGTAGAGCAGGCTGCCTTTGCTGTATCGCAGTGGTAGGAGAAGGTTTTTCTTTCTTTTCCTTTCCTTTTGTAATCTTTCATAGAGGTTCTCTAACCGCCGTTGGCTCACCAACTCCCCAACGCGTGGCTGTGCCGTAGGTCTTGTGCTTGTTCCTTGCATCTGAGCTGGCGTGCTTACTGTTCTAGTCTCTGTAGTTTTATTTCCCAGTTCCTCGTGCAGTTTCTTTACTCTGATTATGAATGGGAACAAATAATCTATCAGTGCTTGTGTTTTCTCTGTGAGTTCCTTCGCGGCTACTTCTGTTCTTTTGAGGGATTTTGCTATGCCCTCTTTCATTGGTTTCTCACTTGGTTCTCCTTGGTTGCTTCCACTATTTTCTGGAACTGATTGTTCGGCAGACAGTCTCCCCTTCTCTGCTGCCTTTGTTGGAGGCCCTGTGGCCATAGACCCTTGCCCTTGTCTGTGTGCATCCTGTGTGTGGGTGCGTGCAGTGGTCAGTGCCGCGTTTTCATTAATTCGTGCTGACCCTGTCTCCAGCTTTTCTCGTCATTCGTTACCTCAAGTGTGTCTGAATCACTGCTAATTATATTTAATTTTAGTTTGTTAACTTTACCATCAGGTTTTCTTGGGACTGGGATGACTATATAGGGTCTGGGTGCTTTCGTAGGCCCCATACGTTCATTATCTGGTGGGTGCACTGAGATTGGGACACTTTGCGCACCAATAAAGGAAGCAGTTCTAATAGTCAACGATAGAAAGACAATGATAATTACTACGCATATACACATAATAGACTTGTAGGACATCTGGCAGCATTTCCTTCCAGGGAGGCGCCCCTATGCTGGTGGTAAAACCAAGTTACTGTTCTTTGCCCCCATTTCAAACAAGTCCATAGTCAGTTATTTATTCCTTTTCTTGCTCTGATCTTGTAGCTCATAAGTTCATTACTACTAAAGTGACAAGTGCTTTTCAAGTATCCCCCCTCTTGCGGGTGCTGTCGGTAATCTCTGGGTATGCAGTACAGTTCCTGTGCTAGACTATGGAAAAGGGTTGGGCTAGCAACTTTGGTACATCACATTCATAATGCATATTTACAGTAGGTAAAGTCCCAGTGCATTCCTCGAATTTGCCTTAGTTCTGGGGACATGCTGGAACCTGTTCAATGCGAAGGAATGAAAAGGTGGAACTGATAAAGATCACACAAAAATAAAATGTTGTGAAAATAAAAATAAAAATGAACATGAAAAATAAAAATAAGGAAAATAGAGGAAAAGTAAAAAGAAAAAGGTAAGATGGTGTAGTTCTTGTCTCCGCTCTCCTCGATCTGTTCTGTGGTGGAAAATTGAACAACTGTGTCTCTGTCCTCGATCTGTCCCACAGTGAAAAGATGAGCACTGTGTCTCTGTCTCCACGATCTGTCCCACGGCAGAAAGATAAGGCACTGTCTCTCTGTCCCACAGCGAAAAGTCTCACTGCAACCTCCTAAGGTATTCTCGCTGGAAGTTAGATAGCTCTACATGGAGCATTATGCCGTGGAGGAGTGTGCCCATGTGTGGGACGTTGGCTGGATCTCTAAGGAAGGTGATGATGTCAACATCTGCAGGCCTCCCCACCATTTCCGGATAGTCTGTGACTAGTCTAAGCAGTACGTTGTGCGCCAGCTGGGTGTCTTCGGGTGATTGGGACATTTGTCCTGTTTGGCTGGGTCCTGGTCATGAACTTTTCTTTTGATTTGCAGTCTCTGCTCCTTCCTGTTGCGTGGACTGCCACGGGGTGATTTAGTTCAGTCCACAGCTGGTTCAACTGAGCTAGGTTTCTTGGGTCTCTGATGAAAGTACGTGTGTCAGTTGTTCTCCCGATGAGCCCTGGGCATTTCTCGATTATTTGAAAGAACAAAGTGAAGGTGAGCTCTTCAATGTCTGCTTGTGGTGGAAGCATTTGTGTCCTTTTCACTGTGCTCGGGCAGCTCGGCAAAGGCTTCCGTGATGACAGTCAGCAGTTGCCAGATTATTTTCTTGTTGGCAGGATCTTGAATAAAGTCTGTGACACTGGTTTCTCTCCCTATGAGTGACGGATATGCTATTACCGCCAGCTGGAAGTCGGTTAGCACATCCCACTTGAGATCTCTTCTGGGCGATACCATAAGTTCTGTAAACAAAGTCTCAACACTGGTTGCTTCAGGATGCTGTGTTACGCTCTCAAGGAATGTCTTTTCTTTTTTATTTCAGCCTATCGGAGTCTTGATTCTTTATACTACTTGAGCGTGACGCTATTTCAAAAGTTTGTTTTATCAGCGTTGTCATGGCCTTGTGAATGTAGTTCTCTTCTTCACCCTGCAACTGTGGTGCACAGAGTGTCCGTATTACTGTTTTTTATCACCTTTCTCTGGTTTAGGGAAATGTTCTATTTGAAAGTCACAAATTGAACCAGAGTTCCTTGTCATTGTTTTGCTGCTCATGCATCCTTCTTCCTCTCCGTGGATCTTGTCTGCATGTGCTGAGGTTCTTCCCCGTTTCTGTGGTTTCTTTGTGGTTGGATGCAGCTGTAGAGCTTTCTCCTATATAAGGTTTAATGTCATTCAGGAAGAGCCATGCCCTTCTGCCCTGGACTTTAACGGCTGAAGGAGTGCAGTCCTCTACGATGAAAGGGCCATTGAATCGTGGCTCATCCCACTTCTTTCTTGTAAAGTTCTTTATAAGAACAGCATCCCCAGGGAAGATGAGAGGCGCGCATAACCCTTGTGCCGCGTCTGTTTCAGCATTTCCTGTTGTATTTTGTACTGTGCTGCACCCTTTTCCCCATCGCTGCAGCTGGCCTGAAATGACGACGCTGGATGTCATACAATTCAAGTACTCCTGCATCTCTGTCCCCAAGACCTCACTTGTTGGCTGGGCATCACATCTAGCTCAATCTCCGGGGGGTGGGGGGTAAGAGGGGTCCTCATCCTTCTGCCTGTGACGATCTTGTGCGGCGTGAGATGATGGTCGGAGCCTGGTTGGTTCCGAAGTGCATACAATGCCAGAGCAGCCATCCCTTTTTAATGTGAGTTTCAGCTTGGCTATCCTCTCCTTTAACAAGCCTTTGAGCCGCTCACATATGCCATTCCCCTCCGGATGATACGCTGACAAGAACTTGTGCTTTATACCAAGCAACAAGCTGATCTGCTCGAAAACTGCATTAACAAAGTGAGCCCCATTGTCTGACCTCATTACCTCGCACACCCCCATCTAGGGAACACTTCCCTCACTAGAAATTTGGCAGCACAGGTAGAGTCTGGGTGTGCACAGGGAACCTGCTTCTATCCATCTAGAGAATGGACACACCACCTCAATTAAATACCTGTACCCATTGCACACTTGAATCATGTCGACGTAGTCGATATGCAAGTGCTGGAATGGCCCATTTGGCTGGGGGATAACTCCTCTTACTACTTTTAGTGTGTGCCCAGCGGTGAATTGCTGGCAGATTATGCAGTTCACCATGAAGAACGCAACATGCTCAGATAAATTTGGTGTAAACCAGTCTTCTGCGAGCGTTGCAGCAAGATTTTCTTTTGACATATGTATAGGGTAGTGTAATTGCTCCAATGCTACTTTTAGTAGGGCGACGGGCATTACTGGTTTACCAGTGCTGTCTTGCCTCCACAACCTGTCAGAGGGGTTTAAGGAACACCCTCGACCCTTCCACAAATCTTTCTCCTCCTGAGGTGCCTCCCCTTGGAGTTCCATTAGCTGAGTCTGTCCCATGTTGCTATAGGCCTCTGGTGTGGCTCGTGCTACCATCATACGTTCATGGGTACTTGCCACCTCCATGTACATGATTGTTTCATCCTTGGATGCCATGCGCTTGGCTTCCGTGTCCGCTTCATGATTTCCATGTGACACAAAATCTGTCCCTTCGGTGTGGGCGGGGCATTTCATGACCTTTATGCCCACTGGGAGCTGTAGTGCTTTTATCAACCTGTTCAATAAGGCTGCATATTGCACTGGCGTGCCGTCCGCTCGGAGGTAGCCCCTCATTTTCCAGCGTGCTAAGCCTGCGTGCACGATAGATGTCACATAGGCAGAGTCACTTTACACCGTTACTTCCTGGTCTGCATGATTCTCAATGGTGAGTATCAGCGCCAATAGTTCTGCAGCTTGCGCAGAATAGTGAGATGGTATTCGTGCACTGACGAGTACCTGGAACTCTCCATTCGGTAGGTGTTTTATCACAGCCACGCCTGTGTATCTTTGTCCATCTTCTTGGTCGCTTCTTGATGAGCCGTCAATAAACACGATCTCACCACCTGCCAGGGCATTTTCCTTTACTCTGGGGATTTAATCATAGAATTCCTCGTAATTCACGCAGTCATGTACGGGTTCTCCCTCGGTGACTGGTTCAGCTATGAACGTAGCTGGATTCACAATTTTACATCACACTATTTTGATTGATGGGTTAGAGATAATCACTTCATATGCAGATGCTCTCTGAGATGTCAGCGTGCACTTTGGCTTCTCTAGTATGGCGAATAACGAGTGCTCGACGTCCAATGTCACAGAGCACCCCATCACAATGGATGACGCCTTTTAAATGGCGAACGCGGCAGCAGCTAGATTTTGTTCGCACAGGAAGTGGCCCTTCATGACCGGGTCCAGACTCCCGCTGTAATGTGCTAAGGGCTTGTACCCCAGTGAGGTTCGCTGCGCGAGCACTGCTGTCATAAAATTACCATCGGTGTGTGAGAACAGGTAGAATTCCTCTGCATAGTTAGGAATCCCGAGGACTGGGGCCTTACAAATCACCCCCTTGAGTTCTGCAAAACCCTTATCCATTGCCTCAGTCCATTTGATTTTTTCCCTTGTCGGCTGGGCCTCCCTTAGGGCCTGAAGCAAGGGCTTGGTATACGAGCTGTAGTCGAAGATCCATGCTCTGACATAATTGCACAGGCCTTAAAAGCTTTGCATTTGTTTTATCATGAGCGGTTTAGCCGTGTTCATGATAGCTTCAGCCCATTCTGGGGTTACCTTTTTCCCCTCGTGTGAGATTAGCTGGCCTATGTGCACCTCTCGCTGACAGTATTGTAGCTTTTCCTTATCAACTTTATATCCTTTCTCAGCCAGGATAGTCAGTAGCTGGACAGAGTCGCGCCTGGATTGTCCCTCAGTGATGCTGCAGATTAGAATGTCATCCACATACTGCAAAACACTGTCTACTGCAATATTGCTTAGGTCCATCTGCAGGATTCTGTTGAAAATGGATGGAGACTCACAGTACCCTTGTGGCAACCTCATGCTTTTCAGGCGCATTTGCCTGAAAGTAAATGACGTCAGGTCTTGTGAGTCGCGGTGCAACAAGATTGAGAAAACTGCATTTTTCAAGTCAATTACCATGAAATATTTTGCCTCAGTGGGTATGTTGCATAGAATTGTGGATGGATTAGGGACTAGAGGGAACTCTGCTTCAACTATATCGTTTAATGCTCTTAAATCTTGGATTAAACGCCAAGACCCTCCCTTTGATTTCCTGACATGGTAAGTCACTGTGTTGCAAGGTGATTCTGATGTCACTAGGATGCCCTGCTCCATCATGGCGTAAATTGTCTTCGCAATCCCTTCATCTGCCTCTTTGGACATAGGATATTGTCGTGCTCTTGGTAAAATTGCTCCTGGTTTCAGTTTAATTTTCACTTCACCTGCCCCCTTCAGGAGGCCTACGTCATAGGGCCCTGTAGTCCATACCGCGACAGGCACTTGGATCATGTCATCATCAAAGTATTCTGGACGTATCAGCGCCAACATCATTGTCTGTGGCACCCACCATTTGATCATTTTGACCCAAAATATGAGACTCCCTTCCACCCTTGTCTCTTCTAGGTCAGGGTGTTCTTTGAACAGATCGTCATCGGTGACGTCAGTCACTCGGTACCCTTCTTCGATGGTGATAATCGCACACCATTGTCTGCCTTCGTCGTCATATCCTTCGACCAATACCACTTTCCCTCGCACTGCGGCAGATTTTATCGTTAAGGGAAATACTTGTCGCTCTTCTTCATGCATAGGTATTCTTGGTCTGATTAGAAACTCATCAGGTGTCCTCATAGTTCTATCAGCGAGGCCTGGCAATCCCGCCATGAGCACCCGCACGCCATATGCGAAGACTTCTGGCTCTAATGGTATAGCTCTCATGGCTATACGTCCTGAGTATGCTCTGATCATTTCGCACACGTTTGAATAATGCATTCCTGGAGTGGCGCATACTATACCATTCTCGGTAAATGAGATTGTCATATTCAACTTAGTCATTAAGTCGCGACCCAGGATGTTTACTGGGGTCTGATGTGAATATAATAAGGGTACATTCATTTTGCGCCCTCCCACAGAGACTGGGAGCGCGTCTGTAAAGGGAACTCTACTGTGAGCTCCCGTGAAACTCTTGAGTATCTATGGCCTCGCCGGACAAGGAAAACTTGCCTTCTCAGATGCATGAGGGCGTTGCACCCGTGTCAACTAAGAAGGAATATTCTTTACCCCATATGATGACATTCACCCTATGTTCCCTATTAGGGTCTGGTGTCACTGATCGGAAAGAACACATCAGAGTCCTCCGTGAGCTATCCTATTTCATATATAAGTTCGGCCCACTGTATACTTGCTGATTTCCCCCATTTCCAGGGTTGACTCCCCTCCGGAGCTTGTGCCCTGCGACATTTGCGCCGGTTCCTGCTGGGATTGTCCTTGCAGTACGTTACCCATGTGCGAGGGTTGAACCACTTGCTGTGCACCTTGCTGCAAGCCTGACACCTGTTGCTGCACTGTGTGATTTTGGGCTGATTCACCATGCCTGTTTCCATTCCTTGGCCGTTTCGCCACATGCCTTGGCTTCTGCACATGCATGCCACATGTTCTGTCATTCCACACAGCCAACACACTGGCGGTGGTCGGGCCATCTGTCCATCTGGCGTAGCTGGACTGCCCATTTGTGCCTTCTGAAAGCTGCCTTGATTATTCTGAAAGCCTCCTTGGTTACCTCGAAACCCACCCCAATTACTCTGCCATCCTCTTCCTCCAAAACCCCTTGCCCTCAGGTAAAATCCAGCGCTACCCTGATTATTCAGCGATGGGTTAGTCGCTTGCTGTGCTCGTGGTTCAGCTGGGCTTGTCAGCATGGCTCCCTCAAGAGCATACTTTGAAAGTTTCTTTTGCACCAGCTTCGCCTCCTCACCCTTCCTTTTTCCGATTCTTTTCTTGCAACAATCTACAGTAATGTACAATTGTCAATTGTATTTCAGCCCATGGTTTGGCTTCTATTCCTACCAATTTCTTGAGCTGTTTTTGCACTGGCTCGGGCAACCCTTGGCATAATATGTGGTAGAATACAGGGATAGATTTCGTCCAAGACTCATGCGTTTCGAGCACCCATGCGTCTTGAAAGTTCTGGATATAAATCAACGGATCCTCTGACTCTCATTTTCCGAGTCATTATAGCCCCCATATCAGAAGTGTCTGGATATAGCTTTCGCAGCGCTTTCCACACTGCTGCTCTACAATTATTAAATGGTGCTCCGTCATGGGAGGTGTTAATTAGTGTTACCCTAGGGTAGCCTGCCCGTTTCCATACATCGTCAGCTCTTTCACCAAGTATGGCAATTAGGAAGCCCTTAATGTCCCCTATAGCTAAGGTGACACCCCCCGTCCTTTTTTCTAACTCATGTATCCACTTCCCGGCTCCCGATGTCCGCATTGAAAGCTTATTTTTTAGGTTCTCTCGGTCCATGTGTGGCCATGGAATATATTGTGGCCTTGCTCCCCCCTTTTCTAGCAGTGGGAATTGGAAAGCGCAGTCTTCCTTTTCTTTCCCCATAGCTCTCTGGTCTACCGCTGGGGTGGCATTCCCGCCTTGCCGTCTCCCTGGCAATGCCCTTAATCTATCTGCATAGGTAGGTGCTGACACCCCCCTCTGACCGTGGGGTGTTCCTTCATGTCGGCCGGACTGCGCGGCAGACTTCTGTGTCCTACTTGTGGACTCGCTAGCGTCTGACCATCCTACCCCTCGGTCCCCTGGGAGCCGTTTTTTGCACTGTTTCCCTTCCTCGTGTGCCTCATCCTCCGTTTCCCCACCAGAGTCAGATTCTGAATACTCTCAGTTTACACAACTCCTTGCATCTTCTTTTTTTTTTTTTTTTACTTCTTTTATTGGTTTTACAACATAGAAAGAAATAAAAGAACATTCCCCAACTCCCCCCATCCCTCCCACCCCCCGAAGGCAGCACCGACGTGTCCGTAGTTCATTAAGACCATGAACCAAAATTCCCAAGTGACCAGTTTGCAACAGAGAAACAGTGTACCCCCCTCCTCCCCTGGTACGGCTCTTCCTTGGCCATAGTCTGTTGCCTTCATAAGGCCGTCACCGACATTTACTGCAAATCAAGTAGACGCAGGCGCTGGGGAGGCCAGCCAATTCGAAAGTCATCCTTAAGGAATAGCAAGGATTCCTCCCAGTCTCCTGCAAAAGCCTTTAAGTTGTTGTCCTTCGCGTACGTTGCCCATTCTAAGGCCACGATTTCCCAAAGTTTCCACAACAAATCTGGGAGAACCGGTACCTCCCTGCTCCTCCATCTCTGTGCTATTACTGACATAGCAGCCAATGTCAAAATCGCTCTTGCCTTCCCCCGGGATTTAATCTCCCCCACCTGTACTCCGCTCAACTCCGAATAGGATCTCCTCTGGGGGCCTACTGCCTCCCAGACCAGATTTTTGGGCATGTCCGCCAGATGTGTTGCGCCGTTCCATCCTCCCCACACCCTCTCCAACAGTTCCCAGAGGTATTGGGGTACATCTCCTTGGGCCGGGCCGGTTTGTAATGCCACCCAAATAGAATCTTATACCACATTTCCTGCAGTTGGGAGGCTTTAACCAGTTTGGGGATTTTCCTCCATAATCTTTCCTACTCCTCCCGCCCAAGGGACCTACCCAGGATCTGTTCCCAACTCTGCATATTTCCATGGACTCCTGCCAGGCGTTTCGTCCAAGATCTTGTATAGGTTAGATAGCAGACCTTTGGATCCATCATTCGAGAGGAGAAACCTCTCAAACCGCGTTTTCTCCCTTGTTGCAGCGTGTTTGTTCACAGGATTCAGAACCCAGTGGCGTAACTGCGCATATTGAAGCCTCTCCCCCTCCTTCACTCCGAACTCCCTCTTACAATCCTCAAAGGAGAGAATCCCCCCCTCCCCTAAACACATCTCCCAGCCACCTACATCCTGCCTCCTGCCATTGCTTAAAGGCGCCTCGTTCCATCCCTGGAGTAAACTCCCGATTGCTGAACAAAGGTGTAAAAGGACAGGGAAAAGTCGTGATACCCTCAATGCTTCACCAATCTGTCCCAGTTCTCCGCCATTAATGATGTGATGGTACTTTCGTACAGATGCCTGGGCCTATGCTGTTTCGGGTGCCACAGGACCTCGGCCAGACAGCGGTGCGTCACTGCTCTGTCCATTGCCACCCATTGCTTAGCCTGTGTGACCTCACCCTCCCGCAACCAACCCTTAACGACCCGTAGTTGCGTCGCCTCGTAATAACGTTGACAGTTAGGCAGTGCCAAGCCCCCCTCCCGCTTCGGAGCCATCAAGAATTGCCTACTAACCCGCGATTTTTTCCCGTCCCACAAAAAATCTTTAGTTAGCGAGTCTAGTTTCTTAAAGACCACCGCAGGGACTGCCTGTGGTATTGCCTGGAAAAGATACAACCGGCACGGGAGAGTTACCATTTTAATCGTTACCACCCTGCCTAACCACGAGATCGGGAGGCTCCTCCACCTGCGGAAATCCCGCTCTATATCCTTGAACAGTGGAAGGTAATTGGCTCGATACCAGCCTGCCAGAGTCGAAGTTATTCTCACCCCTCGGTATCGGATTCCCCCCGGACTCCAAAGGAAAGAGGTAGCCCCCCTTAGGGTTTCTTGCTCCTCCCCCTTTATAGTTGGGCTCAAGAGTTCCGACTTGGTAAGATTAATTTTGAGACCAGAAGCCTCACCAAAGGCCTCCAACAATTCCCTGCTTGCTCAGATGGACTCCACTGGGGCCGTTAAAGTTAGCAGGAGGTCATCTGCAAATGTCCCCCGAATTGGATACCCTTAATCCCCCTCCGCTTCCCTAATTGCCTGCAAAAGGGGCTCCAGATAGATTGCGTAAAGCATAGGGGACAGAGGACAGCCCTGCTTAGTACCCCTGCTCACTCTGAAAGACCTGGACATAGCTCTGTTCACTGCTATCCTTATGCTAGATGTCTGGTAGTTAGCCTGTACCATGCGTAAAAAATTGCCCCCAATGCCCATCTTCCTCATCACCTTGAACAGGAAGGACCACTCCACGCGGTCAAAAGCCTTCTCTGCATCCAGAGACAAAAGGACCGCGGGAGTGTCTGTTCTGTGAGCCTTTTCCACCAGATGGGCCACCCTCCGTATGTTATCCGCTGTCTGCCGACCCTTTATAAACCCTGCCTGATTCGGATGAATCAGATCTGGAAGGAAGCCCTCCAGCCTAGCCGCCAGCACCTTCGTGAAGATCTTGGCATCGATATTAATCAACCCGATTGTCCTGTAGGACGTTTGCTCCTCCGGATTCTTATCGGGCTTCAAGATAGTCTGGCCTCTTCCAGGGAGGGGGTTATTGTCCCTGCGGCCCCAAACGTATTAAAAATGGTAGTTAGATGTGGGACCAGAATGCTTGCAAAGGTTTTATAAAAAAGCTGCAGTCTACCTGCCTGGGCCTGGAGCTTTATTCAAAGGAAGACCCCTGATCACCTTCAGTACCTCCTCTTCCCTGATCTCCCCGTCCAACCTCTCTGCAGCCTCCTTCCCCAACCGTTCCAACCCAACCTTCTCTAGGAACTCTTCCTGCAGACTATCCCGAGGGGTCTGCGACGTGTACAAAGTTTCGTAGAAAGACACCAATGCCTCTCGTATCTCCCCAGCCTCTGTGACTCTTTTCCCCGAATCTGTCTTTAGGGCCGTGATCGCGTTTTTGGATTTCGCTCCCCTGAGCAACCGTGCAAGGAAAGTATGTGCTTTTTTTGCCTTGGCGTAGAAATGTTGACGCACCCTCAACAGAGCCCCCTCCGCCCTCTTAGTCCTAAGGATCTCCAACTGACCCAATGCCCTACGATATTCCCTCATTGCGAGCCTAGACGGGGTCACGCCCGCTTTCCACCTCGCCAATTCGACTTCCTCTTCCAGTCGCGCCTCCAGCGCCTTCAATTGCCTCTCCCTGTGGGTCGCCGCCGTGATTAGTCCCCCCCCCCCTCAGCGTAGCCTTAAAGGCGTCCCATCTGACCTCTTCTCTTGTGTCCCCCCTTTGGTTTATGAAGAAGAAATCCCTAATCTTCTCCTCGATCTCCTGTCTGATTATCGGGTCCCTAAGGAGATGTCCTGGGTACCTCCACGTCCAAACCCCTCTCTCCCTGGGCCCTAGGTCCATAATCATAGATACCACCTTTATGATCCACTATGCCGATTGGGCCTGTCACCACCTCCCGCACCCAACCCATCAAGCTCGAGGATACCCAGATGTAGTCGATTCTAGATTGGGATCCGTGGACCCATGACAGGAAGGTATAACCTTCCTCCTCCCCCTTAATCTCCTGCCACACGTCTCTCAGCCCTGCTCTGCGAATCCTATCTATTATATCTGTAGACATCACTGCCCCCCCTCCCCTATCAGGGTGTCCTGACCGGTCCCGACCTTTTTTCCAGGCTATATTGAGGTCACCTAATAAGATGATTTGGCCCCGAGCATTATCCTCTAGTTCGTTCAGGACACGCTTCAAAAAGTGCTCTTGGCCCGCGTTTGGTGCATAGACTACTGCCACAGTATAAGGACTACCCTGATACAACCCCATAGCTATTATATACCTGCCCTCCTTGTCCGTATACCCTCAGAGATCCTAAGGCCCACTGAGGTTTTGATGGCTAATGCCACTCCCCCAGCCCTAGACCCACCCGAGGCATGCAAAATCTGGTCAAATCTCTGTAGTTTAAGCCGCCCCTGGTCTTTATGCCTAAGGTGTGTCTCCTGCAGCCCCGGATTTGTCTGGATTCTCTTTTTTCATAAATTGTTCTAACTTTTTCCTCTTAAGAGGGGTGCTTAAGCCCCTCACGTTATGTGTAAGCCACTTTAGCATGGGGTAAAATATTTCGGCAAGCTAAGTACTCAGCGATCCCCCGCGACCCCATCAGCCCGAGTCATCGGGTGCGATGCCTTGCAGCCATCCCCCCGGGTCTCCCACACCTCGCATGTCGCTGAGTAGAGCCTCTGCCCACTTGGCCTTGATCCATGTTCCCCCCCTCCGCTGCCCTTTCCCCCCCTCTCCCTCTCCCCAAGCCAACCCCCCCCCCCGAAGGGCGTGCCCTTCCCTCCTCCCTCACACCCCCCTCTTCGGGTAAACCCACCCTTTCTGATTCAGAGATGGATGCTCCCCCCCGCCAATTTCGTCCGTTAGTGGCCCACCATCCTTAAAGCAAACTGCAATTTAGGGTCCTTCATGTGCAGACCCTCCCGCCTCCCCTGAGCCTTTCTTGTTGGTGTCCGTGGATGGTTTATTACTTAGCTTCGCTCTCCTTCTCTTCTCTCCCACTGTTGACCAGGCCCAAGGCCTTGATTCCGGGCAAGTTACCGCCCCCCTCCTTCCCGATCCCGCAGGAGTGTCTTCAAAGTCCAGGCGCAGCATGCTCGCTCCTTCCTGTATTGTAGTTATGCGCCTCTGAGCCCCTTCCCACTCGAACAAGAGACCAAATGGAAAAGTCCATCTGTACCTAATCCCTTTCTCATTCAAAGCTTTGAGGACTGGACCCATTTGCTGCCTCTTAGTAAGCGTAGTGCTTGCTAGATCCTGAAACAGGGCTATACCCTGCCCTTGGTATTTGATAGGCTCTTGCCTCCTCGCCTCCCGGAGGACTGCTTCCTTTTGGACATACCTAGTAAATGCTGCTAAGACATCCCTGGGCCTTGATTGAGACCCTGCGTTACCCCTGCCCACTCTATGAATGCGGTCGAGCTCAATCGCCCCCGGTGGCGTAATCCCCAAAATCTCTGCGAAGATGGATTGGGCTACACCTTTTAAGTCTCTATCCTGGACAGAGTCCGGAAGCATTTTGATTCTGATGTTGACTCGACGGGATCTATTTTCCATATCCTCCATCTGGATCTGTGCGTGGCTGCGTCGATCCTCTGAATTGCTTCACTACTGGCCGTCACCTCTTCTTGCAAGCCTCTCTCCAGAAGATCTGTCCTCTCGCCATGCTGCCGCAGTTCCTGCTTTATTTCCCCCATAGCCACGTTTAGGTCGGACCTGAGGAGCTGAAATTGTTCCTGGAAGGTCTTTGTTAAGCTAGTGTGGATCTCCCCCCCCCCCCGAGATCCTGCCCCGTCATCGTAGCTGTGCCAACCTCTCCTGGCGGGGAGACATTCCTTGCCAGGCCCTCCCCCCTCAGATCTGATCAGGCCCCTCGCCTCCTGCATCGGCCAAATGGTAGGAAGGGTGCCGGGTCCTCGCCTAGCTCTGACTGTGCCCTCCCACTTTTGCCTTTGCTCTTTGTGGTCATGTTAACAGAGGGGCCAAGTGCGTAGCACAGCTCCGATCCCACCAGATGCTCACAAGCAGGTGACCAAGCTTCCCTTCTTATATTCTGACCTCGATTGCCGGGATCTGTTGGCCTAACAAATTAATGTTCCACCTTCAGTGGGTTACAGAAGGACTCGCCAATCTCAATGCCGTGCGAGGAAGGTCTCTCCAAATTGTGCGGAGCACTCGCACACATCCAACCCAGGAAGCCAGGAACTCAGATTGGCCCCCGGGACCGGGGAGCCACAATCTTCTCTTACAGGCCTGATTCCCTTTCAGATCCTCAAGATGGATCTCCCACGAGAGACTCCGCCGCAGGGGCCTCCCCTCTCACTCGGGGGCACTCTTCTCATCGCCCAGGGGGAGCACACCAACCTGCTCCCAAGAAGGTCAGTCCGCTTGCCGCTGCAGAGCCCTCCTCTGGGCCGCTCCCCCCTCCACGGAGGAAAGGCGCTGAACTGGCGAGGCCCCACCAACCACGGGCCACTCACCGCTCCTGTGCGGGTCCGCTCTGCCGCTCCTCGCGGTACCGCCTCTGATGCGGGAAGCGCTGCGCGGTGCCCCCCCCCCCCTCCAAGCCGCGTCTGTCTCCACTCACTCTGCTCCCGCCGGTGCCCGGTGGGCACCCACTGTCCGCTTGCCGGGCCCGCCCGAGTACCGAACTGCCTCCCGGGAAGCCCGGCCGAGCTGCCCTTCGTCGCTCCACCTCCTTTGTTCGGCGCAGGCTGGGCTACCCGCGCTTCCTTCCCCGCCCGGGCTCAAGGCGGGCCACTTCACCCTCAGCCTCTCAGGCCCCTCAGTCCAGGGCGCAGCTGCCTTCCACATGCGTCTCCGCCTCACCAGCGGGCGCTCCACAGCTCCCGTGGCAGTCCCTCTTATCCTGGCGCCGGTTGCCGACAAGCCTCCGCGTGTGCCAGGGGCTCGTAATCACCTCCGCTCCCAGTACCAACGCTTCTCTTGACACGATGGGACCCCGGAGCCCAGATTTCAGCTCCAAAGCTCGCTGCAGATACCGGGTGGTGGGCCTCCCCCAATATCGGTGGCTGAGAGCCACGCAAGCACGTCTACCTCCTACGGCGGCCATCTTGAATCAACTCCTTGCATCTTCTTCGTCCTGTCCAATCTCCAGTCTGTCTAGGGACAGTCCCTTGTTCCCACTACTTCGGGTGACATCCTCTGTGTCATATAGCTGAGTGCTCTCCAGGCGCTCATCTTCTCTTCCCCCATGGGATCTCTGTTCTAGCCCCATCTCATTTTATATCTTATCAATCGTTTCCCCGATGCTTCTGGTGTCGAAGTCATCCTCAATATTTGTCCCACTCATACCTGGTACCGAGTCATGTGCAGGAAATAATTCTTCTATGTCTTCCCATTCTACAACAGGATTGGGTTTTTTAACTTCCCGCTCCAAATATTCAAGATCTCGTGCCCTCTGTCTGCGCTTACGTTCTGCTTCCTCATCTAGTTCCTTGCTCTTCCTCGCTTCTTCTCTAGCCTTGTCTACTTCCCTCATCCTTTCGTTTCTACGTTCCTTTACCCTTCTAATTTCCTCATCTTCTTTTCTCTCCATTCTCTTCTCTCGTACCGTTTGCTCTTCTTCCAATCTTTGCTTATTCTGTTTGTACTGATCGTAGGCTGCCTTCTGTTTGCGATCGAGTAGTTTCTCTTGGTCTTCGCGATATAGTTGTTCTCGCTTCAGCTTATCCTTCCCTCTTGTCCTTTCATCCCTTATTTCCTTTTCCTTTTCTCTCTCTCTCCTTGGCGTCTCATCAGACCACTCTCTTGGCCTTTCATCATCACTTCCTTTTCCATCTAGTTTCAGTAATATCTGCCCTCCCATCCATTCGTCTTTTGCAAATGTTATCTCATCAGTTCTACCTTCGTTTCCATTTTGTTTCTTTCCCTCTCTCCTCCACGAGAGATGCACAACTCTGTGCCTGATCCTTTTTACGTCATTGCGGTCTTTCCTTGTCCCTCGGTACTGCAGAAGCAAGATTAATTTCTTGGTCCTTTTCTTTATTGTCGTGGCTAATATACGTAGGCGACTCATAAGCGGGGTTGCTATACCCCGTGGCTGCCTTTAGTTTTCTTAGCGGGTAGTGCCCCTCTGTCTTACTTCCCTCTATGGCTGGCTCAGGCGGGGCCGGTGGCGCGGTAGGCGTCTCACCCCCCTCCGTGCATACGCTTAATATCCAATCTGCAGGAGGCTCTTCTTCCTTCATCTGCTCAAACATCTTCCATAGTTCTAGAACAGCAAGACGTTTCTCTAGCTTCTTGCCTGTATATGTGTCTAGTAGATAAGTCGTCATGTGTTGTAAGACGGCTTTTGATAGAGACCCATTCTGTCATAAACATCTTGTGGGCGCTACCCTTAACCCACTCTGTGCTATACTTTTTTAATTTAGGTGCATGCTTAGGTAGTTGCTTGCATAGATGCGCAAGTGGGGTGACCTCCATTTCAATTCTGTTACCAACAATATTTATACAGTTTGTTATCCTTCTACTAGTATGAGCGAGCACTAGATACGCAAGCTCCAATCCAATCTTTTCCCGCCAAAATGTATATTATCAATTAACTCAAAACCATCAATTCATTGGTGATTCCCTCTTCTTCACAGAATCTCGTAAAATCAAATTTCATCTCACAAAATCAATGATACAGTTCTCTTACATTCAACATACAACAGAACACATAGGACAGACACTTGACAGACTAGACGGACACCAGCTGGTCATACACATACCTGCCTTCTAATCAATACCCGTCATGGAGTTTAAACAAACTCCTTTAATGCGTCTTTAAACATCGTAGTCTAATTGTCCCTTATTATATGGGCTATGAGTTCACATTTCTTCTGACCGCTGTATTAAAGCGCAGGAACAAGGGGTAACCTTACGTTTTTCTCTCGGGTGCCCCCCCGTCCCCCGGTAACCTTACGTTTTTCTCTCTTTTATACTGTAGTTATTAACCATATATATATATATATATATATTCTTCTCTACGTCTGACTATTCCGTTACCTTTATCTTGCTTGTTCTAATGCCTACAAGACATTTGCCAAAGTAACGAGTTTGTTGTTTCACTCACCGATCGCATCTTTTCCTCTGAGGAGATTCGGGATCACCGCCCCTTCCTCTTCAGCCTCTTGCTGTCTTTTCATCCGATTGGCTGCCCGTGGGAATGAGAAGGGTTATGCTTGGAAAGGCGGGTTCCTTCAGACCCCCTGCAGATTTTTATGGACTTACACTATCATTGTCCACGGGAAGCTTCTCAGCCTACTCAGCCGGAATGGCGAAAGTACTTGTGATATTGCCAAAGACCTAGAGTTACTTTGTGCCGTTGGTCTATAGGTGTCTATCACTATATTAATCAGTGATCCATAATCGATGGCCGAAACCATCCTCTGCTACCAAGTGTACTGGAGAGTGAGATGTCCACCAACGGGTCCATAGGTCAGTGCTCACCCTCTAGTACTTGTACGACAAGATAGCTGCACCATGTGAGGGATGGGGGTGCAGGATTCACTTACTCCAACACGACTCAATAATGAGGACTCAGTAGTTTGGCAAAGGGAAGTCCGTTTAATGACAAGTACATCAAACAGGGAAGCAGTTGGGAATCAGCATCGTTGCGACCACCTGTCTCGCTCCGACTTCCTTGAACTTCAGTTGAACAGCAACTTTTATGCAAAAATCTCATCATCATTGACGTCTAATTCTACAAAACTCGTCATGCAATATCATTGGTTAGGAAAGGTAACTTAAGTATAGGTGCTATAACTGTATATGATAATGGAGCATGTGGATTGGATAACTCTTATCGGGTGGGCGTCTACACCCCTCCCTTTACATCACACGTTATAGACGTCACTACAAGTACGTCGTCTCATTGGTTCTACGATCTATAGGACCCTAGATAACTTGGTCCATTGTGATTGGGCAGGTTACACCCCTAGACATAAATCTCCACTTTTAATTAGCAGCATGCAGAATGGATACCCAGGTGCCTGGTGTCCCAAGTTTCACCCTTCCTCCCTTCCATCAATCAGTATCCTGGGCTATGTGTCAATTAGTTGGCTAGGTATGGCCTCGAAACTGTAGCCTCTTATCAGGAAAAGTTATGGCATCCTCGGGGTCTGGGTGACATCAGGCGGTGGTACCTCTTCGCGCCTGGCTGATCACGTGTTAGTACACCATGAATCTGCTTCAGATTCCAGCTTTTCATGTATTTGTTCTTCTTTAGCCTCGCCACCTGCCGGGGCCCCCCTTATCTCAACCTTCATGGGGCAGGCTGGTATGCTCTGAAGTTTGATTCTTGTTAGCTGACGCTCTCCTCCCTTTCTCTGGATGACCTCGATTTCCCAGACATGAGCCGCTCTTTGAGTTTCGATTCCGCGCCTTCTCTTGACTCTGGCTGGGTTATGAAACTTGGCCTATTAGGCCTCTGCCAGCCTGGGTACATCTGCTTTACAAAATGGAGTCGCACTGTTATAATGTGCCTTGTTGAGGTAGATATATAGTTGGCGCTTGCCGCTCTACTCTCCTACTAAGCATTGCAAGCAGTATCGTTTTCTTTAGCTTCTTGCGTTCCAAGCCTATTTGCACACATTTAACTGGTTGGTTGCTTCCATCTTGTCTAGTATCAACGTTTCCTTACGTTTTAACATCGTCTCTCTCCTGTGTCCATTACATCTATTTTCATAAGTGCTTGCACTGGCGTGCTGTCTTTGATAGCCGTTTTTGTTCACTCACGAGTCTGTCCAGGCCCTTATATCATTTCCACTGGCCTTCCATTAAGGCTCTTTGGGTCTCTTCATGGATCGTCTGTAGGTACTCTTCATTTCGTCTCAGCCGCTGGTACGGCTGTCTGATAGGGTACCGTGCTGCCCAGGGTTATCTAGTTATGGGTGCCTCTACAGGTACGGCCCTTCTAATGTACACTGGGCAGAGTCCCAGTGCAGCTCTCTGTTGCTTCATTTGTTCCTCATACGTCACATACCTTGGCGAGTATGTTCCTGGTACTTCAAAATGGGGGGCTGGGGTGCAGGCCATGCCTGGGACCTCCTCTACAACTGGCTCCCTTCCTCTCCAACATACAAATACCACAGAATGTACACGGCATGCTGGCGCAAATATCGGGCGTCCTTATGGAGCCTGTTGATTTTCAGGGGTCCATTGTAAACGCTGCCTGCTATGCGACTATAACCACTGTCTGCCATGTGAGCATGGTAGGCAGTGTTTACTCATTTGCTTGGCAGAGTGCAAATGTGCAGGGCAATGGGTCCCTAAAAACCGACTATGTACACATATGTACACTGCCTTTTACCCTGCACGTTTGCACTCGCTGTGTAAATGATCAAATTGTGGTGGTAGAGCGGTGCCTACGTGTATGTCTACATGAAACGGCTACCCGCTGCCAAATTACAAGCTCTTAGAAAATGATCTCCTTTGTGCTATACAATGCCACACACAAAGCAGGTGCTACTTGCCCCCTTCTGGAATGAGGAAAAATTCCAGCAACTAGGTTGTGCAAAAGAAAATGACATGGCTACAATTATGAGTGAAAAAAACATGTGAGCATGACGCCCAATCGTAATTTTTACTTAACAGGGCTTCTCTTATCTGGAACAAAAGCTTAGAACCTAGCGACTCTTCTAGAGAAACATTTTTGCATAAAACATTGTTTCCCGGTATCGGGATAAACATTATTTTAGTCACCATAGATGGACTATATTAAGCCTGACTGTACTTTAGTATGCTAGAAAATTATCTAGTATAAACTAGAAAGAGAATAGCTTCGCAAATAGAACACACTGTAATGACAGTTCCAGTCAGACATTTACTGGACTTGCATGGCTCCTTCGTGAAGTAGTTTAATCAATGTAATATTAATTTTACACTTATCATCAAAAATGGAAGTGATGGACCACCGGTGGAGATACACTATATACTTCGCTCTTAAAACACCAACCTAAAAAAGGGATGGCCAATTTGAGTCGCTGCCCTATGGGGGATATTTGGATGAAATCAATTTGTTGACCCAATGGGTTTCTATAGCTAATCCTAGAGTAGGCACAACCCAGAAATTGTTCCTCCAAAAAAGATGAGAACCATTAGCAAAACAGCACTTCTCCTTAAGCCAGCTGCTTTTCTTCCTTACAAGTACAGGGAATTCAGAACACCGCTCACTGGAACATTATGACTGGTTGAGAGTTCAATTTGAAAACGCAAGAATGCTGGCTGTAGGATTATATGCAAAAGTAAACACCCCATTTAATTCTATTAATCAAGTCCAGAAAATGATAGGAGGAATATAAGATATACAGTATGACGCCTTTACAACACTGATGGGCAACTGTTGAATCCCGTGTGACTGACTCGAGGAGCTTGGGGAAATCCAAGGAATTTGAAGACAAACCACAGTCTTCTCTACCAAAACATCTACCATGCCGTTTGGGATTTTCCAAAGGATTACACCAAACAAGAGTTTAAGTAATCTGCATACCCACAAAATATGGTTTAAGTAAACTCCAATAACATTTTTGTTAAACATTTTATAATTTAAGAGCAGGAAGTGAAAAAAATCAGATGGCCATATATTTTTGTCAATTGCATGCCTGGAGATTATCCTCAGGGATTATTGAGAGCAGACCAATGCAAAAGGTCTGTAATTTTGTACTGATGGAGCCATAAGATTGCCAGGTGCAAAAGGTAATGTAGGTCTGAAATTGTATTTCATTTCGGGGGCTTGGGGCATCATCAAGAGTTGGGCAGTGCAGAATAAATGTGGCGGTAACACTATTACAGCTGCATTACTGCACTGCTCCCATCCCGAGTTTGGGGGAAAGTCGGAGGATTCACCTCCAGCTATAAGCTGGAGGTGAATGTGCTGGCTCTCTGGCCATTTTTGGTGCAATTACTGCTGTAGTAATTGCACCGAAAATGCCCCATTGAGTCCTATGGACTCCAAAAAATGGGGACTTAACCGCCACTGCAACTTGTGATCCGCCGCTATTACCATTGGACCAAGTTGCCTTAACAGTAATTGCGTTGGGCAGTATTCTGGCAGATATACCACTGGGATACCCCCCAACTCCTGATGAGGCCCTTGGTGAATAACTGGTAACTAAGTGAGAAGTTTCCCCAGACCACCTGAATAACTTCAGCCGTAATAGTCATTACAATCAGGCTTTGATTTGAAAGAATTCTCTTTTTCTGCAGCGAAATTCAGTAATGCAACCAAGTTAGAATAGCAGAAGTAATACTCACCAATGTATGGTTTTAGATGACGGGTGCATGCTTTAACCGACTGTTAAGTGACCTATTTCTGTCATTTCCAAGCCAAGGTCCAAAGGTCATAGTCACAGGAATCGCTGCTATTGGTGCAAAGAAGCATTTTTTTACTTCAAGAAGGAATCGAAAAAGAAACTGGTAAATTCTTGCACCCTCCAAAGCTTCCCAATACCCCTGTTAAACCAATGCCTCTACAAAGCAAAAGCAACTGTAAAACGCGAGACCTGCAAAGAATACTGCTAAAATAGTACTGTATAATGATGGAGACTGTACAGAGTCTACGGCAGCTCTTCTGAAAGAGAGCAAATCACCCATGAATCCATAAGGAATTCACCTGTTGTGCATTACCTATAAAACCATAATCACAGAAAAGAAAAAGGCTGCCGAAAGTCACAGTTGGGAGTGTCTCATTAAAGCCCAAGATGGCAGTGATTCGAACTTTCTGGTACCTTATCTCTGACCTGATGTCAAATAAAACTAGAAACCATCATGGTGTTGAAATATTCATCCCGCAACATGAGTGGTCCAGTCATTTCAGAAGATGACACTTCACAGAATAAAGATGTGAATGTGAGCACACTGATGAAAAGAGCTTTTTCACACAAGGGCTTACCCAGGAGCTAGGCCCATATTAGTCTATTTTTAAAGCAGAGAAATAACATAAGTGGGGGGGAAAAAGTGACCACACTTTAAGTAGAGTTTCTTATCCGTCTAAGAATACAGAAACGATTTACGTTACATGTATCAGAAACACAGATGTAAATAACGGCATTTCGGCCTCATTCTGAGTCTGGCCGTAACCCTGCCAGTGCTACTGAATAATTTACCGGCTCACTGCACTCAGAATAATTTACCGGCTCGTTCCGAGTCTGGGGGCGGGGAAGTCAGTCGCTGGTATTTTTGTAAATCCCCATTTCCATAGAGTCCTATTGTACTCTATGTGATTGGGGACATGAGAGCACTGGTGCCAGTGCTCCCGTGAAAAGTCTGCCTACCGTGACCGCTGCGCCCAGCGATGTCAGACCTGTAGTTCACCGGTCCGCAAACAAGGGTGCCAGTGAGTTTACCGGCACCCTTGTTTCTGCACCAGCAAACTTATAATCCGGCCCTAGTCGCGCCTTGCAACACTTGTGTATAGGCATGTTGTAAGTCTGCTATCTATACACTTTTATTTTTGTTGTTCCGTGTGACAGAACCCCCCACCCCCATTGTGTTATAGGCACGTTATAAATGACATATATCAGATCATATCAATGTGCATACTGCAGACTCGCAAAACACAGCAGTGAACTTTACACTACAACACTATCGTAGGCTGCATACAAGCTTTGTTTACAAGATCTGCATGGAGCCTTGTAGATTTTTTTGGGGAAAGCAGTATCAAGCGAGAGAATAATAGCCAAAAAGGCAAAGAATTGCTTTCTTTTTTTTCTCAGAAATTTTGCAATTTTTAAAACGTTTTAAAACAACTAATAATTCTGCAGGAACTTAGTAACACAGACAGTGCTCAAATAAGCAGTATTGTTTTAACAGTACAGAGTCCATTCATAGATTAGTTCTATTTTTTTTTTAACAGGTTTTTTAACCAAACCTTTTTGCCGAAAAAAAACCATTGTAAAAAATAGGGGGGAAGATCATATAAAGGGTCGGGGGGCTGGGGGGGGGGGATCGGGAACAGTTAAAAAAAAAAAACTACAGGGTTGGGTAAATGCCCCCAAAAAAACATTTCGATGGGTTTTTTCCGAAAAACATTTTCTTAAAAAAATGTGTAAAAAAAAAAAACAGCCATCAATAAAATGACATAAAACCGTTTTAGCAACCTATGCAAGATGGGTTAGTAGATGTCGGTACCTAAAGAAAGTCTGAAGGCAACTGAATGAATGACAATATCAAGAGAAAAACATCGTTCTAAATGGTTTGTGTCATCCAACAATACTCTGCGCTGAAACCTTTCTTTTATAAGAACATATCAACAAGTGACTGCCTTGCTACAGTAGCTGTCTAAAATATGTGTTGCTGATCGAAACCCACTGATCTTTTCCTCTCAGATGGGGAAACTGAATCTGTCTACTGTCACAGATGGCAGTACCAACTCATCTTTAAAGGATAGCTCAAGGGTCTTTCCTTCGGTTAGGCTGCAGGCACGGGTCACTAAAGAGCTTCCCTCTCTCAAGCTTCCGTCGGCTCCCCACGCCGTAACCCATATTTCTCCAGCATTGGATCTTTCATGGATTCACATGCTTAGAATATTCCCCGTCGTCAGACTGGGACCCCTCGGTACACATATATAGCCTTTTCCAATAGGAAAACTTCTGACACTTTTGTGTCCTATCTACATCCTTTTAGGACCCGCCTACGCATGCTCCGTAGGCCGTCCCAGTATAAGAGGCCCGCCCCCGCGGCTCCCCTTCAGATTTCAACCGTCTCCAAAGTAGTGGGATCTCCTCGCGTTGTCTTACTATTTTGTACAAGGTTGCATTACTGGAATTTGAGTACAGAAAATGTCCTCCGTGTCAGGAAAAGCGCTGTTCCGCCCATGCGCGACGTGCGGCTTGAAAAAAGTTTACGAGGGGGGCGGACATATGGATTGTATATATTGCCTCCACCCTCATCATTCGGCGGATAACTGCGACATATGCAAAGGGTTTTCTCAAAAAACCCTCAAAGACCGCAGTCGACGACTGGTGGCATGGCTGAATGATGGAGCGGGGGCATACCCCCCTTCGGAGGTAGGCTCCACACAATCGGCGAAAACATCACGCCGCGCTACCTCGTCGGAACCACCGGCGAACAAATCTCGACCGACGGAAAAAGAGTCGTCTGGAAGTCACTCAACTAGAGACTCCTCGTCAAAGAAATCATCTTCATCAAAAAAGCATGAAAAGGAAAGGAAATCCTCCTCGGGCGATCATCATAGATCGACCACGAGTCGAGAGTCGAGTAAAAGCAAGCCAAGTGTGGAAAAGGCGGGACCGCCAAAACCACCTGCTAAGTCACCATCGTCGACGGCGGTCCAGTCATCGGCCTCTACCCTGCCACTTACGCAGGTGGCATCCACCGTCACACCGGCAACGACGTCGACGATGACCTCGTCGACGGGGGTTCTACAGGAGGCCTGGAGGCCTGAAGTTTTTGATCCGATCCCCCCGGATACTTTACTACAAGAACAGGCGTGTTGCTGTCCTTGAAGGACGAGAATGAGAGAATAGCTGGCCCAGCAGACCTAGGGCTACGAGTGGCTGACAAGTCGTCGACGAGGGGATCCGTTATACCGGTATCTGCCCCTCTTCTCAATCCTCATGTTTTGTCGTTGGAAATTCTGTCCACGCTTCAATCGTTGTTACAGTCGTTGGACCAGAGACTACCTCAGGCAAACCTGCCACAGTCACCCGTCGACGGGCCGGGCCCGTCCCGTCAACCGACGCACCTACGCACGCCAATCTTAGCACTGGCACAAGAGGAAGGTGAGCTGCCAGATTCGGAGTCTGACAGGGGAGCCATGTCGGATATCTCATCATCCCCCTCCAGGGATCCAACCTGGGAGTCAGAGGTGGAGTTGGAAACCCCTAGAAGCCCAGCTCACCCGTCCCCTCCGGACGACATTGCGTCATTCCATTCTATGATGAAGGCATGCAAAGAATTTGGTTTGTCCCAGGAAGAACAGAAAAAGGACTGTTTTTTGTTCCACCATATGGGTAAGAGAAGGAGGTCTGTGTTCTCGATACCAATACTAGACCATGTGTGGAAGGAGGGGTTGCAGACAATGCGTCACCCGTTTTCAGAGCCGGCAGTGAAAGGACGCCTGGAAAAAAAGTTTAAGGCTCCAGAGTCTACCCCCAAGTGTTTATCCTCCCAACCAACGCCAGACTCGGTGGTGTCGGCGGCGAGGAAGGCGAAGGCCCAGCACAAGTGCACGACTCCGCCTGAAAACGAAGCGAGACGCCAGGATGCCTTTGGCAAAAAAGTGCTATCCGTGGGAGCGACCACAGTAAAGGCCGCAAACTCTCTGGCAATTGTAGCCAGATACGATAGGGAGATGTGGCACAGGCTAGCTCCGTTGCTTGATCATCTTCCGGAAGAGCATAGGAAGGCAGCGATGTTACTTGTCCGAGAGGGTGAGGAAGCCTCAAATCACGCAATAAACATTGCGGTGGACCTCGCTGAGTCAGGCTTCAAGCAAGTCAATAATGGGGTCGTATTACAACAGTCATGGCTTAAGTGTACCTACTTCAGGCCAGAAGTAGAATACAAAGTTTTAGATATGTCCTTTGAGGGAGACCTTCTTTTCGGTGAGAAGGTGGACGAAGCTCTAAAGGGAATGAAAGAGGACTGGGACACGGCACCTTCATTGGGTGCCCTCCAGAGTGGCAGAAGCTACAAATCTTTTCGTCCCTTTAGAGGGGCTTCAGGTAATTCAAGATTCTCTGCGTCTGGAGACAGATCCTTTGGCAGATCGGCTTACCCCTCCCAGGGATACAGACGTGCCTCCCAAACGGCAAACCGTCGCCGGAACTTCCAGACTTCCAGGAAAAGACAATCATATCTGTCGTCGTCGAGAGACAAGCAAAATAAAGATCAGCAGTGACATACAACACACCGTTCTGGGGGGAAGAGTTTCAGCATATGTCAACGAATGGGAACGAATAACGACGGATCAATGGGTGCTGGATACTATAAGAAACGGACACTCTCTACAATTCAAACACAGCCCTCCGCAAATTCCACCTGCGTTCACCGCTCATTCCCATCTGAAGATACTGCAACAAGAGGTAACACTCATGTTAGCAAAGGGCGTGATAGAATTAGTTCCAACATCACAGAGAGGTCAAGGAGTCTACTCAAGATATTTCGTCGTAAAAAAGCCGAACGGCAAATGGCGTCCCATTTTAGACTTACGCGATCTCAACAAGTCTTTAAAGAGCCTAAAATTCAAGATGCTCACTCTGCAGGAAGTGATCCGCGCCGTTCAAGAGGGGGATTTTCTAGCGTCCCTGGATTTACAGGACGCGTATTTCCATATTCCAATGTGTCGGAAACACAGGAAATTCCTAAGATTTGTAATAGGGCAGACTCACTACCAGTTCACGGTTCTTCCTGGCTCCAGTAGCGACCTGGCTAAGGAAGCAAGGCCACCATGTATACCCATACCTCGACGACTGGCTGGTAAGGGGATCCTCCCCAGCGTCGACCAACACAAGTTTACAAGCCACCATGCAGCTTCTACAACAGCTGGGATTCGCCATAAACTTCGAGAAATCCTCTCTGCGGCCATCGAGAACGCTGGTATTCCTGGGGGCACAGTTCGAGACCCGGTTAGGGCTAGTGAAACCTTCTCTCGACAGAACCTCAAGACTCAATCAACAAGCGTGCCGACTATGGCGAAACACCAAGATCTCAGTGAGGAAATACGTTTCGGTCCTAGGGGCCATGGCATCCTGCATCCATTTGGTGGAAAACTGTCACCTATTCATGAGGCCAGTCCAGGAATTCCTCGCGGACCGATGGACGCAGGCTCAAGGATCGTGGTCAGACAAGATAATCATCATCGACGACGACAAGCTGCTTCGGGCCCTTTAGTGGTGGCAGAGTTTCCACAATCTGAACAACAGTGTACCCCTACAGGAGCCGGAGTTTCAGCGAACCATAGTCACGGATGCGTCCCTAACCGGATGGGGAGCTCACATGGGTGCTCTCCAAACGCAAGGTCGCTGGTCTCCAACGGAGTCACTCCTACACATAAACGTGTTAGAGCTCAGAGCAGTACGATGGGCCTTGAAGGCATTCCTACCACACATCAAGGGTTCGCGAGTACGAGTACTGACCGACAATACAACGGCCATGTTTTATCTGAGGAAACAAGGAGGGACGCGATCAAGAACTCTTTCCATAGAAGCCCAGAAAACATGGCATTGGGCATTAAAGCACGAAATTTCCATCGTGGCTCATCACCTCCCAGGAGTGAGGAACTCCCAAGCAGACTCCCTCAGCAGAAGCATGGCCCAGATACACGAGTGGGAAATGGACACAGTTCACCTGATGAAAGTGTTCGAGAAATGGGGTCACCCCCCTCTGGACGCCTTCGCGACCAAAGACAACAAGAAATGCGAGCAATTCGCAAGCAGATGGCCTCAAGAGGGCTCCAGGGGGGAGGCATTCTCCTTCCCATGGACGGACATGTTCCTCTATGCTTTTCCCCCGTTCCCCCTCATACGGAGGACAATACAGTGGATACGCAGATACAATTGCCGGGTAATTCTAGTGACGCCATACTGGCCAAGGCAACCGTGGTTCTCCGACCTGCTTCACCTGTCGCTGGAACATCCCATAGCGTTTCCGAAAATCCCGAACCTACTATCCCGGGACAAAGGCACGGTGTGGCATCACGACCCGGACAGTCTCAACCTTACAGCCTGGCTCCTGACTTTTCGGAGTTCGGTGCTTTAGACGTTTCGGAGGATTGTCAAAAAATTCTGCAGGCGGCTAGAGCCCCTTCTACAAACAAATCTTACTCCTATAAGTGGCGGAGGGTCTGTGAATGGTGTAGAGGACAACAAGGCCTACAACCGTTGTTGGTGACGCCGGAACAAGTTCTACCTTACCTGCTCCTCTTGGCGGGGAGGGGATTATCCTTCACATCGATAAAGGTGCACCTGGCGGCCATCTCGAGGTTCACAAGGAAGAGGCAGTCGTCTCCTCTATTTAGCGACAGACTTGTGAAACACTTCATGAGGGGTTTATTTCGAGTTTTCCCCCCGGTAAAACGTTTCCCCCCGACTTGGAGTCTCAACACAGTGTTGGCAGGCTTAATGAAACCGCCTTTTGAGCCTATGGCCACGTCCGACATAAAATTAATTTCATGGAAGTTGGCATTCTTGATTGCTATCACATCAGCTAGAAGAATCTTGGAACTGCAAGCGCTGGTCGTAGACCCGCCATACCTAAGATTCTTTAAGGACAAAGTAGTCCTGGCAACTAATCCTATGTTCGTCCCAAAAGTTCCGACAGTGTATCACAAACACTCGTCCATTGTTCTCCCTACTTTCTTCGCCACACCATCATCGGCAGCAGAAAAAGCTCTTCATACCCTGGACGTTAAGAGGGCTCTGAAATTTTACCTACATCGTACACAGGAACTCAGGTCTACTCGACAACTGTTCATCGCATATGGTCCGTCGACGAGAGGAAAAGCGATCTCTAAACAAGGATTAGCTCGATGGGTCTCATCGACGATTGCGATTTGTCACTCTAAGGCCGGAAGGCCACTGCAAGGACATCCTAGAGCCCATTCTACAAGATCGATGTCCTCCTCAACCGCTTTATGGGCAGGAATTCCGCTGACGGACATATGCCAAGCTGCAGCATGGTCAGTGCCCCACACGTTTACCCGCCACTACTGCCTTGCCAGGCAGCATGCGGACGAGGTGCAGATGGGAAGAGCTGTCCTGCGCCATCTGTTTCAGTAAGGTAAGCCCCACGCTGTGGAGAATCTGTTGTCTACCCTTTTAATGACAGAATACTTTATGTGGGTAAGGTTATATGAGTTAACTTATTCCTACTGTACATATGCATTGTGTAGTATGGTGAGGGTATATTACATTACATTCTCACCGCCGTCTCAAGTGTTACTGCTATACAAGCTATTCTAAGCATGTGAATCCAAGAAAGATCCAATGCTGGAGAAGGGAATAGTTTCTTACCTGTAACTCCATTTCTCCAGCATTGGTATCTTTCATGGATTCACATGCGCCCGCCAACCTCCCGGGAATGTAATGTATTTGATTCATAAGTTTAACCCTTCCTACTTTGGAGAGGCTGAAATCTGAAGGGGAGCCGCGGGGGCGGGCCTCTTATACTGGGACGAGCATGCGTAGGCGGGTCCTAAAAGGACGTAGATAGGACACAAAAGTGTCGGAAGTTTTCCTATTGGAAAAGGCTATATGTGTACCGAGGGGTCCCAGTCTGACGACGGGGAATATTCTAAGCATGTGAATCCATGAAAGAGACCAATGCTGGAGAAATGGAGTTACAGGTAAGAAACTATTCCCGTCTCTCAAACCCAGGCTTTCTAACCAGTGATCGATAACACTTTTCAATAACACTTTTCTGCCGTTTGGTAATTTCGAACGTCAGAAATTCGGCCAAATCTCCCATTCAGACTTTTAATATTGGCCTTTTTGGATGATTCCCTATTCTCAGCTGAGGGCTTGGGTTTCACAGGTGTCAGACTTCAAAACCCCTTGTTAGAACTGCCTCCGTTCCCAGCGTTGGTCAGTCTGCTGCTTCTGTGATGTGCTGCATGTCTGGCATTTCAGGTTCTCTTGGTTTCAGTGAGTTATCTACTTTTCCTTTGAACTTATAATTGTTTCGAGTATAGTTGTGCAGCTGGTGCCTGGCCACTCTGTTTGCTTCGATCATGTTTCGCTGCCAGGATTTCTGGTACTTGTGGTCCTAGAATGCAAAAGAGAAAACTCTGGCTTAAAAGGTACTGGGAGGAGTTGTGTGACAAAAGGTGGTCACGGTATTTCCAATTGGGGCACGTGAGGGTTTTTCAGGGACTGGGGTCCTCCCAGCTCCCACTGCCTGCCTCGGGACAGGGTTTGCCTTAGCCTCTGCCCTTGTAGATCCCCTATCCCAGGGTGAGGGGGGTCCCTGCTCCCCTCTGACAGGGCCCAGCCCAAACCCTGTCATACTACATAACCAAGGAGGCAAGCCACGCAGAAGCTGCGTGCACATGGTGACAGATTGCCATCTTTAAGGGTGTGCAATCCTGAGTTTAAAAATATTTTTTCTACAAATAATTAAGGTGGTTTTCTCTCTCAGAAAGTGAGCTTTGCTAAACAGATCTCACTTTCCAATGCCTAAAGGTAAAAAGTATAGTGCACATGTGTACTTTTCTGGGCCTTGTCTGACACGTCAGCATCTGCTATGAGATGTGGCAACATGGCAGCAAGAGAGGAACATATACGTTTATAAAACGGCATGCTGGAAGCAAATTAATTCCATCAGTTGTAGGCTGCGGTTAATAGTGGGCACCCATGATTCATGCTGTGTATCATCATGGCCTGGAGGCAGTACTTAGGTTAAATATAAACATAACACCATTTCTAGTTTGATGTTGTGGCCTATGACGAGATGCTGTTAAAAGTGCAAAAACACAATCTGATGTACATTTTATATCTACTTGTTTCTTATGACCCTTGCAGCTGCAGAGTCATTTGTGGATTGTCTCTGGCCTGGAAGGCTCGCCCACAACAGCTAGTGTACCTGCCCAGGATGCTCTTTGTTCTCTGCTTGGAAGGCTTTACACCTTCTTGAGAGACCATGACATACCCCTGAGAGGTGGGAATGGGACATGGGTGCTTCAAATGTGCCCATGCAACATAATGGGAAAGTCAAACCAGAGAGAAGGGGTAATGATAGTGTAGCTAGGAGAGAAACTGAACACTGGAGATGGGTCTAGCCAGCTTGGATATGCTCAAATTTCATTTCCTTCCTGAGACCACTGCTCTAACTTCCTGCTTACAAAGCACTCTGGGAGCTGATATCGGAGGAAATAGACCCTGTTAAGCATGCAGAGTTTGCCCCTTACAGTGTGACTGTATTAGGGGGTGAGAACACCCCCTTAATGAAATCATCTTTGGATCAACATGAAAAAGACTTCACTGGAACCTTGTTGGAGTAAAGGCTGCCCAAAGTCGTATCCATTGGGAGAAGATCAGTATTTCAAAGGAGGGTGCAGCACCTCTCCCTAACCACTTCAGGGGAACACTTGAAGTGACTTGCAGGAGGAAAAGCCTGGCTTCTGCTGGACAATGGCATCCAGGGCTCTGACCTCTGTAGTGGCAAAGGACAGAAACCCACTTCCATTTCCTCTTTTTTGGACAGAGACCTCCAGATTCCAGATAATCGAGGAACTCCGTTGACATTTAACAGATACTATAAGTATTCAATATTGAGGGGGAAATGGCGGCTTCTTTTTCCTGGTTTTATTGTTCACAAAGCACATCTTTATCCCGAGAAATACCTGAATGAGAATTCTACCCTGTTTATATTGGCGTAGATATGAAGGAACTTTTGAGTTGATATCACTTGGTTCCCCCGCGACTTATTCAATAGCAAAAATTTGCGCTGTCGCAATTGTGAGTCATAGGACGGAGACTTTGAGTTCCTCAACTCCGTTTGTAAAAACTAGAAAGGCAAGCTGCTATGACCATACCATATTACTGCGCCAGAAAAGATATTAAAGAAAAAATGCTGGATCAGAATGAAGTTGTGTAATGGGGAAGTTTAATTAACATTGCCCTCTGGATAACACGTGTTTCGGCATGGTGCCTTTATCAAATCAGGGCAGATCCAGTGATGTTTCTCATGAGCATGACTGTGTAGGTAATAACTGGGGTCAATCCCAATGCTGAAAATAGCCTTGCCGCGTCCCGCGTCCTGCCGAAATGGTGCACCATTTCGGCAGGACGCGGGACGCGGCAAGGCTATTTTCAATATTGGGATTGACCCCCAGTTATTCCAGAGGGCAATGTTAATTAAACTTCCCCATTACACAACTTCATTCTGATCCAGCATTTTTTCTTTAATATCTTTTCTGGCGCAGTAATATGGTATGGTCATAGCAGCTTGCCTTCCTGTTTATAATGGCGTTTTACATTAAACTCGGACTAAATATTTTCCTGGTTGCTGAATTTTCATGCTGAATTTCCAATTCATTGACGTTCTGTCCTAATGTAATAGAAACAATGAGACATTTTTTGTTTGATTTTGCAAAATATAAGGAAAGGATGGATCCTTCCAATTGTATGGAAATATCGGGCCTGCTCTTTTAGTGACACCTTTGCAATCTTTAAATCGACTTGCCACAAGGATTTGGTTTATGCAGTCTCAAGTGATTTGGCTAAAGCCTGGTGAATGAGATTTACCTGTGTATGTATTTAGCCATGAATGTTTCATATTTAATGCATTTTTAAAAAGAACACTATGTGTGACCCAGTGGTGGGTCTCGCATCACCACAGAACCAAAAGGGAGTGTCTCTCCATGCATCTTTGAAATGCTTTAAACTGGTTCATGCGCCTTCACACCCATTGGAGCTCCTGCAAAGACCTAACACACTTCACACTTCGAACCAGTTTGAGCGCTGACAAGCTATGCTGAACCGAACATCGCTCGCTTGTCCGAAGCTTTCTTCGAGCCATTGCACCTTGCTGAATCTTTTTGGTTAGTCAGTTCCAGTCGAGCCTGCTCGCTACTGAAGTCAATTAGGTGGGTTTTCATGCTTCAAGACCTGGTTGAACCTTGCAACCTTTTGAATTCTAACATTGCTGCTTCTGCCAAGCTCTCTCGAGCCGTTGTCGTTTGTTCATTTGCTTTGCTTTGCGTTGCTGAATCCCACCTATCAAGTTTGACCGACTCAAACCAGTCAACACACCGGAAAGTGACCAGAAATCTGGTTTGACACTTTTGAGCTCCAGAAACAAGACAATAAGGTATGCGTTATTTTGTCCCCCTGTCCTCCTATGGACCCTAGTGACGTTTAATACCCAACTTCGTACCTTAGGAGGTATTCTGAAGTGTTTGACCTTTTTCCAATACTGCTGTCGGCAAACTCCTGCTCATCATACCCAGAGTCCCCTTTTCATCTAAAATATGGCATTCACTCTTTATTTCATTAAAGCAGTAACATTTTAGGTTTGAATGGTTTATTTGTGTGTTCAAACATAGCTTAATTCAGCTTTGAGAACCATAAAAGCAGCATTATATCCCATTATAAAAGTTGAACATATTTAAACCAAATAATCTAGAATTCCCTACCTCTGCACATCTGCAACACTGAAAACCACCTGAAATTCAGGAAGGCCCTTAAAACCTGGCTTTTCCCAATACTCACCTGACCCATGGCACCTTGAGACTACACCACTGAACAAACTCCCTGCTTTGATCACAACATAGGGGGCCGGCAGTTCTCGCAGCGGTTTCTCCTGACACACCAAAACAACATGCACACCAACACACCCGCCCGACTAGTACTCCAGATATGCCAGCAGCCTTCATTGTGGCACACCTGAAACACTATCACTCCACCCTCAACAACACTTCCACCCGACAAGTACTCAAAGTACACCAGCAGCCTTGGCTGTGGTACTCCTGCAACATTCCCACTGTGCCCCCCACCCACCAGACCCACCCACAAGAAAGACCACGAGCAATGAGATAAAAAATGCTCAAGTTAGACAACATCCATCACTAAGGCACAACACAATATAACCACCCACGCCAGGCGCATCCTACTACCCTCTTCACCTGAGAGACCATAAATGATGAGACTACTCCATCCACTCGGAACGGAGATCGCACCAGCCAAACAACTCGGAATACCTTGGTAAGTATTTCCCCTGCAGACCACAGGTACGTATACCTACACCATATCTGAGGACACAGGCCACAGACATGAGCAAGCACCCAGGCACCATAGAATGCATCTATGGCTATGCTTTCCACTGAAACACCAGACGTACCTCAACACCTCTGCCACTATCATACGGGGACTACCAATGATAGGTTTGGTATAGCCTGCCACACATTGAATCTCTCAACAATAGCTCTCCATCGCAACCTCCAACAGCGCCCTCCCACATGCCTGGACAATTGGTCTGCTTAGTCGAGCCTAGCCAGCCACCCAAGCCCTAGACCGGCAAAAATGCACACACGCATCTCCTAAAAACTAAAACCTCTAGAACCTTTCTTGACACATTGACTACGGTCACTGAGGGCGTTCCAACCAGGAAATAAAAGCCCATTGAGGCCATATAAATGGGGAAAGAGCGCTATATAAATAACTAAATACATTCCAAGATGGCCGCCAGCACTGAGTAGACGTGCCGACGGTGCTCCCCGGTCCCGTTCGCGGCAAGGTGCCCACCACCCCCAGTAATGGACCATTTGCAATTATTTAGCGGTTCCCCAAGCATTTCAATGAAGGAGGAGTGAGCCGGAGGTGTGAGCGGGTGCCGAGGAGCTGTTTTCGGTGTGAAGTGCAGGGCAGAGGAGACCTCGCTGGGGACAGTGCCCGAGGCCCAATCGCAGCTGGCGGGAGGTGCGCACGGAGAAGCGCGCATTGAAAGAGGAGAGGCAAACTGTGTGCCTGGCCAGGTGATGAGCTGCGGAGAAGGGACTCTGGAGGATCAATGCCCGCCTGGGGATTCACGGGATGTGCCGGCGCGGGTGGCGCTGATGGTTGTCTCTCCCGTCGTTACCCCCCGCGGTAGCCGGGAGGCCTTGGAGGCAGAGCCCCCCCTTTGAAGGTGACTGGGCGGGCTACAGCGGCAGGCAGAGCCCCCCTTGAAGGTGACCAGGCGGGCTACAGCAGCGGCTCTACGCGGCTGAGACATCACGGCGGTGCCTCCAGCTGACATACCGCAGCCGCCGGATTAAGGATTAAGTGGAGGCCTCCGGAGGCAGTGAGCCGGCGGCCCGGGATCTGCAGGCGAGAGAAGCCGGCCCCTGCGAAGGCCCCCGGATCTGTGGGCTGCGTCTCGCGCTACGCACGACGGCTGTCTTCAGGTACATGGACACAGTGGGGGCTGGGGTTCCCTGATTATTCAGCACTGCAATTCATCAAATCCTGCTGGCCGCTCTTGCGAAGCTTAAGATCTGTACCCCCTCCTCCCCCCAACAGAACAGAGGGCATCCTGGTACACGCTGGTGCCCACAGGGGCAAATCATTTTTAGTGAGGCGGACTTGGGAGAGAGCATAGAGGCTCCTCGAGCAGCCACAACTTCGAAGACAATACCGCCTGAGCTACGGATAAGGCTGGGCAGGCCCTCTATACCGAGAAGCGGGTGAGGAGGGTGGACATCTTGGGTCCCCCCATGACTCACCCTGAAGAAGCGGGAGACAATCCCTACTGCACGGGAAGAACTTTTGATAGTGGCATCTGGCCTGAAGCCCCGGCCCGACCCAGGAGGCGTTCAGAGAGGCGTAGCTGACCCGTGACCAACCCAGAAGGAGAGAGGCGGACAATATGGCCACTAAAAGCAAGGGGAGAGGGGGGAAATTGCCTCAACCCCCTGGAGAGAATTCAGGTACCCTCCATGAAATGTGGCCAGTGCAAAACCTAAAGGAAGGGGCCGAGGCTTCCAGGAGGAAGCCGGGAGTAGATCCGGTGCAAGGCGGAGCTGAGGAATTGGCAGATATGCCCAGACAGGAATTCCTAAGGGAGCTGCATGCCCTGCAAGCAAATTTGGCAAAAACTTTTCAAGAGCAATTGCAGTTGATGCACTCAGACCTGAACAAAGCTATAGGGGAATTGAAACAAGAGATGCGAAAACTAGGCGAGAGGACAGACATCCTGGAGAAGGGCCTCCAAGAGGTGAAATCTGGAAATTCGGGTGGAGGACTTGGAAAACAGGTACCGTAGAATCAACATAAGGGTCAAAATGCTGCCGGAATCAGTACCTGAAAAGGATTTAAAGGCGGTACTCCAGGGCGATTTTGTGGACATTCTGGGCGAGGGCAACTCGGAGGTGGTAGAATTGGATCGGGTTCACAGAACCGGCCGAATGACCAAAGGCCAGACATTGAGGCCGAGAGACGTTTTGGCAGCATTTACTAGATATGCTCAGAAGGAAGCAGTACTCAGAGCAGCAAGACTACGTGAACCTATCATGTTCGAGGGTCAGCAGATCGCTTTATTTCAAGATTTGGCAGCCAGTACACTCCTGAAGAGGAGGCAAATTGGCCCACTGTTAAGGGCCTTAATGAGCGAGAGATCCGATACAAATGGTCCTTCCCGTTTGGCTTAGTTTTTGAATGGGAGGGGATCCCAGAGGCGAATCACCTCACTCCAGGAAGGGGCTGATCTTCTTTGCATAGAGCTGGAAGAAGCCCCCTCGGGCGCTGGACGAAAGAGCTTGAACAGCTGACCTGGGTCGAGGCCCTGGGAGTGGTCAACGGTTCGAGAGGGGAGGGGTCCCAGAGAAGGCGACCAGCGGAGCGACGGAAAACCCAGTGGTGCACGAAGTGAAGCTTTGGCTCGGTCCTGAACTGGCAGGATATAGATAGGGGTGGTGGGCCTCTCAAAGGAGGGTAGAAGCTTAGGGTCGCAGGGGAAGCAGCCATGTTGGGAGCAGAAAGGGCGTAGATGCCTGAGTTAGGAGTATTGAGTGGGCGGGAAGGTGTTAAACTTCAGGGGGGGGTGGGATGGAGGGAGGGAGGTTTGGGGGGGACAATGGGGGGGACGGCGGCGAGCAATTGGAAGGGGAGATGTGGGGAGAGGCACTTTTGCTTAGCGTGGTCTGTGACCGAATGGGTATCTCCTCAAGTGGTTGACGCATAATGTCAGGTGGTTGAACACCCCGCTTAAAAGGAAAAAGCTGGAGTTGTTTACGCAGAGGGAGAGGCCAGATATTATGGGGCTTCAGGAAACCCATTTGCTGCACAAAGACCAGGATAGGCTGAAATTGGGTGGATATGACCAGGATTTGCATGCCTCAGGCCCTTGTAAAGGAAGGGGGGGGGGGGGTTGCCCTGGCTATTAGGAACACAGTGGATTTCAGACCCAGTGAAATGAAGAGGGATAAGGAAGGGAGGTATGTTGTGGCCAGGGGGAGGTGTCAAGGAGTCCTGTATACAATAGCTGTAGTGTATGCTCCTAGCATAGGCCAGGAGCAGTTTTTACATCAGGTGCTGAAAGTGATAGAGGAGCGCTCTTGGGGCCAGATTGTTCTTCTTGGGGATCTTAACATAGCGTGGGACAGGGAGAGTGACCTATCCGGACGGAGGGGGGGGGGCAGTAATGTCCACGGAACTGAAGGAAAGGTTTGGTAGGCTGGGATTACGGGATACTTGGAGGGAACTAAAGGGGGACGAGGAAGGCTATACATTTTTGTCAGGAGTCCATGGCTCGCAATCCAGAATCAACTATATATGGGTCTCGGTAAGTCTGGTGGGAAGCATTCGGGAAGTGTGCACGGGGCCGATAGGGATAACAGATCACAAAATAGTCTCCCTGCTGATGGATGTGGGTCGGAGGGGGAGGGGGGGTTTGGGGCTTGAAACTCCCAGCTGCCATTTTGAGGGACCCGGTAACTAGGGGGGACATTGAAGAGAAGATTAAGCTCTTTTTCGATATCAACAAAAAGGAGAATACTGGAGAGGGCATGTGGTGGGATGCATTCAAGGCCACTCTTGGGGGGGAATTTATAGCAATGATGGCCCACAGAGTGAAACAACTGCAAGCACTGGAATCTCAATTAGAGGCAGAAGTTGAGGTGGCTAGGCAGGCTGCGGGTGGCACTCCCTCCAGGAGAGCAATGAGGGAATATAGGAAAGCGCTGGGGCAACTGTAACTTCTGCGTACTAAAAAGGCTGAGGGAGCTTTGCTGTCGCTGCAGCAAAAATACTATGCCAGGGCTAATAAAGCTGACGCTCTCCTGGCGCGCTTATTGAAGGAGAAAAGGGCGAGAAACGCTATAACAGCACTGAATTTAGGAGGAGAGGCAAACTGTGTGCCTGGCCAGGTGATGAGCTGCGGAGAAGGGACTCTGGAGGATCAATGCCCGCCTGGGGATTCACGGGATGTGCCGGCGCGGGTGGCGCTGATGGTTGTCTCTCCCGTCGTTACCCCCCGCGGTAGCCGGGAGGCCTTGGAGGCAGAGCCCCCCCTTTGAAGGTGACTGGGCGGGCTACAGCGGCAGGCAGAGCCCCCCTTGAAGGTGACCAGGCGGGCTACAGCAGCGGCTCTACGCGGCTGAGACATCACGGCGGTGCCTCCAGCTGACATACCGCAGCCGCGGATTAAGGATTAAGTGGAGGCCTCCGGAGGCAGTGAGCCGGCGGCCCGGGATCTGCAGGCGAGAGAAGCCGGCCCCTGCGAAGGCCCCCGGATCTGTGGGCTGCGTCTCGCGCTACGCACGACGGCTGTCTTCAGGTACATGGACACAGTGGGGGCTGGGGTTCCCTGATTATTCAGCACTGCAATTCATCAAATCCTGCTGGCCGCTCTTGCGAAGCTTAAGATCTGTACCCCCTCCTCCCCCCAACAGAACAGAGGGCATCCTGGTACACGCTGGTGCCCACAGGGGCAAATCATTTTTAGTGAGGCGGACTTGGGAGAGAGCATAGAGGCTCCTCGAGCAGCCACAACTTCGAAGACAATACCGCCTGAGCTACGGATAAGGCTGGGCAGGCCCTCTATACCGAGAAGCGGGTGAGGAGGGTGGACATCTTGGGTCCCCCCATGACTCACCCTGAAGAAGCGGGAGACAATCCCTACTGCACGGGAAGAACTTTTGATAGTGGCATCTGGCCTGAAGCCCCGGCCCGACCCAGGAGGCGTTCAGAGAGGCGTAGCTGACCCGTGACCAACCCAGAAGGAGAGAGGCGGACAATATGGCCACTAAAAGCAAGGGGAGAGGGGGGAAATTGCCTCAACCCCCTGGAGAGAATTCAGGTACCCTCCATGAAATGTGGCCAGTGCAAAACCTAAAGGAAGGGGCCGAGGCTTCCAGGAGGAAGCCGGGAGTAGATCCGGTGCAAGGCGGAGCTGAGGAATTGGCAGATATGCCCAGACAGGAATTCCTAAGGGAGCTGCATGCCCTGCAAGCAAATTTGGCAAAAACTTTTCAAGAGCAATTGCAGTTGATGCACTCAGACCTGAACAAAGCTATAGGGGAATTGAAACAAGAGATGCGAAAACTAGGCGAGAGGACAGACATCCTGGAGAAGGGCCTCCAAGAGGTGAAATCTGGAAATTCGGGTGGAGGACTTGGAAAACAGGTACCGTAGAATCAACATAAGGGTCAAAATGCTGCCGGAATCAGTACCTGAAAAGGATTTAAAGGCGGTACTCCAGGGCGATTTTGCGGACATTCTGGGCGAGGGCAACTCGGAGGTGGTAGAATTGGATCGGGTTCACAGAACCGGCCGAATGACCAAAGGCCAGACATTGAGGCCGAGAGACGTTTTGGCAGCATTTACTAGATATGCTCAGAAGGAAGCAGTACTCAGAGCAGCAAGACTACGGGAACCTATCATGTTCGAGGGTCAGCAGATCGCTTTATTTCAAGATTTGGCAGCCAGTACACTCCTGAAGAGGAGGCAAATTGGCCCACTGTTAAGGGCCTTAATGAGCGAGAGATCCGATACAAATGGTCCTTCCCGTTTGGCTTAGTTTTTGAATGGGAGGGGATCCCAGAGGCGAATCACCTCACTCCAGGAAGGGGCTGATCTTCTTTGCATAGAGCTGGAAGAAGCCCCCTCGGGCGCTGGACGAAAGAGCTTGAACAGCTGACCTGGGTCGAGGCCCTGGGAGTGGTCAACGGTTCGAGAGGGGAGGGGTCCCAGAGAAGGCGACCAGCGGAGCGACGGAAAACCCAGTGGTGCACGAAGTGAAGCTTTGGCTCGGTCCTGAACTGGCAGGATATAGATAGGGGTGGTGGGCCTCTCAAAGGAGGGTAGAAGCTTAGGGTCGCAGGGGAAGCAGCCATGTTGGGAGCAGAAAGGGCGTAGATGCCTGAGTTAGGAGTATTGAGTGGGCGGGAAGGTGTTAAACTTCAGGGGGGGGTGGGATGGAGGGAGGGAGGTTTGGGGGGGACAATGGGGGGGACGGCGGCGAGCAATTGGAAGGGGAGATGTGGGGAGAGGCACTTTTGCTTAGCGTGGTCTGTGACCGAATGGGTATCTCCTCAAGTGGTTGACGCATAATGTCAGGTGGTTGAACACCCCGCTTAAAAGGAAAAAGCTGGAGTTGTTTACGCAGAGGGAGAGGCCAGATATTATGGGGCTTCAGGAAACCCATTTGCTGCACAAAGACCAGGATAGGCTGAAATTGGGTGGATATGACCAGGATTTGCATGCCTCAGGCCCTTGTAAAGGAAGGGGGGGGGGTTGCCCTGGCTATTAGGAACACAGTGGATTTCAGACCCAGTGAAATGAAGAGGGATAAGGAAGGGAGGTATGTTGTGGCCAGGGGGAGGTGTCAAGGAGTCCTGTATACAATAGCTGTAGTGTATGCTCCTAGCATAGGCCAGGAGCAGTTTTTACATCAGGTGCTGAAAGTGATAGAGGAGCGCTCTTGGGGCCAGATTGTTCTTCTTGGGGATCTTAACATAGCGTGGGACAGGGAGAGTGACCTATCCGGACGGAGGGGGGGGGGCAGTAATGTCCACGGAACTGAAGGAAAGGTTTGGTAGGCTGGGATTACGGGATACTTGGAGGGAACTAAAGGGGGACGAGGAAGGCTATACATTTTTGTCAGGAGTCCATGGCTCGCAATCCAGAATCAACTATATATGGGTCTCGGTAAGTCTGGTGGGAAGCATTCGGGAAGTGTGCACGGGGCCGATAGGGATAACAGATCACAAAATAGTCTCCCTGCTGATGGATGTGGGTCGGAGGGGGAGGGGGGGTTTGGGGCTTGAAACTCCCAGCTGCCATTTTGAGGGACCCGGTAACTAGGGGGGACATTGAAGAGAAGATTAAGCTCTTTTTCGATATCAACAAAAAGGAGAATACTGGAGAGGGCATGTGGTGGGATGCATTCAAGGCCACTCTTGGGGGGGAATTTATAGCAATGATGGCCCACAGAGTGAAACAACTGCAAGCACTGGAATCTCAATTAGAGACAGAAGTTGAGGTGGCTAGGCAGGCTGCGGGTGGCACTCCCTCCAGGAGAGCAATGAGGGAATATAGGAAAGCGCTGGGGCAACTGTAACTTCTGCGTACTAAAAAGGCTGAGGGAGCTTTGCTGTCGCTGCAGCAAAAATACTATGCCAGGGCTAATAAAGCTGACGCTCTCCTGGCGCGCTTATTGAAGGAGAAAAGGGCGAGAAACGCTATAACAGCACTGAATTTAGGCACAGGGGAACGGGTCACAAAGGAAGAAGTACGGGAGGCCCTGGCGGGGTACTACGAGTCCCTTTATGCCTCCCAGCATCCTCGAGGCGACTTGCAGGATGACTTCCTGCAAAAGGTACAACTGGGGGAAATTGGCAGGTAGACGAGTGAAGCTCTGAACCGTGAAATCTCGGAAGAAGAGGTGCGTGGAGTGATAAGGGCGTTCCCATCAGGCAAGGCTCCCGGCATGGACGGCTACACTGCGCTTTTTACAAGCTGTTCATCACGCAGCTAGCCCCGATATGAACCTCAGTATTTAATTCCTTCCGTCAATCGGGGAGAATTGCGCCCTCCATGGAAGAGGCTAATGTCACCCTCATTCTCAAACCGAATAAAAATCCAGAAGAGAGCTTCCTACCGCCCGATTGCTCTGATTAATATCGACGCTAAGATCTATACTAAGATCTTGGCAAACAGGCTGGATCCCATCCTCCCGCAATTGATACACCCCGACCAAGCTGGGTTCATTAGGGGTAGACAGGCCGCCGACAACATTAGACGCGTGGCCCATATAATTGAAAAAGTGCAGAAAAGGAACACTCCCGCCGTCTTGGTGGTGTTAGACGCGGCAAAGGCTTTTGACCGCGTGGAGTGGTCTTTCTTGTTCAGCGTCATGGAAGGGATGGGTTTTGGGGGGGATTTTATGTCGATGGTTAGGGCTAATTATCGGGCGCCCTCTATCAGAGTGATGGTGAACGGGTCGGCATCTAGAAGGATACTCCTGCAGAGAGGAACCAAGCAGGGCTGCCCGCTCTCCCCAATACTTTACGCGATCTGTTTAGAACCGCTTTTGCAGGCTTTCGGGGAGGCAGCGGAGATGCAGGGGATTCCTTTCGGAGGTGCGCAACACAAAGTAGCAGCTTTTGCTGATGACATGCTGCTCATGCTCACAGCTCCGCAGGAATGTCTGCAGGCTAGTGTGACCCTCATGGAAACTTTTGGGGAAGCCTCAGGCCTCAAGATCAATGCCAACAAGCCCGAGGTTTTGAACCTGACCCTAGGTGCAATGGAAAGGGAGAACCTGAAGGCGAGCTCTCGCTTTTTGTGGAGCCCTGGAGGGATACGTTACCTGGGGGTGAGGATTAACTTTGGGAGGTGGTACGCGGCAAACTTCCCCCGCTCCTTAAGCCAATCAAGAAGGTCTTCCAAAGATGGAGAGATTTGAGGGTATCTTGGATGGGGTGGATAGCCGCGGTTAAAATGGTTACTCTCCCACGGCTATTGTATTTATTCCAAGCGGTCCCACAGCCAGTCACGGCGGGCTTTTTCAAGGAGTTGGGAGCGCTGATTAAAGGATTTATCTGGGAAGGGGAAAAGACCCAGAGTGGGAATTCGGCTTCTGATGGCAGCATGGGGCGAGGGAGGCCTTGCACTACCCCATTTTTTCGGCAATATTATGAGGCTACACAACTCTGCATTATCAGAGAATGGTTGAAAGGGGAGGAAGGCATGCAAGTCAAACTATGGGTGAGGATGGATAGAGCGGTGGTGCACCGAGACCTAGCTGAAGTGTTATGGCTCCCAAAACCACTAAGACCTCGGCATCTCTACAAGAGTTCCATCACCAAACTTATGGCTGACAATTGGGACAAGTTGGCGGGCACCAAGGGGATCACATTCCTGTCTCCCTTCACTCCCATCTTCGGTAATGGAGACTTTTCTCCAGGGCTGGAGAGAGGTGCTTTCACGAGGTGGCGGGAGGGAGGCTGCAGGAAACTGTGCGATATGTTCCGGGGGGAGAGGGGGACTCGTATCGTTCATCGATTGTAAGAGGAACTTTGTGGTACAGGAGGATGAAAGGCTAAGGTATGCCCAAATACGGCATTGGGTATTACAACCAGGGGTTAGAACGGCGGCCACGAGGGAACCAACGCCTCTTGAAAAATTCCTACTCACTAATGATGGTGCAAAGTGCCTCATTTCTAATATCTATAAGATTCTTGGCAGCGCAAAGGCAGGGGTTCAATGGGGGTCTATGCGGGACTGGGAGCGAGTCCTTGGGAGTGAGATTAGCAGGAGAGATTGGGAGAGGCTGTGGAGGAGAATCCCTAAACTGGTCAAGGCGTCCCACTTACAGGAGGCTTGGTATAAGATTCTGTTTGGGTGGCATTATACCCCGGCCCGGCTCCATAGGATTTACCCGTCAGTGTCGGGGAAATGCTGGAGGGATTGTGAAATGGCAGGCTCCGCAGAGCATATTTGGTGGAAATGCCCAAAAATTGAACCGTTCTGGGGAGAAATACAGGAGGCTCAGGAGCAAGCCTTCGGCCAGGGAGACAAAAGAACTCCAGAACAAATCCTCTTAGGCATTCGGGATGACCAGGGGCCAGGTGAGCCTAGAGGAAGGGAGAAAGCTAAGGCAATAATGACTCTTGCGGCTATGCTGTTAATAGCTCAGAGATGGAGAGGCCCTGAGGTTCCTATGGGTCAAGACTGGCTCCGAAAAATGTGGGAAATTGTGGCTTTGGAATGGGCGACTTATGCCATGAATGATAAAGTACATTGCTTCACAGCGGACTGGGGGGAATTATTGAAGGTTCTTAAAGATGACTTTAGGGTAATGTGGTGCCCGCAGCGTTTGAGATTATTGGACTTACAGTAAATGTGGAGTGCCAGCCCGGTAAAAGGGCGGTTAAACGGTTCAAGCTCGTCTCTGGGCGGGTTGGGGGGAGGTTGGTGGTGTTGAGGGAATGTTGTTCTGTTTGTTATCTTGTAAAATCCAATAAAAAAGAGTTTTCAAAAAAAAAAAACTAGATACAATACAATATGATAGTACCAAATACATTTATTACCAGCACAACCGAGAAAAAACCTAAAAGCATACATTTCTAAGCCATGAACAATCCATATTTAAGATTTGTATAAAACCAGTGGATTAACAGCTATAAATCCTAAAAAATACTTTATACGTTGCCAGGGAAATTTATCAAAGGTTATTTTACAAAATGTAATCTTCTTAACCAAGCCCTGTGTAGGAACTTCAAAAATAAAATAGTCTGCATTCAGATCATTGGTACTGTGAGGAACCAGAAAGTATCTCACCCTCTAGTCCCCGGGATCTCTTTCAGGTGGCCAGGGCACGGCCATCGCCTTTGGATCCAGACCCTGGGGGTAGATCAGTGTGGGAGGATCACCTGCGTGAGAGGTCTCCGGAGAGTGAGACGCGGTATCCCTCTCCCTGCAACACATTTACCCCATCCTACCCGGTAGGATCTTTTAGGAACTCTACCCCCCTGAGCCCCTCGTTTTCCTCCATGAACACGTTCACACGGACCGTCCTCTCTGGGAGAAAACACTCACACCCAAGCATTGTACCTTACATGTCCACTACTATGGTCCGGCAAGGTCAGGCAATTAATGATATTCACTCACACCTGACTTGCATTAAACTTCCCAACACTGTTAAAAGGCAGCACACGAGAGCACACTCTGAGCGAGGCAAAGCACACAAAGGAACAGTGGTTTTGAGACGCCAGCTGAACAAGGGGAGAAAGACGGCAAACCAAGAAGGCTGTACCAGAAGGGCGATACCCTTGACCTTTCAGATGTAAAACCGTTACTTTCCAGAGTCCTTTGGATTGAACAGCATAAGGCCCGGAAACAGGACTGAAGAATCCTGCATTGTGTGTCAGAGATACCTGGTGCCCTCCTACATGGCTGATCGATTCGGGGAGGGACAGCAGCCGCTGTGGTACTGTCCATGTCTCCAAGATTAAAGCAGCACCAGAAAGATCAACACAGCCGGTGAGTTGGGGAGACCGATGCAAGACCGGTCTGTGTTGAAGTCAAGGTTGCAAGCGGTAACATTGTATGAAGAGCGCAAGAAGCAAGATTTATAAAGTGTGTGTTGAAAGACGTGAGCAAAGCTGAATTGCTGATGGATGTTTGAACGAAGAAAGGAAAGAAACAACACCTGTGACGGAGTGGTCCGGCACCGCGAGTGTGCTCAATAGAAGGTCTCTAAGGTTTCCAGCTAAAAGTGATACAATGGAAAAGTAGAGAATGAGTAGTGAAGTGAATCAAAGTGGTCCTGCGACGGTAAAAGCTAAATCCATTGCACAATCGAAAGTCTTCAATTTTTTTTACACGGCCCGAGCCCGAAGGAGAGACCAATCGTGAATATTGTCCAAAAGGGGATCCGAACCTGAAGGAGAGAGACCCATGGTGAATAGAGAACTGAACTTGTGAATGTGAAAAATCTGATAAGAAAGTAACTTTTAGTGCTTGTTTGTTATGCCAGGCTCTCTGCAACAAGAGACTTTGAATGGTTAAGAGACTTTGGCACAGAAGGCCGGATATCTATGCTTTGAACTGTATCCTTGGGACAGAGAAGCCAGAGTGTGTGCGAAGCTTGAACTTGCCGCCTTGTGCTCTGCTGAAATGTGGGGAAGGGAAGCTAATTGCTCAACTATCCTGACATATTCTTTCCTGAACACCTTTCTTTTTGCATACCTTGTTGTCCCACACCATTTGTATTTAGAAGTAAGGATTGTCAATAGGTTTATTAGTATAGGACATTTTATTTTGACAGTGACTCCACTAGTACTGCATTATTTATTGTTTGATGGTCGTAGCTTGCTCCCATCCTTAGATGTAGTATTACATTGGCGTTTAACCAACCCATTGAAGTTTAATAAACACCCTTGAACTGTGATCACTTGTGTCTGTCTTCACAGTTTGATACAGTGCCTTACTTACAGTACTTTTGCAGAATGCCTCATCAATCTGTCTAATTTCCCTCAAACGAAGAAGTGGCAACAAGTAACATTCCCTCAGGCCTGAATAGCCTGGGCAGAGAAATAAGAAGTGTCTGATTCTTCTGGGTTGTCACAAACTTTGCATTGTTTGTCTGGGGGATTTGACCTTTTTGCTGTAAAAGTAGCCCCCTTCAGGGTATTGATACGCAATTGTAGGTATAGAACTCGGCATAACCCGGTACAATGCAAAGTAAGTAGGCCTCAAAACTATCTTCCTGCTTTGACAATATATACAGAGATCCTGTGGACATCCCAGCACATGCCCTTTTCATGTTTCTAATTGATTCGTCTTTGCACTTCATTTTGACCAATTCCCTGGAACATGGTAATAAACCAGCAGTACTGGACCAGAAGCAGTCAGGTCCAGGTCCTCCAACCCTTTGCGAACAAACCTAAACCAAGGGAGGGTATCTGTACCAGAGACATGCTGCAAACTTATTAGCGCTTCTCTATATTTTGCAAAACTTGGTGCACTCCTTGTTCTCGTCCAGTATGTCAAGGGTTTATTTGCTATAACTTCAAAAATAGGTTTCAGTTCACTTTTCCAACGTAGACTATTCATAGGGGCGCCCTTTGGTTGCATAAGTAAAGCCCTAAAAAATGTATCATAAACCACATTAAGCTGGGCATATGCACAATGGCCCCATAGTTCGTCTCCATACATGATCGCCGCCTGAGCTGGCGGAGACTGCTCACCTTACATTATAAAAACTGCAGATTACACCACTGTACTTTTCTGACGTTGCCACAACCTTAATGCGTTGGGCTGAGGATGTCAAATTCTCTGCAAACCTTATCCCTAAATAATCTTAAAAACACATCTGCTCCAGGGGACAGCCTTCATTTAAAATACTCAATTAAACGTTCTTACTGCGTTTGTGGGCAAATACCACAAACTTCGAATGGAGAACCATTGAGAGTTCTTGGCACTTCCTGACAAAAACTTGCAAATTGTATCTGAAACCCATGGGAGTGGTAGATAGTAAAACCACATCATCTGTGTAAAAGGTTAAGGGGATTTCTCCTCTCCTAATTTTGGTGGATCAAGACCACGATCTTAACAGTTCTTCTATAATTACATTGATGTATAAGCAAAATAGGAGGGGGGCCAGCACACACCCCTGGCGCACCTCCCATCCCCTCTGCTGCCCCCATCTACTGCAAAGGACTCGGTGATCTCACCACCCATGTCCTTTTAGTTTAAGTAAAGCCTTATTTTAATAGAACCATCATTGGACATTTTGTTGGTACTTGCCACACTATTGTTGCTTTTGGGTGCGTCTGTGTTGGGTCACACCCTTCTGAACAGCATAGCCTGCACTTGACTCATGTTACCTTAAGAGGTGAAGAGGGTATATCATTCATTGTGTGTCTGTTTCACCATTACAGTTGAAATCACGTCTGTTTTATTAGTAGTGTGGGGCTGGGTAGGAGTTTAGAAACCACTGCTCATCCCAATAGTCTTGCAAGGCAGCTAACATTTTGAGATGCTGGTGGAGTGTTTCTTAGATTCAGAATCAGACAGCGCCTACAACTTAGCTCACTCTAATAAAACCACTGTACAGGAAACTTTAGAAACACTGTCGGGTAACTTTGTTTGATATGACTGGACATGGATACCAAGAATGGGGTGAAAGTCAATACCCTTCGCTATCTGTGACAGGACATGGGACTCCACTGTAGAAATAAGGTTAGTAAGCCTGACATTCTAAAGTGTCTCCATGCTTTTGTGGAAGCAAGGAAGGCTGAGGAGGCTTGGAAGATGTGTAGTGCCCCTGAGCACCAAATCAAGGAACACCATTCTTGTCCGGGGCACAGCGAAGGCAAGGGACAGAGACCATGAAAACTTCTCCCGCCGTTCTTCCCAAAGGGAGGGTAGTGTGCTTTCACAAAGGTTCTGAGTCTAAGCCAGATCCCATGGTAGTCTCGTAATTGAACTAGCTACTAGAAAGATTCTTCTGGAATAGGTGAAGATGGAAGTAGGATAACAGAAAAAGCAAGTAATGTTAATGCTGGAGACAGGCTAGTTTGAGCTTGAGGCACTGAGGGAGGTCTGGCGACACTTTTCTGGGGGTGGGTGGGAGTTCTTCTAGCCAGGTTTCATTGACTTTTCTGCAACCAGATATTGTGGTGTAGGATATCATTGATTGGTTTGAGGAAATTGAGTTAGCCTTCATGGAGGTGGATGGAGGATTGTGGTTTGCGGCCCCAATGAGTTGCTAACCATCCCATGGCACTGATGTTATCATTCAGCTGGACTCCAAGGATAGTTCCATTTAATCCAAAATGAAAGTTGCCATACTGAGGACATTTTGCGAAACCCCAGAGAAATACCTGAGGTGTTTTAGAGAACTCTCAAAAGGGACAATCAAACTTTCGAGGCATTTATACATTTGTCCCTGATGTGTTTAAGTGGGGAGTTGACTGGAAACAAATTTGACACATTTGAAGTAATGGTTGTGTAGAAAAAAATGCAGTCCGTATTCAACCTTATTGGCGAATCATATTCTTAATATTTGTGTGGCTGTCGGCAAAGAAAATCCCAATATTGTGACTGCACAATATTTTTTAAAGAATAGATTGCTTGGATGGGTTATTCAATTTGCGCCAGCTCTCATTCATTGAAAAATTACTTGAAGTTGAAGGATGATATAAGTTTGTTTAATTCAGATGTGTATTACCATTTATTTCAAAATATTTTTATTGGCATTTTGAAATTGGCATTACACCAGTGTCAATCTCCCCCTCTCACTGATTTCTTGCGCCATTTTACAATTTCAAAACGTATTCGATTTGTTTAGTTTGTTGTTACTTTTCAGGAACCAAACAACAACATTTGACAAACTTGAAATGTCTTCATGTTGAACGATTGTAGTGGCTGCGTTATCTTGAATCCACTTGGTGGCCTGTCCATGTCTTTTCGGTGGGGGGCGGATGGGGTTGACTTTGTTCCCCTTCGTGTCGCGTCTCCTTCTTTTCTTCATTATGAGCCCCGCGCTTCCTGTGGCTGTGCGCTACTTGTCCCGCCAATTGGTTCACGGAGGCATGTCATCGGAGGGTAGGAACATGTCTCTCACCACGGCCTTTCATGCATCAAATTTAGCGTTACTATCACCCTCATCCCCGGCGATCCCTATACCCCATGCTTCTGTTTCTGCGGCCATCCATCCGTCCATTTCCCTCTTCCATCTCATGTATTGTGGGCCTTTTTTTGACTTCCACGACATCGCTATCTCCCTTTTTGCCAGTATGCATGCCATGTCCATCACCCGTACAATGTGTTTTATTTTGCTTAACCTGGGATACATGCCCAGCAGACATTCCTTCATTGTCCACTCATATCTGCTTACACCGCCCTTCATGCATGCCTGTTTGATGTTGGCCCAAAGAGTGCCTACTTTTGCACACCCCCAGAACATGTGTATTAGACCTGCTTCGTCATTAGTGCACCATGGGCAGTGCGCCTCCGCTTGCCGTTTAAAGCTTGCTACCCTTTTTGGGGTCATATATGTTCTATATAGGACGTTTATTTGGATTAGCCTGAACCTGGCATTTCTGGACACTGCCTTTGGGTATTGCAGTGCTCTATTACCATATTCTTATTCCAATTTCTGATTGAAACATTCCAAAACAGTATGTCTCATATATTCAAAATATTGCAAATCCCTACACTGGTTTCTCCACTGACTCCAGTGGGTCATCAGGAGGTTTTTATTTTATCATAATTTTACTAATTCCTTAATGATTATTTTATGTAGTTGTGCTTTCCAGTGTGTGCTTGCTGTCAAGATGTCCTTATGTTTTTAGGACTTTCTCGATATCGTGACTTTTTTCCCAGTCTCTTGGTATATTTCCAAATTTAATTTTCATTTTATTTATTTATTATGCTCTGAAAACCCATGGGCATCAGGGCACAACATTAACAGTCAGACAAACAGATAGGACAGTACAGTTGGGTCCTAGGTGATGGTGGTAGGGCTCATGATGAGTTTAGTTGAAAAGGGTTGTTTTTAAGGCTTTACGAAAAGCTCTTGCATTTTCTTCCAGTCTGAGTGCAAATGGCAGAGAGTTCCAGAATCTGGCGGCACACACAGGGTAAGACCAAGACCTGCCGCACCCCTTTGATCGTCTATGGCCCGAGCAAGACACCAAAGCTGCATTGTAAAAGCCTAGTGCTCTAATGGGTGAATAGTGAGTGATTAGAGCTTTAAGATATTGTGGCGTGTTCCCGTAAAGGCACTGGTGCACCAAGATGGACGCTTTGAAGTTAATCCGGCTTTGGTCCGGGAACCAGTGAAGAGCTTTCCTGTGGTTTGAAATGTGTTTTCTTCTCTGGATCTTCTCGATGATCCGTAAGGCATTGTTTTGAATAGGCTGACATTTCTTGAGGCATTACTTAGAAGCACTAATTGACAAGGCGTTAACAATAGTCTAGTCGCAAGGGGATGAGATCCCGGGCAATGATTGCACAGTTAGTTTTGGACAAGTATGGTTGGATGTTCCTAAGTAGATGAAGATAGTATTTGCAGTTCTGATCAATCTGATTTACTTAGGCCTCTGAATTTAATGAGGCTTCCAATTGGATGCCAAGTGTTTTCACTTTACTTTGAACAGGGATGGTACTGTCTTTTATTTTAACATTTATGAAATCGGGTGTCAATATAGACAGAGATGATTGTGACCCAAAGATGATACACTCTGTCTTGCTCCCATTTAAGCAGAGCCTGTTAATAGACATCCACACCTCAACGAGGTTGTACGTGTTAAGAAGGTTGGATGAGACTAGGGCGTAGTTACCACTGACGTCAAGCACGAGCTGTGTATCATCAGCGTAATTTGTACAAAATATGCCAGAGTGCACAGAGCGATCTGTTAAGAACTCATGGTGGCAACACTAAAGACCGACACAAGTGATTACAGTTCAAGGGTGTTTATTAAACTGTATATGCAGGTTGGAAAAACACCTAATCTAAACCGAAATCTAATCTAGGAGCAAGCTTCGACCATCAGATGAACAATAAGGCAGTCCTTGTGCCGTCTTGACAAAGTAAAAAAGCATTATACTAAAAAAACTATTGCCAATCCTTACAACTAAATATAGAAAGAGTGTGGGATAGGAGTTACAATAAAATAATAAGTCAGGATGTGATAGCCAGGGGTCTCCCTTGCCCACGTTTTGAGCACGGGACAAGGTGGCACTCCTGAGCACAGCACACGCTTGAGCTTCCCCAGCACGAGCCGACGGTTCCGTTTTCAGCTATCAGGTTCTTTGATGGTCAAGTGTCTTTTCATAAGAAGTCTTTCTCAAGGACCTGATGTATCCAATAAACAAATGAAAGTTTCTTTCCAATCGTACTTGGGGTGATGACCTGACACCCATGGATCCCCATTTTTTTCCAGGCTCAGATCCCCAAAAAGTTCTTAGCTATATCCTGAGGGTCTGATATGTTCTGAATAACAAAAATAAAAGTTGCTTTCTTATGGCACTTATGGTGATGGTTCTTCACTCCTGGGCCCCCCTCTCGAATCTCATCCTCCTTCTGTTAGGTTTACTATCGCTTATTTACATAACTCAGTCTGTACATTCACGTGTCAGTGGGGGTTATTTTTTCACCCCGGGGTCCCCCTCTTCCGGGCTTCGACCCTTCTCGATTGCGTGCGGGTTTACTATGGCTTTTCACAGAACGCATTCTCCTGTTGCATTCACAGGTCTTTGTCTTTTTAAACAACACACCATGGACCTCCCTTCATCGGGTTCACTCTCGTTATCACAATGTTCTTTTAGGTTATCATGGTTTGCCCCTTCATGTCGGCATCCCTCTGTTGGGTTCACTCTTGCCAGTCACACAGAGTTCTTTCTCTGTTCTCACTACTCAGGAATCACTTCCCTTAGCTTTCTCATTTGTTTGTCGGTCAAAGACTTTCCACTGTACAGAGGATTTTGCTAGACCCCTGTATGACCAATTTGACCTTCTGGTTGCGGCTCTCTTATGGCCTTCTGGCATCGGTAGTTTATACACATGCAGGATTCACCAGAGTCTCTCGAGTGAGCACCCACGTGGTGCCGGACCCTTCTGCAGCTGGTTTTCCCTTAACGTAAACAGTCCTTTGAACTTCCCTTCTCTGCCACTTTGCGACTTTCATTCAACACAGTTCGGTTTCTTATCGGCTCTCCCCTCGACTCACCGGCTGTGAGGAACCGCTTGGCTTCTCTCGTATCTGGAGTCAAGGATGATACCACAGTAGCAGACATCTTTCTCTGTCCTGCTTATCAGCGCAGGTATGCTCCGTGTACCATTGACATCTGCTGCAACACACGTTAAGCTATTGTTCACGTTCTTGTTATCCCTTTCAGGGAGGCTCTGCAGGTCTGGATCGGAAAAGACCAGGTTGCTTCTCTTTGTCACGGATCTCGCCGCCTTTCTCCTCCACTTGAATTGCCGTACTGGGATAGCTGCCTCGTCGTGTGGTCTGCCTTGCTCATATTGTGCACTCATGCTCCACCTTTTATCCCTGTGTGGAAGAGAAAGGGCCGTCGTGTGTGCGTGATTCCTGTCTATTGCCTGACTCTGCCTGATTCTTGTGTCGGGACATGTCAGGTAAATGGCTCTGGTCTTAGTCCGTTGTCTTTCGTGTCGATGGAAAGTGTCTGTGTTGGAAAAGGGGAGCAGTAGGGGATCTGAGTTTCCTACATTGTAAGTTGGGGAAAAGGTATTATAAGAAGGGGTTTGGTTGGTTAACTCGGTAGGGTGAGTTTGGTAGGGTTTGTGAAATAAACAGGGGGGGTGATGTTTTTTTCACCGCATATTGGGAGTTCAGAAAATTATATTCATAGGGATGTGGAGAATGTCAGGGAGTAGTTTGGTAGGAGACCGAGAAGTAGAAAATCTGGGAGAGAGTGTCATAGGGAGCAAGGGAGATCGATTTGGTACAACCTACAAAGGTCTGAGGGATCTCATCCCCCTCTCCTTCTTTCCTTGTATACTACCGCGTCTCACCTGGGGCATTTCCACGAGCACAACCTGGGTTCCCGAACTCGGGTGATCCTCCCTCGCTCGTCCACCCCCAGGTTTGGGATCTGAGCGCGCCAGCCCTTCCATGGCCACCTGATAAGGGATTCTCAAGGTCTACTCAGGAGAATACCCTCCGGTTTCTCACAGGTCTCAGATGCAGATTAAAGAGGGGGGACAAGCACGCACCCTGGAAAACACCACACCCAATCAGAGTTGCCGATGACAAGGCCTCATACCAATGAACTCTGGACACCCAGTCTGAGAGAAAGGATTTAATCCACTCGATGGCCTCCTTGGAACAATTCCCTGAGTGACTCAGATTGTGAAGGAGGCAATCGTGTTCCAGCAAGTTGAAAGCCGCTGGCAGGTCAAGCAGCACCAGAATCACAGCTTTCTCACTGGCCAAGGTTTTTAGCATATAAGACTGAAGGTCGATCAGTGCCGTCTCCGTACTGTAAGAGGGTCTAAATCCTGATTGGCCATTGTGTAGAATATTATTTGCTTCCACAAACTTTTGCAATTGAAGCGTCACAAACTTATCAAGGATCTTTAGAAGAAAGTTGCAGTTTGTGATTGGCCTAAAACTGCTGGGATCCTTGTAGTCCAGACTTGTTTTTTTGAGAAGAGGGGTGATCGAAACTGCCTTGATTGATGCTGGAACCGAGCAGTCCCAAAAAGAGGCATTTAAGAGCCTAGTGAGGAAAGGTGCAAAGAGCACTTTATTCTCCTATATGATTGTAGGTGGAATAATATTTTCGAAACAAGAGGTCGGTTTTATAGAGGATAGCATATTTTCCATATCGAGAGTGGATATTGGTGAGAATGAAGTCAGGAGAGTTGTGGATTCTATGCTTAGTGACCGATGGTTCCTTAGTTTGGCCAGAGGTAACCAAGATATTTTTAATTTGATCTCTTGCCTTTGATATTTTCTTCTCGAAAACCTTCTGTACTGCATCACAATCCTGTCTTGTGGGCTATAAAGGTTTCCCTGTGCTATTTGAGGCCTTGTCAATCTGAGTGTTGAAAAAGTTCTTTTTTTGTCTCCACAGTGTTGTTTAGAAGCTTTATCGGCTGATTTCCAGGCAGTTTAGTTTGCTTCATATGGACATTTTAGCCATCTGGTTTCCAAACTGCATTTGTCAATCTTAAGTAGAGGCCATGGACTCTACGGAGTCCTTGGCTGTTGTGCGTGACATGATTGATTCGATACATATTTGAAAGTCTGACGCCGGTACCTTGGTGAAATTCCAACTGGTGACTTTTTTGATTTTGCTTTGTGATGTCAAAGGAGGACCCTTTAGTTCGATTTGAAAATCAATAATTAAATGGTCCAACCAAATTCATGGTGTAGTACCATTTACATGTAACATTAAGCTATTTGCAGTAACCCAGTCAATATTGTTGTTGTTTATATTTGTGGGCTCTGAATTGTAAACCTGATAATGTTGTTTATTGCCTGTTCCAATTCCATTGCTTCCCTATGTGCAGGGTTTCCTCGCAAGTGATTCAGATCGCCCAAGAACAATCTGGAGCAGTTTGGACCTGAAAGATTACTCAGGAGCTGAGATATCTCATCATTGAAGTATGGCATTGCAGCTGATGGACGATATATCAAGATGAAGTTGATACAACTCTCATGCATCGGGGTAAATGTAATGTGTAGGGCTTCACAATTCTGACAAGAGCATGGTACGGCAAAACATTCCAAATTGTTCTTAATACTGAAAGCCTGAAAGCCAACCCCCTCCGTGGCCCTGTTCCCTGTTTTTACAAAAAGTTGAGTAAGGCGATGGGACTGCTAGATTGATCGTGGGGCTGCTAGCTTCCGTAATCCACATCTCCGTAAGACACATTATGTCCAGGTTACTAACCACGATAAGGTTGTGTATGTCCTGTGCATGTTTTTTCAAGGACCTAGTGTTAAGAAGTGCCATTTTGATTTTCATGCCAGCCTCCAGACGGTGCGTTGATTTCCTAACTGGATTTAATGGGCTTAGAACTTCACCACCACTTATCGCTACCTCGTTTGAACTAGGTTCCTGTTCTAAGGGCTTTAGAGTCATTTTAACATTCTTAAGTGTACCACCTTGGGCGATGTTATCATTATTTGACTCCATCACCTCCTGGATGCAAAAGCGTTGTGTATCCAAGCATGGTACTGAAACCTCATGAGTTTGGCGAATATTATCAACATCTGAGAGCGGGAAGTGGATTGGTGCTGATATGGTGAAATGTGGCTTATTTAAACTTGCTCTTGGATATAATTGTCCTAGAGGTTTAGAAACTCTGATCCGCGCTGGGGAAGCAATTCATAATTTGGTTGCATGTAAGCACATTCTAAAGCATTATGAGGCAGAGATGCACCACCAGCTATTGGACAAGAATAAAACAGACTTTAATGGGTCCAGAAAAAGGCTCAGACCAGCGCCTTAAATCAAAAGAGAAGGCTTCTGGGGAAAAAATAACAAGGAGGGAAAGTACAAAGTTCTCATCGTTCTTCCAATCCAGACGCCCTCATTTCTGAAAGAAAATCCCTGTTACATGGCTCGTAAGCCTCCATAGAAAAGAGAGTGATGGTACCTCTACCACCGTGGCACCAACACCCTCAACACGTGTGGAGACCTAACCCACAGAAAGCTAGATCTAGCTACTGTTATTGACTCTTAGTGAGTATGAAACAATGTCCTGTGTTTATCTGGAGCAATTAAAGGGACAAATGACGTTCAATAGTAGCTTGCAACATATTTTTACCTATGGTGCAAAATGATGCATGCTAACAGGCCATGTGCCTGACCTGAAATGTCCCTGTAGGAGATTGAACAATTGACTCCCACTTGTGATCTAGTCATCGTAAAGCTCGAGAGACATGGGATGCATGTCACCCTGCGGGAGATGTACCCAGATGGGTACTGTGAGGAATATGAGGGCATCCTCACTTCTTTCCCCAAGATATCCTCCTCCCAGGTGGCCAGGGAAAGGCAGTCACTACAGGATTCTGACCCTGTGAGTGGATATGCAAGGGAGGACTAATACCTGGGTGGAGGGGAATTGGGGAGGGGAGGTGAGACACCCTTGGGTGAGACACATTATTCCCTCATTTCCCTTTTATAATGAGTCTGACATTCCTCAGTCCTTTTATAGGCTGTTGTCAATCCCTTGCCTATTTTTCCAGTAAACCATATACATCCTCTTTTTATTGACTCTCACACGTACACTCACCAGTTAAGTACTGGGACAACGAGGAGGAGGAGGTACGGAATGCAGAAACTACCAAGCCAGCAATTAGTGTCTAGTCCTTTTTGGACCAATCAAACTGGTGGGAGGTTTAAAAGCAACAAGAACAGTGAAAATGGAGTCTGCTGTGGAAACAAGTCTACAGACTGCTGGAGGAGCGCAGACCTCTCCTCGAAGGTGGCGTGGCAGTCTGAGTGCTCAAGGACCCTGGTTAGATGCAGAACATGTACAGCGGGAAGCAAGGCTAAATGAATTGTAGTGGAGCAGCTGTGTGCATCTGCAGGAGATTCCGCCCCCCCCCACATGCCCTGTATTGGAGACATGAGATTGTGCCATGCCTAACACCAGCTATTATACCAATACCACACTGAGTCTATGAAAGGAGATACCCAGTGAGACAACCCTATCGAATGTACCCTTGAATTGATGACACCCTGTAGCAGGAAATCCCTGAAGTAATATGAAAAAGAGCTAAGCAGATGAACTGATGACGTCATAAGAAAGTGGGCACGACGTCTCGAGATGAAGTAAGACAATGTAGAACAAATGATGACGCAAGGGATAAAATGAACTATCAATGCAGAAAAGAAGATGTTTATGCGTTAATAAAATGTTGCAGAAAACAGAAGTTCAATAAATGTACAGATGCTGAAACGCAAGGTAGACCAAGTCATCATAAAGGCTAGCTATAAGTAGTGAATGGAATGCATGCAAAGCCGTCATTATACAGAAACTGGACATTATATCATGAAACCATGACGGGAGATGGAGAGCTGTGTCGCAGGAGAATAGCAGGCTCGTGGAGCTGTGTGGTGGGGCTGCCTAGCCTGAAGTCAAGACCATAGAAAGTCCTTACCCAATCCCGATCCTTGATAGGTTTTTCACTATTGCCATGTAGTATGATGTCACTCTGTCACATTATTACTATAAGAATTGTATTTTTTGTGGAAATCATTGAGAGTCTGAGCGTACGTCCGTTGATGTTCGTTGTAACCTCCCTGTTTTAGATAATGGTTAATAAAACAGTACTTTGCCATCTTCTTGAGTTGGTTCGGTTATTTGGACTCAGAATTATTCTGGTGTAATCCCACCCATTCCATATGCATGTTCCTAAGGGCCTTAAGATCAGAAGCTGGAGGCCTGTGGGGGAGTACGGAAAGGGAGCCGGCAGGGCCAGGCAAAGCATCGAAGTGAGGCCCGAGCTGCAAGAGATGCATCGGTGGTTGGAGCGAAGCCACTGAGAGCCGCTGTGCAGAAAGAGCAAGGTGCAGCACGAGAGAGTAAGCGTGTGGCATCCGGAAGCCTCACTGTAAGGCCGTAAGCACCGACCAGTGAACCAACCTAGGCAGGGGGACACCGGGATGGCAGGCGAGCATGTCAGACTTGTGAGAACTTTAATGAATACAGATCCAAATGGAAGTAAACTTGTTTGAATACCGATCTGAAGGAACTGTGTAACTTGAGAGAACAAGCAGTGCAACGAGTGAATAGTGGCAAAGTAAGCAATGGTAAATCATCATGAGGATGTAAAATGAGAATAAACCAAGCACCACTGTAGAGTTAAATAGTGGCAACATGCATACAAGGAAGAAGAGGCAAGTCATGTGCTGTGGTTGCGTGCCCTGTAATGGGTGGACCGTGTGGTCCGAGAACTGCACCTAGACAGAGGCCACAATTATGGAAAAGCCACTTACAATTCCAGCAAATAAACTGGTGATTGACTAAAAAGGAAAGTTTGTATGAACTAAAATTAAGGAACTGTACTTTGTGAACTTGTTGAAAGGTAACCAAACCAGAAGAGCTGGAAAATATCACAAAGAATTGTGTTTTGGAAAAGTTGAAAGACTTGAAAGCTATGGGAAGGGAACCCTTTTGCAATGTGAACTATCTTGAACTTTGGGCAAGGGAATCCCTTTACAAACCAAGAACTGGAAGATGCTCTGAACTATTATTTGAATACTTTTCATTTTGACGCTGACATCCCTGCACCTTGCATACAAATAGCTGTGAGGGCAAGCATAGGTTTTTGGACACAGACACACTTTTACTTTGGACTGCCTGACATAGGGCCTCATTACGACCCTGGCGGAAAGTGACTGACCGGACCGCAACAGCGTAAATAGCGTTTCCGCCATTGCACGAAGGAGCAAAGTGCGGCCAATCACGACCCATCGGGCACGAGCATTACGCCATGGCGGAATCCGAAAGGCTGCGATGGCGGAAATGACCCCAAAACGGCCCTTACCGCCGCCGTACGCTGCACCAGGTGCAATACCGCCACCCATCTTAGCGGTCACCGTAATGAGCGGTCACCGTAACGAGCGTGCACCGCAAATTACGGCCACCGTAAATATACGGAAACGGAAGTAAAAGCATGTGGCCGGAAAGGGAAACATCACGCCGCACAACTATAAAATCCGAATCCCAACACAACCATAAAAAATCCGACCCTGACACACATCCCAACCCGTTAGCAACCCCAGTTAAAAAAATAAATATGGGAAAGGTAGCCAAGAAAGCGTGTGACCGCAAGCGGCAGGTACACTTCTCCCGAGAGGAACTGACCGTGCTCACCGAGACCCTCCAGGAAAATTCCGCCGTCGTCTTCTCCAGTCAAATGACCAGGACGGCCCTTGCCAACAAGAAGGCCATATGGGCCCTGGTGGCACAGCGCGTAAGTGCGGTGGGGACAACACCCCGCACGCCACAGCAATGTCGCAAGCGGTGGGACGACCTGCGGATCCGCGTACGCAGCATACTTTCTGCGAACAGGAACATCGCCACAGCTACCGGGGGGGGTTCAGAGTCGCCCATCAAGTTGACCCCCTGGGAGGAAATCTGCGCCTCCACCATAGGAATGGAGAGCATAGAGGGAGTCGGAGGGATGGAGAAAGGAGTGCCGACATCCGGAGAATCAGGTAGGTTGGCCAAGAGAAACAATGCGAAATCCACAAACCACGAACATGTGCAGTACCATGTGACCCCATAGTGCAATACATACTTTGCCCTGACAGCGCCCTCTAAAAGTCAGAATGAACAAACAAATCAATCAAGAAGCCATAAACAACCCCTACATGTGCAGCATGCACCCCCTAACTGCAGGCAGCCAAATGAATGCATCCTCAATCCACACGAAAATGAGACCACCTCCAAGGCCCAGTCCCAAATCAGCCTCATGTACCACCCCAATGCATTTGATACGTTGCCATTCCAAATCCGACAGACCCATAACTAACGCTCGCCCCTCTTTACTCCACCACAGGGTCCGATACCAACGACGAGCTGCAGGACACCCCTACCAGCACGCCTGCAAAGAGGGCCAGGACCAACGTCCCAAGAGCCTCCACCTCAGGTGCAAGGATCAAGACACGGCAGCAGCAGGAATCAAGTGGCAGCACACTGGAGGGGACTGCAACAGGCACCCCAGCAGCCAGCAAGTCCACAACCCCAGCACCACAGGTCCCCCCAAAGAACGTTTCTGATGGCACTGCCTCTGGTGGTAGCAGCACCATAGGTGACACAGCTGTCATGCCAGCATGCTCCGACACGGAAAACAGTGCTGGCGACGTAGGTACCATCCATGACCTTTCCCAATCCCCCTGCATGTTCCTTCCCCTACACCATGACGAAACCACGCAGGGGCACCCTGAAGACGACGACTGGCCAACCCCCACAAGTCCTGTGCCAAGGCAACATGTGTTGAGCAGCCCCCCTGTCACACCACCGCAAATGTCCATGGCCCAGCAGAGGCAACAGTCCCTCGACCTGCTGATCGAGCAACAGCAGGAAGCGTCCTCGCTACTCAAGGACCATGCAAATGAATGCGGGGGTTCCAGGGCAGCCATGGAAACATCCACCGAGACACTCAGGGCACAAATAGAGAAAAGTAGTGAGAGCCTCAGGGGAGAAATGGAGAGAAGCACCGAGAGCCTGAGAGCACAAATGGAGAAAAGCACCGAGAGCCTGAGGGGGGAACTGCATGCGACGTCCAAAGACGTTTGTGCTGAACTTGCTGCTGTGCGCCGTGTGCTCTCGGAGCTCTCACAAACCCTCAGAGACATGCATGGACGCGAGCAGGCAGAGACATCATCCGTGGCAAGTTCCGTCCAGGGCAGCCCCCAACGCAGATCTGGCAGGAACCTGCGCTCCACGGGCAGGGGTGCCCCTGATACCCGTAGAGGGGGCTTGCAATAGCGTCTACCCACGGACAGCATGCATATTTGGACACTGGTGTTGGGGGGGGAGGTAGTAGGGTGGAGGGGGTGTGTTGGGCTTCACTGGGTGGCGGGTCCATAGGGTGTATAAATCAAATCAAATTAACAATACAGCACCTCATTATCATCCAATGACATGTGTGGACATTGATAATTGCGTACGAGGCCTTCATAGGCGTACAGTCCACAATGTGCCTGTACTACACACACACAGTGCCACAGGTCCCCTTTCCGTGTAATAGGCACCATGCGTGGTTGCTAGAAGCATGCATCTATGATGCTCTGTCGGATTGCACGTGCATCCTGTGCCTCATGGACTCCTTGAGGTGCCTCCACATCCCCACCCTCATCATCATCATCATCTTCAGGTGCATGCAGTACAGCGTCAGGGGGCATGGGCACATTCCTACGTATGCACATGTTGTGCAGCATGACACATGCCATGACCATCTTAGAAACCTTCTCATGGCTGTACATGAGTGCCCCGCCAGACCTGCTGAGGCTGCGGAAACGAGCCTTCAGTAGGCCGAATGCCTGTTCAATGACCACACGGGTACGTGAGTGGGCATGGTTGTAGTCCTCCTCATGCTCGTTCTGTGGGTTCCGGATTGGTGTAAGGAGCCATCTCTTCAGTGGATACCCGGCATCACCTGTATGAGACGAATAAAGGGTGTCAGTGGAATGATAGTGCTAAGTAGCCCCCCCCCCCCCCTGCAAGGTCATTGACGCATCAAATGGGCCACAATGTCATGCATGGAATGAGACTCACCGAGTAGCCAGGATCTGTGCCCTGCGTGTCGCTCCATGTAGCGTGGTATTCTTGTGTTCCTCAGGACCATAGAATCATGGGTAGATCCTGGAAATCTGGCACAACAATGCGTAAATATCTTGTTGGAGTCACACACCATTTGCACATTGATTGAATGAAATTGCTTCCGGTTGCGGTACTGGACCTCCATGGCATGTGGGACAACCAATTCAACATGGGTGCAGTCGATGGCACCAATGCAACCCGGGATGCCGCCAAGTGCATGGAATCCCACTTTAGCGTTGGTAATCTCCTGGTACGTGCGTGGTAGTGTGATGTGGTCGTCGGCGTGCTTCAGGAGGGCATCGTGCACTTGGAAGAGTGTCCGTGAGAACAGTGGCTGTGAAATGCCATGCAACTGTCCCACTGTGTGCTGGTAGGTGCCTGTGGCCAGGAAGTGGAGTGCAGACACCACCTTCAGTAGGGGTGGGATGGCGGTTGGGCTATCTATCATGCTCACGAGGTCAGCATGTGTCATGTCCACAATGGCGATTATGGTGTCCCGGTCCAAACGGTAGAGGGTGTGGATCTGCTCAGCAGTGAGGTTGAACGGATCGGCTCGGAGGCGTGGGATTGCGGGCCGCCTGCGTGGTGGTAGTGGCAGTGCTTGTGGGCCTTGCTGACCCTGCCTTGCCCCCCTCCTCCTCCTTCTCCTCCGTCTCCCCTGTGCGCCCGGTTGTTGTACCTGTTGTTGTTCGTCGTCTTCTTGTAGTTGTAGCACTTGCAGTGCTATCTGGTACCCCAGGCCCAACATCGCTAGTCCTGCCGGTAGCATTTTGGAGTGGGAGTGGTTGTGGGAGGGGTTTGGGTCTGCAATATATGTGCTGTCGGCCTGTATGGCCTCCACCTGTGCTGATTGAATGAATCTGTGGCAGATGCAATCCCTTCTGGCCGAGCACGTCCCGCACGTAAGGCTGCATTTGGCCGCATGGCATCTAGGGATTTGAATCATGTATCAAATCCCGATGGCAGTGTGATGTACTTTGACTGATTTTCATGCTATGCTCCCATTGTTACACATGCTATGATTGCAGCCGCTTACATACCTGTGAAGAGTCAGTGGTATGTAGGGCTCGATCGATGGCCGACCCTCATGCAGCACAGTAACGTACTTCACCGACGGGCGTGGCGTGGCATTTGTGATTGCAGCCAGTTAGCATCATGACACACAGCCGCACTACATTGATGTAATTGTGAATGCAAGCGTTCACAGAAGCCTTTTCGACGTAATGTTGCAAGTGAGGAATTCGAAGGCCAGCATTTTGGGTTTTGAAGTAGCGGCGAGGATACGCCCACAGGTCTGGCTGGAAATGTAACGTTCTATTGTAGAATGTCCTTGGGACATGGCCCATAACGAGCAGGCAATGAATGATATGAATTGAATGGGATGCGCAACAGCGTAGTGGACGATAAGGCAGGACGTTCCCAAATCCATCTTGCTTCACAACACTACAGATCCGGCCAGGGGCACAGTGGTTTTTGCGGACTGCATTACGCACAGACGCGATGGAAGTTTCACATATTATGTGAGTGAATATTCATGCGTTTTCATTGCGGGATGAGGGAATGATGTGTGGATGCATGGACTGATGAATCCGTTTAGGGTCTGCCATGTACATGGGTTTTTTGATTCACTCCCCTTCCCCTGCGTTATGTGATGCAAGGCTGCCATAGTGGGACCATCGTCTATCTGCCCTTGTTGAACCCTCCCTGTCTCGACGCGCCTTCATACACTTGTGTCTAGGCACGTTACTAATCCCATGTCATGGGTTCTATCTTGACGGACGCATGCACAGTAACCGACGTTGACAATGGTGTATTTAGCTCGATTGGTTTCGTTATGATTCGATACTGATTTAGGGGTGTGTATATTCCTTTGGAGTGGGCTAGCATGCATATGGGTGTGGATTTGGTGTGTTGAATGAAGATTGTAATGCATCATGAGTCCCGTAATGCAATCGGTTAATTTGTGTTTCTTTTGGGTGACAGGTATCTCCTGCCCTATTGCAGATGCCATCTCTACGCCACTCCTCCAGATGGTTTTTACTCTCGACTCCTGCAGCTTCGGGTGAATCAGTGGAGCACCATTTCGATCTTATGGGACGATCGCCAATGGGCCACATGCCCTTACGCTGTACTGGTGGCTAGGTGCAACATTTCGGCCTTTCAGCTCGACTAGTGCCTGCCTCATGGGACGGACCTGCGGTTCTTGCCGCTTCCATGTTGCCTTTTGGAACGTTGATGTAGGCCCTGTGTGCCATGATGGTACAGGGCGTCACACAAGTGGAAGCCGGTCAATTATTGCAGATGCAGCCCTCGGTGATGATGGTTGTTTTGGTGGTATTTTGCAAATTGCTGTGGGGCCTTTGTCATTTGGATGTGCATTTAAATTGTATTCCGATATTTGTCGTGTTGCGTTGTTCTTTGCAGGTGATGTGGCGATTTTCGCTTTGTGGCGGTATTTATTGCGTGATGATCTGCATTGTGTTCCGCCTTCTGAGTTGAGTTGTGTGGTACAGTACTGGCCGCGTTTGCCTACGTAGCACAGTATGGTCACGGATAGGGGCTGCCATTGTGACTGTTTACATGATGTGCTGTTCAGGGGCGGGGGATTGGCTTTTGGCCGACTGGTGCCTGTCAGCCAGGTCGATTGGTGGAATGATGGGTTGTTCAGAATGTGGCTGGTCACAGGTGACTGTGTTTGCGTGCGTTTGTTGGAGGGGGACTGGGGTCATGTCCATTGGAATAGCTTCTGTATTGATGCCATCTGTGCCCTGCAGCTCCCATCGGCCCCTCTTGGGATGAGCCTGGCTGCTCAGTCACTCTGCCGACTTGTGTGGTACATGCTTCTGCTGATGGTTGGTTTGTTTACTGGCATGAGTACAGGGCTGGTGCAATCCCCCTCAGGATGCTGTTTTGGATGTTGCCTTGCGCTGGTGGCAAGCGATGGGGGACTACTGTTGTTTTGTGTCATGTGTTCTTGATTTTCAGTTTGATGTATTGTACCTTCACATGCCTGTGCTGCGTCAGTACGGCTATGGTGACATGCCGTACATGGATGCCCACTCACGGGGCGCTTTGAGCCCCTGCATGCTTTTCTACGTTGGCATGCATGGGTGGATTGTGGATTTCACTGGTTGCATAGTGTGAGTACATTGCGCCTGCCAGGAGTTGTGCAATGAGGCCAGGGAGTGGAGTACAGGCACTCAGTGGGCCATTTACGGTTGGTTCGCGTTGCCGTATTTCTCGCCATGGCGGAATGGTACTTTACGACGTGCTTGATGGCGTTCAGTACATGTCCGCTAGGGTCAGAATTTGCGTACCGTTGCGCCATGGCGGTGATTCCGGTTTTGCAAGGCGCGCGTGCGCGTACTTGGTGCAGTTAGCGTTGCCGTTCACTGCGGTGTCGCTAATGGCATCGTACTTTACGGTGACGGGTCATGATCGCAACAAGCGGTGTTCGATGGCGGTATTGCATTTCCGCCATCATTTTTCCATTTCCGCAAGGGTCGTAATGAGGCCCATAGACTGCCTTAGTTTTATTCAGGTATAGAAATCTCACCTTAACATATAGGTTTTTTCTGTTTGATAAAAGTTTGTAGCTCAAACTTCAGTTTGGTTGTCTGTGTCTACTTCATGATGCCTTCACAGTACTTTAAATCTCAGGAGATGTTTCTTCATAGGGTTGAACAAGGACAGCCAGAGATCCTTCAGCACTATTGCATGCATAGGGCGTTTATGATGTGTTGGCCTGATCTTCCCCTGGAACCTCCTCCCTTAACCTGTCCTGTCTTGGATTCAGCGATTGCAGCGGCGTCGAGGAGTGCGGTTCAGAGACGCTGGAGACAAACACATGAGTAAAAAAAGTATGTAAAAGTCGCAAGTCTAGCTGTGCACTGAAGGGTCATTTTTATTCTTTGACTTTGAAGGTGACATGATCTTCTTTGAGCACGGAAGCAGTCCATGGTGACACGCAGCCAGGCTCTGGTTGCAGATAAGCGTGAGCTTCAGGAAAGTGCGGAGCAGGATCCCCATTCAGGTTACTGCGTTCAACTCTGAGAACGCTATGCACGGGCATGCTTGTGGGTGCAATTTAAATAACCATGCCTTAAAGATGGCCTTTGTGAAGTTTGGAAATCTCGCATGAGTATGCAGGTTTCTGGGGACTGCAGTCCCAGCCAGCCCTACAGATAAGGGGTGTATCAGCCACTTTTAATGCCCATAAATGGGCAAATGCTCCCAAAAAATAGAATTAGGCAGTACAAATACTCCCAACAAAAAATGGGAAACTGACATGTAGAACCTTCTGCCCCTGAGTTCACCAACACAGCGCTGTGGATATGTTTGTATCAGTTAGTGCACATAGTACCACAGGAATAAACGACTATTATTGCCTGATCGGAAGAAATCAAACTGTTTATTTTACTGTGTATGAATAAATAGGGGCACAAAATAATGATTTCAAAAACATGTTTGTTTTTCCAGCTAAAATATTTTTACTGGCTTATAAAATACTACCACTGTGAATTGGACTTACATTTTTACTCCCATAAAAATAATTTTACTCTCAAATTTAAAATATAGGGAATAAAATACTCCCACTTCCAAATATTATCTTGACCACTGGTCCCAGCATCTTCATTCTAAGTATTCATTAATGTTTTCCATGTGATGGCTCATGGACCACAGAGACTCTGGAAACTGGTTGTAGTGTGGTGAGGGCTGAGGCGGGGTTCAGCTTGGTGTAAAAGAGTGGGATCATGGGGCGAGTGGTTGGGGTCGTGACAGCAATTCCTTAGTCAGAATAGAGAAATCTTGGGAGTGAGCCTGAGCTTTAGGTTTAAACTTGACTTTTTAAACAGGAAGTAGGATGGAAATGAGTGGAGGGGGCCTCTGTCTAAAAGTGAACAAGGGAAGGGTCAGATGCAGAGGGATCGAAGAAGCTTCTTGCCTTTCCTTTATTCCTTGCACAGCCTTGACAGTGTCCCCCATAGCATTGAATGTCGAGTCTTCACTTCCCACATTTTCTTGTGGTGCTGCCAGGGCATTTGAGGATACAGTCCCTTCTGAACTGGTTTATCATAAGGTGGAGGCGTCACATATGTGCTTTACATTTTATGGTCACAGCCGTGACCTAAAACACCTACAGTCCTCCTGCTCGTTTTCCGGACATGCCTCATCATGGCCGTCAGCTGAAGATTGAACTTATTGTACAGTGTGTCTGGTCAAAATCAGATCCAGTTTCTCTTGCATTTCTCTTCCTACACTTTATACTTATACGCCATAGCCTCATTCTCGACTGTGGAAGCGAGGCAGCAGCACCGACTTTATTTTTTGAAAGTCGATGTTACCAAAAAGTCTCCATTCTGAAACTTGCCCTCACGGGACAAAAACTCTTTGTTCCACATCTTGAGGAACTAACAAAAGATTTTATTGAGGACAGAAAGGTTTTCATGCTTCTCATCCAGACTTGACTCCTGCCTCCTTCCGCAATTTTTAACAATCAAGACCTCACTTCAGAGCCAGAGGTAGGGATTAAGGAACCCCACATAAATGTAATCCTCATCCTTCAGTTCAACCATAGACTCTGCAGCAGTCCTGACTATCGCCTGCTGTTCAACAGTGTTCTGTTCAGCACTCCTCTCCAGAAATGTAGCCATTCCTGTTTTTATTTAGTCCAACAACTGCTGGGTATTGGCTATAGTACATATCTATTATTTCATTTTGTTTTTGAAATAACCAATAAGGGCAGTTCCCAAACGAGCCAAATTTCCCAGTGACCCTACTATATCTCAAGCCCTGCTTTATGGTATTCAAGATATCCTGCCAATTGGTGCCCGTTCTATTGTTCCAGTAAACGATCATTGACAAGGTTTAGATTGGATACTCTCCATCATGGCAAAGTTGTCAGGAAAGTCTCTCCCTGTCTGGCACAACAAAGAAGTAAACAGATTGATTCAGATAACTACCTTCAGGATGGTACTGATCAATTCCATTACAAATCTTCTTTCCAAGAGAGACCGGGTGCCACTGATCGATCACCGGGACATGTGTTTTCACATACCTGCATGTTTACACCACAAATGTAATTGGTTTGCGATTAATGGATGTCACTTTTAGGTTTAGGTCCTTCAGTTTAGTCTGACCACAGTTCGATGGGTGTTCACAAACATATCGGCTGCTATGCAGGTGCTACTTCAATTCTGAGTCGGTTAATGTTCACCCCTGCTTGGGCGATTGGCTCGTCCAGGCATCCTCTTATCAGCATAGTGTGCTATTGTCTCGAAATAGATGTATGGATAATCTCCAGAAGTCTCATCTGAGTCCCAATAAGATTTGCCTATTATCCTCCATCACAGGTAATAATGACCTTACAGTCCATCATTGCCTTCCGGGCGAGATGAGGGAATGCTTATTCACATTGCCATGTGTGAAACAACATATAAAGCCCCTCTGTTTCCTACCCCCTGCTGTATATCTGTTCTGTTGTTACCCTCTGAAAAGTGCTCTGTCAACATCTGTACTGTCGTATACCTCTGTAAAGCTCTCTGTTGCTTCTCGAAGCTAGGTCAGCGCTCAATAAATACCATAATATCCCTATTCCATTATATAGTGAAAGCGTCAGGATGTAGGGCATTGTTTCAAAGCTCTACTACATGGTTCAGTATTCTTCCGTCTTGGGAGCGACCAGTCAAGATGAAATTGGGAAGACATCTAGCAACTGTGTTTGCATATAAACAATGTTCCCAGTTACTCTTCTATTAAAAACATCTCCCTCTACGCTTGCCAAAAGTTGCCTCAGGTGAAGCTTCTCAATTGGACGTATCTGTTACCTGCTAGCCTTTCAGCCTTAGGGCATAGTGCACCTTTCTCCATGTGTGGCTGCCCTCTAGCCACCCTACTTCACATGTTCTATGAGTGTTCTGCTGTCTACGATTTTTGGTCCGATGTGGTCTGCAAACTGATGTGCTCCAAGATTTTGAACATTTTGCCTGGAAAAGTTATTTATGGGGTTCTACTTTTTCACTAGTTGTGATAATGGTGGTTCTAGGAGAGATTTGCAACAGCGTTTTATTTCCTGAAAGAGGGCTCCGATTTTGTTTGCTGCCTCCATCACTATTGACATTTATTATATTATTTATTACATCTCGAATGTTCTTTTAGTAAGAGGGTGTGAATGACGTCGCACAGTTATTTGAGCACAGAGAGTTGAGATTGTTTCTTGTTCATGCACCAGATTTTTTTCAGCTAGGCGAATCACCAGTTTGCTAGCCAGGCAGGGGGGCGTTCATGCTCTGGTAAAAGGCAGCAAGAAGAGAATTGGTTCCTTTTGTTGGGTAGGTGACTGCTGTCAGGAGCTACCTCCCTCGAAGACTTCTTCAGGCAAGTCCTTGAAGTAGCAGCAGTTGCTGAATGTGGGTAATTGCTGCTCTTGATTGCTGTATATCTTGCACAGGAGGTGGATAGGGGCGGTGCAGTCCAGTTGAAAGGGTGCATAACTCTTGGGTATAAGAATAGGATCAGTGTTGGCGTTTTGCCCTTTTGGTAGGCCTGTGACGTACCGTATAATGTCCATTATGTCGATGAAGCCCCCATGAGTCTAAGTTTGGTGGAATTAGTGGCAAAGAAAGATATCGGCGTTAGTGACAAAGCTGAAGATGGAAGCGGTGTAAATCAGTAAGTCACTTTTACTATGTCTGTGTTCATGGCTTGTATATCACAGATTGTCATTGGTGATGTACATTTACTTGTCACATGTTATGTGTGTATGCATCATTACCTTTATATCTAAGAATTATGTTTATCATATGTACCCATGTAATTACAAAATAGGAAACATCATGGAGATGATTTACACCTTTATCTTTCATTGTAACTAAGGTGAAACACAGCTAATTCTTGTCATTATTATTAAAAACAAGGGTGAAGCTATTGGTTACCATCCCAATCAATTTAGGTTATTGTTTTTGGAATTAGGGCTAAGTATTTGTTTTAAAATAAGATTTTTGTGCCAGGCTGTTATTTCCACACTGCATGTTTTGATAAACCGGGTTTGAAGATGGGCAAGGGTGAGGATTGTTTAGGCAACAATAAGGATAAGTGAAATAGGCCACATTTCGAGAGTTGTCTAAAAAATGAAAAAAAAAATTAAAAAAAGGTATGCCATATTCAACATTTAGGTAAGCCATATTCAACATTTTGACTCATCCCTCTTTCAACTGTACCTCATTAGGAGTGTTAGCTTTATTTGAACCAAGCATCAACGACAGAACTTTAGACTTTTGTTGTCCCTTGCTTAACTGTATCAATGCTAGTTTAGTTATGATATGATATTTATAACGCACCTATACAAAAGTGTTTCAATGCGCGACGAAGCAAGGGCGGGGGAACAGAGGGAAGACAGAAACAACGATCTTACAAGGCCAGGTGACATTGAGATCTTGCAAGTGCAGGGGATGTGGGGGGAGGGAAAGTGCAGGTAGTGGGAGGGGGCAGTGCAATACATAGGATCAACAGTAAAACATAAACAGAATACATAAAAACAGTAGGTAAAAGTGCCGTCAGCTAGAGTCAAGTGCAGGTAGGGACTGTAAGGATACAGAAACGGCCCCCAAGCGCAGAGGTTGCACGGGAGGCAGTGCAGGTGTGCAGCTGGCAGGGGAGGGGACCTGGCCCAAGATTAGAGGGTAGCCAGGTGACCAGTGCAGTTTCAGTCAGGAGTTCAGCAGGGGAGAGGAGGAGAGAAAGCAGAAGCAAAGAGGAAGGTCATGAGGTGCATCTGGAACCGGAGATGGTTCTCCTCAAGTTTCAGGGAGGCTGTTCCAGACCGAGGCCCCAGCCGAAGAAAGAGATCTACCACCAACTCGTTGTTTAGAGAAGCGACTGACCCTGAGGGAGTTGGAGGTGAATGAGCGAAGAGCTCGAGAAGGAAGATATTTAGGAAGAGAGAGTTGGAGGTATTGAGACCCCAGAAGGTCTTGTGGACAATGCAAAGGGTTTTGAACTTAATCCTTGTAGTCACTGGGAGCCAGTGCAAAGATTTCAGTCCTGGAGAGATGCGATCCCTGGGCATGAGGCCAAGGACAAGTCTTGCAGTCCTGTTCTGGATGAGTTGCAGAGGGCGAAGAGTAGAAGCAGGCAGATTTAGAAAGAGGCTGTTGCAGTAGTCCAACCTAGAGAGAACCAGAGCTCTGGAAACGCTGAGCTTCTGGGGGAAGGAGAGGAAAGGAAGGTCTTCCAAGGCCCTTATTATACCCCAAATGCGGTCCTGCAGGTATGGTATTTTTGTGTTGTATTTGTATAGCACAAACCTAGCGAGAAAGCAGATGAGCACTTCCCAGTGGCTGAGTAAACACGAGGTTTGTCAGGATGAGGCTGGCTGTCTCTTGTGTGAGAGCAGAGCAACTTGATCGATCATACAAAGTGGGGTGCACTTTTTTTCTTTCAAAGTGCTTTTCAGAACTGCTGTAGGGGTGGTCAAAGGTGGATGAGGATTGGGATGAAGTTCCACAGTGCCAGCTAGTGACAGGAGAAAAGATTCAATTCACATCCAAAAATATATTACTAAAATGAATTTATTTAATCATAAAAAATCCACTTGTGGATTATAAAATCTCATAGCACTTGTCAAATATGAAGAATACAAATATAAAGAAGACAAAATGAAATTAAATCAATTAATTCAAATTACTATCAACAGTGTGCATAAAAACAAACAAGGAAACTATCACCTCAAAGTTAACTCCCTCGATAACATACTCGTACAACTTCACCATGCTCAACTCACAACAAATCCAGAGATTAAAACCAAAATAACCGCAGTGAAAAATATTTGCCTAATAAATCAACATCAAGGAAAATAACTAAACAATTGTTAACGTAAACTAAACACAATTTGCCCAGAAAAACACTGTTAAATCCAATATTATCAGTGACTGAAAGGCCTAGTCACTTCCTAATATGAGTTTATTCATCATAAAAATCAGAAGACCCGACATGTTTCGAGGGGATAGAGTCCTCTGACGTAATCCATATCTATGACAGGTAATCACCACAGCTGTGCTGCTTCGGAAAATGTTCTGCATCCTGCGTCGATGACGTCGATACGCTGTCCTCGAGGCCTCCGTCGAGCCAACGTCACCAGATGTTATAAGTAGGATACGCAACGCCCATTGCCTCAGTTCTGTTTTTTCTGCGACGTGTTCGCTTCGGCGATCTCGGCGCGCCTCGGTTCTTCTGAGTTCTATTCTTTCGGTTCTTCGAACCTGTTTGTTTGTGAAGATTTCCATGATGTCTTCGTCTTCTTCTACCTCGTGTCCAGGTTTCAAGAAGTGTCAGGACTGCGGTTCCAAGATGACACTGACGGACCTGCATGACGCCTGCCTCTGGTGCCTCAGTGAGGACCATGCCACGGACGATTGTGACGAGTGCCAGTCGTTAACATCGAAGGCCTTGCGGGAGCGTAAGAAGAAGCTTTCTGTCGGTAAAGTGTCCAAGCCCCGGAAGTCGAAATCCACTGGGCTTTCGACTGACGAATCGAGGGGCGACCCTCCGCATCGTCGGCATAAATCCAGGGGGTCTCAGTCCCAGAGTGGGTCCCGCCATTCCTCTGCCTCTTCGAGGCACTCACGGAAGCGCCATCACCGGTCGCCTTCCTCGTCCGAGGACTCCGCCCGTCGGCGGGTTGCTTGTCCCAACAAGCATTCTACTCCTGCGGAATGGGATTAATTTCGTAAGGAGATGATGGCGATTTTTCAGTCGCAGAGCTCTGTTTCGTCCGCGCGGTCGAAAGATGCCGGCAGGGAACGTGCTAGAGACACCGTTCGCACGCCTTAGGGCTCCAGTGGTCGTCGTGATCACCGGGCACCTTCGAGGGTCCGGTCGGACAAGGTGGATCGCTCTAGCCATGCCCGCTCCAGGTCCCGGTCTTCGATGCCCTCGAGACCGTCAGAGCCTGTGACGTCTTTGAAGAAGACATCGACGCCTTTGGCGCCGAGGCCGTCAAAGGACTCTCTCGAGGTTCCGCCTCCGAAGAACCCGTCAACGCCTTCAGCGCCCAGGCTGTCGAAGGACACGCTTGGGGCTCCGCCCTCGAGGCCTGTGTCGATGCCGTCGGCGCCCCGCTCAACGTCAATGCCGATTCTGTCGATGCCCTCAACGCCTTTCGAGGAGGCTTTATCGGAGGTGCCCTGGAGACTGGTGGAAACTCTGAGAAAGGCCCTGCAGAAGTCAGTGAGGCCTGTATTCGAGCCTTTTTCTGTGCCCTCATCCAGCCTCTGGATTACATCTCTGATGTGGATGAAGGGTCTGATGAAGGTATGGTTCCTGAAGAGGTTCCTGACAAACTCATGTCTGGTCATAGCCAGCTATAAAACCTGCGTCAGTGCTTGCACAATGCCAGTGGTCTGGACACCTCTCCGGAGGTGGAGTTTGGTAGGCCTGAGCCTCGTACGCACGCCGAGTCCTCGTACCAGCGCCTTATGTCGAGGGTGATGGAATACTTGGGGTGGTCTGCGCTACCAGTGGATTTTCTGCAGGATGACCTGACGGATACCCTTGACCAAAGTCTCCCAACTGACCCGGTACTGCCATTCCATATGGCCTTGCAAAGAAGGGTGGCAGCGGCTTGGACTGCTCCAGAGAGTCTCCCGGCAGTGAGCAAGTCTTTGCCGGAGAAATACCGTCCATCCAGTAGCGACCCCAGCTACTTGACTACGCACCCCACTCTGGAGAGTTTGGTGGTGCAGGCGGCTACGGCCCTGGCAAAACAGGCGTTGTACCCTACCATCGCTCCTGATGGGGACGACAAGCGTTTTGATGGCTGGGTGAAAAAAAAGTGTTTTCTTCAGGGGGTATGGCTTTACAGGCAGCCAACTCCGTGTGTGCTTTAGCACGTTTCACTCATACTCTGTGTAATTGTATCTTTGGCGGCTGAACATATTCCCGAAGGGGAGGAACGGGATGGCTTTCTTGCTCTTGTTCAGGATGGCAAGGATGCCATGTGTGAATCCGTTCAGGCGGGTCTGGACATGGCAGATTGCGTCAGCCGGTCCATGGCGGCGAGCACCGTAATGTGCAGATTTGTGTGGTTGCTGAAGTCGGGGTTTGCTCCTGATGTACAAGCCCGGCTTCTCAACATGCCCTTTGACGGTGAACATCTTTTTGGCGGCAAGGCTGACGAGAGCCTTGAGAGGTTGCAGACCTCCAAAGCTGCAGCGAAGTCGTTGAGCGCTGCAGTTTGCCAACCTCCACCTTTTCGAATGGAGGGGAGGTTCCTTTCGATATTACTCATCCTTTGGTAGATCGAGAGGAGCTGCAAGTCAAAGGGGCCACCGTAGGAGTACCAGAGGTGGAAAACAAGGTACTCGAGGTGCCAAGGCCGCTCGGGCAGTTGCCTCTTTACCCTCAGGCACTGCCGCAGCCGCTTCAGCTCAGTCATGAAGCCATGTCCCATGGTTCGCCGGTTGGGGGAAGGCTGGTGCAGCATCTTGTAGAATGGCGTGCCATTACTTCCGATGTGTGGGTTCTGGAGATCATAGCCCACGGCTACTGTCTTCCTTTCCGGCAGAGGCCTCACGACAATCCACCAGGGAATCTCTCTTTGAAGAGTCCAGATCCGCTCCTTGCGCAGGAAATAAAATCCCTGCTGGAGAAAGGTTCCATAGAACGGGTGCCTGTAGCGGAGAGGAACAAGGGATGGTATTCCCCTTATTTTTTGATTTCGAAGAAAGACGGAGGATTGAGACCCATCATGGACTTGCGTGGTTTGAACAAGCTCCTCAGGAAGGACAAGTTCAAGATGGTTACTCTCACTCAACTCCTCCAGGCCCTTCAACTTCAGGACTGGTTGGTGTCTCTCGACCTCAAGGACGCTTACTTTCATGTGCCGATTCATCCCAAGCACAAGAAGTACCTGAGGTTCGCGGTTGGCGACTCGCACTTTCAGTTTCGGGTCCTGCCGTTCGGATTGACCTCCGCCCCAAGGGTTTTCACCAAGCTCATGGTGGTGGTGGTGGCAGCGTATCTCAGGAAAGGGGGGGATTCACGTCTACCCCTACCTGGACGATTGGTTGATCAGGGCGCGCTCTCCCGAGCAAGTCCTGGATCATCTGTCAGTCACCTGCCACTCCCTTCACAAGCTGGGCTTCTCCCTCAACTTAAAGAAGTCCCACTTTACGCCAACGCAGCAGCTCCAGTACATCGGAGCAGTTCCCGACACGTCCCTGGGGCAGTGTTTCCCTCCCCAGATGAGGGCTCATCACATTCAGCAGATGGTGCACAAGTTTCAACATGTCCAGAGTCTCCCGGTGTTCGAGTTCTTGAGGTTGCTCGGCCTCATGGCATCCTGCATTCTTCTGGTGCCAGAGGCCAGGTTGCGGATGAGATCTCTGCAATGGGCTCTCAAGATGCAGTGGTCATAGTTCTCCGGCAGGATGTCGGACCCCGTTCAGGTCTCACCCTCGGTCTCCCTGGAACTTCTGTGGTGGGCTGTCGAAGACAATCTGATGAGGGGGGCTCCATTTTGGCTACCCTGGCCGCAGGTGACGATCGTGACGGACGCATCCCTCATGGGATGGGGAGCTCATGCCAACGAGTTGACAGTCAGCGGTTGTTGGTCTCTGTCGGAGTCCAGACTCCATATCAATCTGTTGGAGCTGAGGGCCGTCAGGCCTGCCCTGAAGGCTTTTCTGCCGACTGTGCGAGGAAAGAATGTCCTGATTCTGACGGACAACACAGTGGCCATGCACTACCTCAACAAAAAGGGGGGGCAGGGTCACTTCCTTTGTGCAGGGAGGCGATGCAACTCTGGTTCTGGACCATCCAGCAGGAAATCTCGATCTTGGCAGTTCATCTGGCCGGAGACGAAAACGAGACGGCGGACACTCTGAGCAGGCAGAGGGCGATCTCTCACGAGTGGGAGCTGGCTCAGGAGATTCTCCTGGAGATCTTCACCCTTTGGGGGACCCCACAAGTGGATCTCTTTGCCTCCAGTGTCAACCGGAAGTGCGAAAGGTTCTGCTCGCGGGAATTTCCTCCAAGAGGAGCCTTAGGGGACGCGTTCGTGGTGGAGTGGTCCTTCCCACTGTTGTACGCATTTCCTCCAGTCCCCGTCATCCCGCAAGTGCTGCAGAGGTTACGGAGTTCCGGTTCCCGGATGATCCTCATGAGCGTGGTACCCAGACCTTCTCGACTTGTCCATCTGCCCTCCACGCCGTCTTCCCTAGCGAGACAATCTGCTCTCACGGGAGGGGGGTTAGGTTCTCCATCCAGAGGTCAGATCCCTCAACCTTCACGCTTGGCTTCTGAAAGGTTGAGGTATAAGGATTGGGACCTCCCTGAAGACGTGATGGAGGTGTTGCTTTCGGCCAGACGGCCTGCAACAAAGTCCCTGTACTGTTGCCGTTGGAGAAAGTTCTGCGACTGGTGCAGGGTTAAGAATGTGGATCCTTTTTCATGTGACATTCCTGTGGTTCTGTCTTTTTTGCTTTCGTTAGCCCACAAGGGCCTGCAAGTGGGTACTATTAAAGGTTACCTGGCAGTGCTGTCCATATTTAAGTGCTCGTCTGAGGAGTGTTCTTATTTCAATATTCCTTTAATTTCTCAGTTCCTGAAAGGGCTCACTAATGTGTTTCCAACATCACCTTTCCAGGTGCCCGGTTGGGATTTGAACCTTGTTCTAAAGTTCCTAATGGGTGCTCCATTTGAGCCTTTACATTCTTGTCCTTTGAGACTGTTAACCCTTAAAACTGTATTTTTAGTTGCGGTTACTTCCGCTTGCAGAGTGAGTTGCAGGCACTTTCCGTTAAGCCACCCTTTCCAGTGTTTCATAAGAACAGGGTTGTCCTTAGGGTTCGTCCTTCCTTTCTTCCAAAAGTGGTGTCAGAATTTCATTTAAGCCAGAAGGTAATTCTTCCGGCATTTTATCCTCCTCCGCATCCTGGTAAGGAACAGGAGAGGCTCCATAGGTTGGATCCTAGGAGAGCTTTAAGTTTCTACATTTCACGCATGTCCCGGGTCAGAGCGGACGATCAGCTCTTTATAGGTTACGCTGGAAGGCGGTTGGGACAAGCTGTTACTAAGCAGACTTTGTCTAGATGGATTATCTTGGCAATTTCTGAATGTTACCGCTTGGCGGGTAAGGACCCTCCGGTAGGCTGACAGGCCCATTCTACTAGGGGTATGGCTGCCTCTACTGCCCTGCAGAGGGGTGTTACTATTCGTAACATCTGTGAAGCAGCCACATGAGCTTCGGTCCATACTTTTGTAAGACACTACTCCCTAGATTCTATCCATGGGTAGGATCTGGTCTTTGGCAAGGCGGTCCTTTACTCTGCAATTTAATTGGGCATTCTAAATTTCTATATTCTAAATTCTTTCCCTCCTCCATACATTGGTACTGCTTTTGGAGTCTGTCATAGATATGGAATATTTCGGAGGACCCAATCCCCTAGAAGAACAAGTTACTCTCTTACCTTGTAACGTTTTTTCGATGGGATGGTCTGACAACGTATTCCATATCGCTCCCTCCCTACCTGCCCCGCTACAGAATTTCTTATGCGATTGCAGCTTACATTTCCGCAAGGCTTTCTGTGGTCATAGTGGCAGACGATTGGTGCCACACGTTCTGGCAAAAAACTTCAACTGAGGCTACGGGCGTCGTGCGTCCTACTAATTAAAATCCGGTGACGTCGGCTCGACGGATGCCTGGAGGACAGCTTATCAACGTCATTGACGCAGACGCCGAAAACTTTCCGAAGCAGCACAGCTGTGGTGATTACCTGTCATAGATATGGAATACGTCGTCGGACCATCCCATCGAAAGAACGTTACCAGGTAAGAGAGTAACTTATTCTTCTTTCTATATCCATTTTTAATCGATTTAGTGGAAATTCATCAGGGGTTAAAAGGCCTAGCGTCTTCGAGGGAAAGTGATACTTGATTGTTGTAGTACACTGATTTCATCTTCATTGACTTTACACCTGTATGTATAATAGAAGTTCAGTCTGAATCAACTTGACTCTATAAATGGGTCAGGAGCAGAAGGTCACTCAACCATTAAAACAAATTCACTTCAGGTCGGTTACTCAATACATTAGTTTAACCTAATGAGGAGGAAATAATTAAATTTCATTCCTATTACCAGCACTGTGTAAATGAGCGAAAGAGGTATCCCTATAATGGTATCATACATATTAATAGGTGGAACTCTCTCCACCGTAATTCAAACAAACACGTAAACATTGTACAAAGATGCAGTGAAAAGCAACAGAAAGGAACAAATATAGCCTCTCTCTTTCGTTGTGTAATGAGAACCAACAGAGACATAAAGGTATAAAGAGACTAAGTATTACATGCTCTGCTACAAGGACATTGGGTAATCACTAGAAACCATCATTTACAGGTGTAATATCTTAAAAACTCTGTTACAAAGGGCACTAGGACAGCATCTGGACACTGTGGTATTAGTGTGCCAGCGATGGATACTTACACTCCCACGATTCGGGTGCTCATCACCCATCTGTCACTGATTACCTAGAGCTAATATCAAATGTATCAGGTACCAGTGTTGATACAAGGAGTACACCCTGTATCGTTGAATGGTGTGTAGTAGAACTGTGAACAATGGAGAAAAGAGGGTGCAACACACGTGAGTGCCAACAACGCTTGATGGTGGTGCTGACTAAAAAAACTGCGTTCAAAAGAGATTAGGAAACACTTACTTAGAGTCGTTAGTGCATAACGCACGCTGTTAAGGCGTCACTGCTCTGCATCAAGAAGGCAAATGTCGGCGTTAAATGCATTTAACCTTCAAATCGACGTCGACTTGTCGCTGTTGTGTGTTCAAAATTCAATAGTGAGTTTAAAGGAGATATAAAGGCGAGATGCTCGTCGCTAAGCTTAACTTGAAAAAACTGCTGGTTCAAAAAAACAAAGACCTGTGACATAATGGTCTAATGAACGAGCTATTACACGGGCCTACATCACCACTCCCGACGGCTGCTGAGAGATTGTTTGCATAATCCCTTATAAAGGGGTGGTTCGCAGTCGTGCCCCGAGTAATTATGTAACCCCGGGGCCCGAATGATCCCATAAATCAACACATTGGGCCTCATTACACGGATTGCGGTAAGGGAATAACGATACCGGTAAGGGAATACCGGTATCGTTAAAAACCCTTGCCAATTACGACCCGGCCAACCGCTATTAGCAGCACCGCTAAGAACGGTGCCACTAATAGCGGCTAGTCCGCGTGCGCACAACCCCTCATCCTGTAAATAGCGGCATGGCGCTATTAGCACACCATCACAAGCCATGCGGACATGCTAATAGTGGCATGGAATAGCCCCAAAAAGCCCATACTGGCATGGCGTAAATACCGGCATCGCGAACAACCAGTTAACAGAAAGGAGCAGTGTTCCCACCTGCCACAGGTGGACACAATCAGCACAGGTAGAGGCAATGGAGACTGTGGCAACACAAAAGGAGCGCACCACACCCCTTCCCACACCAAGATGGTTCCAATACTAGCAGCATTACATGGGCTGGAGGACATGATTGCATTGCAGCACTAACAACAACAGGCAGCACAGAGGAGACACAGAAGGAGGAGGAGGGCGAGACAGGCGCAGCAAGGCCCACCAGGGCACCTAGTAATACCACAGAGGCAGCCACCAATCCCCAGGATCCGAGCCAGTCCATTCAACCTAACCCCTGAGCAGATACACACCCTGTACCGTCTGGACCGGGATACCATCACCAGCATCGTGGACATGATACATGATGACATTGTGAGCCTCATAGACATCCGAACTGCCATCCCCCCTCTACTGAAGGAGGTAACTCTGCTCCATTTCCTGGCCACATGCACCTACCAGCATACAGTAGGGCAGATGCATGGCATCTCACAACCAGTATTCTCACGCAGGCTGACCCAGGTGCTCGATGTCCTCCTGAAGCACACAAGTGAACACATATCCCTGCCACGGACTGCCCAGGAGATCTCCCACACCAAAGTTGGCTTCTATTCACTGCCAGGCATCCCAAGTTGCATCGGGCCATCGACTGTACCCATGTGGAATTGGTGGTCCCACATCACAATGAAGCAGTCTACCGAAACAGAAAGCAATTCCACTCCATCAATGTCCAAGTGGTATGTGACTCAAACAAGATAATCACACATTGTTGTGCCCGATTTCCCGGATCAACCCATGATTCAATGGTCCTGCAGAACTCAACAATACCACGCTACATGGAGCGACAAACCGGACAACGTTCGTGGCTACTTGGTGAGTAGCAAGGCAAGCACATGGCAGTGTGATGTGGGGTGTGATTTGGAGGGGGGAGAGATGCATACTCCAACTGAGTGTGATTTGGGGGGGATGCATACTCCAACTGGGTGTGGACTGTCGTCCGTAGAACAAATGGACATACATATGTACGCCAATGTCCACCAAGGCAGGCCACAATTGACCGGAAACAAAACCACATGCAATTTGAAGCTGCACAACATTGAAAAAAATCCAAGATGCCAAACATGACACATCCATCCACATGCACATTGCGCATCATACCACACCCCTATGACACAAATCAGCAACATGGCGCCAATATGCGAATAGAAAATTTGTGCTGCACAACATCACTACAGCTATGCGCCCTTGAGGGCATGCAAAGGGATCACCTCTAGCCATTGTACTGAACCACACCCCTACACCACTACTGAAGTGACGCTTCACAGCATGGCAACATCGATTTCAGAATGGCAGTACACTAGCAGTGTGGTACCAAATTTGCCTGGGCCCAGAAACACCTAAGACCTGTCCTCACCCAGGACATGGCAATAACTGCCAGAGGCATGCATGGTGCATGTCCACTTGCAGGGACTAGCTCACCTTCTCACATTGCAGTTACACAGATCGTCTCCATACATTCTGGGATTCGTGGATGCCAATCACAATGCAAAGTTGATTAGTGTGATATGTACAGGTTGCACTTGAGGTGAACAGTAACAAGTCCCCATTGTTCCACCCATGCAGGTGATGCTGGCTATCCCCTGAAGAGGTGGCTCCTTACCCCTGTACGGAACCCACAGAACAGGCACGGAGAGGAATACAATCGTGCACATACCCGTACCCGCATCGTGATTGAGCAGACATTTGGCCTTTTGAAGACATGGTCCCGGTGCCTAAGCAGGTCGGGTGGGGCTCTCCTGTACGGCCATGAGAAGGTGGCCAAGATCACCATGGCATGTCATGCTGCACATTATGTGTATCAGACTGAATGTGCCACTGCCCCCTGACGTTGAAATGCAACCACCTGATGCGGATGATGATGGGGATGAGGAGGGAGGGGACGGGGCTGCAGGTCATGCAAGAGGCGATTGCCAGGAGGGACGCGATGTGCGTCAGCATATGATCAACCAAATATTCTGAATCACATGGTTCAACTCTGTTGGATGGATGTGGGTATTAGTGCACTGGTGTTTATGGTGAAGCGCACGATGGGCCCTGTCCCCCAATAAAGTTCACATACACAATGATGAAGTCCAAGCCTGTGTTTGAACTTGTCACCAGTGTATTAACATATTTTGAGAAGAAAAAGTGCATTGCCCCAACTATGCAACCACCCTTTTCCCCATCCCCCACAACACTCCCAAAACACCCTTTCCCCCCTCCTCCCAAAACACCCTTTCCTCCCTCCCCCACAACACTCCCAAAACACCCTTCCCTTCCCCCCACAACACTCCAAAAACACCCTTTCCTCCCTCCCCCCACAACACCCCCATGTTTGGCTGGTACAACGTTGATGTCCTGCTGTACATGTGCCAGATGCATCTTGCTGGCCCTTCTTCCCATCCCCACCACCACCATTAGGAGGTTGGGAGGGTGTGTGCCTCGTGGTGTGCAAGGAGCGGCGGTGGGGGCTCGTCTGCCTCGAGCTTGCAGAGGAGGAGGTGCCTGGTTGTTCCTGTGGTGGTGCGGGGTACTGTCGGTCCATAGCGTCTGCTATGCGGGTGAGGACCTGCCTCAGTTGTGCCATCTCCTCACAGAGCCTGTTGGTGCAGGCTTCCATGCCCTGTCTCGTCTGCCTTGCATTCTCCATTAACTCCTCCTTCAGACGGTCTGCCTCATCTACATGCTGGCCAACCAGCGCTTTGATCTCCTCCTGCCACTGTCTGATGGTGGCCAGGTCATGGCCACTGTGTCCTGCTCGTGGGGTGGGTGCTGCACCTTGATCTATGGCTCGGCCATCAGGTGAGGGCAGCTGTGGGCTCCAGCACCCTGCCATGGTCTCGTCGCCAGACTGGCCATGGCTGCTGGATTGTGACGTTGGCTGTGGGCTTGCTTCTCTGGATTGGGTGGGGCTGTGGGTGTGCATTTGCATGGGCAAGTCACAGGTCTCTTCCACGTGGGACATTGGCGCGGTGGCTGCTGTCTCACCGGTCGAACTGTTGGCAGCAGACAGTGGGCCCTCCATGGGTGTTTCCTGTGTTGGGGATCACTGCAGTGGATGCAGCAATTGTTGCAGCCGTAGCTTCACGTCTTGGTGATGTGGGTGGCTTGCTTTGATTGCCCCTCTGCATGAGCACACTCCTCCCTGTCCCCCTTGATGTGCCGGCTGTGTTCCCTGGCTCCTGTGCCCTGGCTTGTTTCTTGGCAGGGGGAGCCTGTGTTGCAGTGTCTGGCTCATCGCTGTCGGTCTGTGAGCCTGTGGGGGACAAAGAGGGGGATGGCATTGGTGATGGATCAACGTGCTTCATGCAGATGTTGTTCATCATGCTGTTCTATGCATTGGGACTTCATTAGTGGACATTCAGGTCATGGGACTGTTGGGTGGGTCATTCATGCATGGGTCTGGATGGCACGTGTCTGTGGTGATGCGTGCGTGTGTGTGTGTTGGGGTGTGAAACTCACATGGGCAGGGTTGTGTGCATGTATGTTTGTGGCTGCATCCATGAGCTCATTCTGGGCACACATTTGGGGGGTGCCTCACCTTTCACAGTGCATTGTTTTATGTGGACACTCACCTCCATCTGATGTTGTGGGCGCACCACGCTCCATGTCGCCAACTCCCTCTATGCATTCAACGCCAATTGTGCTCGCGCAGGTCTCTTCCCACTCCCTGAGTTTGATGGGTGAATCTCTGCCACCTCCTGTGGCCATGGCCAGGTTCCGATTTGCAGCCAGTATGCTGTGGACCTGGAGGCGGAGATCGTCCCACCGCTTCCTGCAGTCTTTCACAGTGCGGGTGGTGGTGCCCACCGCACTGACTTTCTGGGCCACCTCTGCCCAGATGGCCTTTTTTTTAATCAGGGTCTCACGCCGCATGTCATTCACGAAGACCACATTCACATTTGCAGCAAGCGTCTCCGTTAGCATGATGAGCTCCTAGTTTGTAAATTTCTCTTTCGGCTGATGGTTTGGTATGGCACTGGTGTGGAGACGCATCCTGGGGGCAGAGGATGGCAACGGAGGATGGCAACGGATTGTGTTTTTAAAGATGGCCGTTCCTGTGCGATGACGCTATTTCCGTTTCCGCAATTTTACGGTGACCGCTAATAGCGGTGACTGCTATTTGCGTGTTGCTGGAGGTCGGAAGTGCTATCAGCGCTTTCGTCGGTGCCGCTAAAGGTCTTTACGGGGTCTTTAGCGGCATGGCGGTAGGATCATTACCGGCATGGTGATATGCTTGTGTCTGCGTACTCGTAATGGCACGCAATTAGCAGCCTCTTGCCAAGGTGGACACGTTAATAGCGCCATGCCGGTAAGGGCGGTATCTTACCGCAATCCGTGTAATGAGGCCCATTGTCTCGCGAATGCCTAACCAGCAAAGTAGCGCATGCCCGGCAGCAATACAGTGACTCGCCAAAGAGGTTCTCATGACCGGCATCTGTTTCTGTGATTCATCGTCCGTCAAGAAAATAGTGAACGGACTGAGAACCCGTTCTATATATAGTCAGACTCTGGTCCCACCTAGACTCTGCACGCTTAATCAATGCCGTACACGGGCGGCCATGTTGGGAAGTCTTATATGTCTCTCATATAGGTGGAAAACAGCGAGAGAATTCTCGAGAGGAGTCACATTGTTATAAAAATAACAATTCACAAATAGCACAAATTGCCATTGCATTTCTGCACTCAGATAATTAAAATATTGTAAAAAAAGGAAGGGCAGAATGTAATATCCGTCAGAAATTTGAATATGTGTACTTACTCATCAATTGCAGCTACATAACTAAACCTAATTGTTCATTTAAACCAATCTAGTGTCTCTTGGTGAGAAATATTAACCTCATTTCCTCTCTCAACAGGTTTTTTGTCTGTGTTACAGCCATTGAAAGTGCATACTTTTTTCAAAACAGAGCACCTTAGTTCATCACAACCATGGTTGCTGGCTATAAAATGCCCAACCATTGGGGCTGTTAGGATTTTGTTTCTAATGCAACTCTTATGCTCACTTATTCGTATTTTGACTTTTCGTTCAGTTTTCCCAATGTACAATTTTGAACATGGGTACCAAATAACATACACAACGCCACTCGTGTTGCAATTAGTAAATATCTTCTGTTGCAATGGTTTAGCTAGACCGATGTCTACACTGGTACTCCGTTTAGTTGAAGCACAGCATTTGCACATGCCACAGGGGGCATGGCCAACTGGTTTTGCCAGACCCCATTGTTCGGTAATGGTCTGTTGGGAACAGAACTCTTCACTGATGTCATTCCGAGTCATCAGTTCCTTTTGGATTACGTCCTCGTTTAAAAGCACATCTAGGAGCTGGAATAGAGGTACTTCCTTCCAGAAAGATGTGGCACTTCGTCCTAATGATTCTCACAATCTTGTGAGACAATGGACTGTAAGTGCTGACAAATACCAGCCCGTCTGGGTCATGTGTAGAAGGTTTTGCCTTGTACTCCAATAGGGCTTTAAAGTGGTTATTGGTAGCTCTTTTCAATGCCCGCTTAACAATTTTTCTGGATCAATTGAACCAGCCACTGTACAGCCGTCCTGTAATGATAAGACGGCATGAAATGCTTAATTTTGCACAATGCTATTTGTGACCATGCTGTCTGGGCTTTTGTGGCTATGTGAGATTTGAAAGAAAGGCTGTGGTCGATAGTGAAGCCTAGAGATTTGGTATTTGAGTCTAGCTCTGGTATATTTGCCAGCCATGACTGTGTAAGTCTTTGACTGGTCCGGTACCAGAGGAGCACAGGCTCCGTTTTTGTGGGGATGAGTTTAAGATAGGCACCGGTCATCCGGGACTGAATAAGCAGCAGGGAATGTGTTAGTTGAGAGAGGTCTTTTAACAGAGCTGATTTCCAGTTATGGCTGTGTCCTTAGCGTGTTTATGCAGGGGAATGTTTGGATTATCACAGAGAGCTCCTAGTGGCCCCATTTAGAGATTAAAAATGACTAGCCAGAGGATAGATCCTTGGGGGCCCCTGCAATTGGCAGTGCAGAGCAAAGCTCTGTGGTTTCCTATTTTGGCCTAGCTGGTGCCTGTCCATTAAGGAGGCAGTTAAACAGATTAATACAGAATCTGAGAAGCCCATCCCTGCAGTGAGAAGTGCGAGTCAACACTATTGAATAGTGTCTAGAGATGGAGCAGGGCCAAAAGGAAGAGGTCCCATTCGTCCATAATGTATCATATCACCAATGACTTGTATGTTTTCTGTATTTATATTGCATCTGGGCCTGAACGTGGACTGATACCCCTTCAGTATACCCTTCCGGTTTATTTGTTCATGTGTAGAGGAATGTTTTTTTTTTCAATTCACCTTTCCCAAAAAGGGAAGGTTGGTAATTAGATGTTTATTTGAAAGGTTGTCTGTGTCCAGGTGTGCTTGAGAAATCGGCGTATCAAGCCCTTTTAGTTTTGTCTATTTGGTGGCGCTAAAAGCGCTACCTAAAAATCAAACTATTGTCATTAAAATAAGAGCTTTTACTTGAGAGCTTGAAATCAGGGCTTTGGATGCTGGTTTGTAATGATTTTCAATGCTGTATTAAATTCAAAATACTATCACTTACACACAAATGTCTAACACCGGCCGCGCTACCTCTCAAACCAAATCTCCAAAGTAGTCAGCTGACCAACCCGATCGGCCTATATGGGGCAACTGACCATGCAAAGATACAAAAGACAAAAAGCAGGCGGCTCTAGCTTCCCTGTCATCGCAGCTAACTACTGGAAGGCCATTCCTTCTGAGCTAAGGACAGACCTATATAAATGTAATAAATAAAATAAATGCAGATTGACATATGAGGATGGATATTGTGTAGTTTGGCTATGTGCCCCACCCATTTCACACCCATTGCCAAGTGAAATCTATAGGGTTTTCCTCCCATTCCCACCCATCACCTCCCACAACACACCTCTTTATACACTCTTTGGCAGATTTTCTACTGTGTGGTGAATTTGTCAGCCATTATTCCTTTCAAAATGGCAGCCTTCATATTTTAATGTTATTAAAAAGTTATTTGACTTGATTGATGCTTTAAAAGATATTTACTGAGGGGTTTTAGTTATGTTACATATTCTAATGTATTTTGCAACACAAATAAACAAGTTACTCTTATACGTTTTTGGCAAAATGTCTGTAAAAAATTCCATTTACTTATTCGTGGGTGTGTGTCTAGTGTGTTCTGATGAAGCAGTACCTGATTGGATATGCAGTGTGATGTCACTATGATATGATTGGTTGGCCCAGAAGCAGTCTGTCAGTACAGTGAGTCCCGGAGAACTGCCCTGAGCTGCTCGCTGTGTCTGCATACTGAGCTTGTTGTGTCCTGCTCTGAGCCCCGGTCCGGCTGAGCAGCAGTTAAGGATTAGCTGCCCTGCCCTCTTTTACTTGTGGACTCTGTCTGCTCTTATCTGCTGCTCTATGGACTTTCTGACCTGTTGTTGTCTTAACTTTCGCAGACGTGTGTGTGTGCTTGCATGCATTAGGGAAGGAGGGCTTCCGAAGCGTCCCATCCCGGTCCCGGGTGTGCGTTCACTTGAGGGTTCTTGCGCCACTGCAGATGCCACCTATGTGCACGGTGTAGTGAAGTGTATCGGCTGCGGTTGAACCCTGCCCCTGACTGGCAAGTTATACCCAGCGCAGGCTGCAGCTCTCCTGTGCCCCTGGGTTCACTTCTCCTGACACGTTCCCAGAGCAGGGCAAAATGGACACGTGAGGGCCCTACGGTCACCAGCGGCAACCCACAGTGCAAAGACCTGTCTGTCAGCCGCTGGCGGAAAGGGGTAAGCCAGCCAGCAACAAGCCTGGCATTTTCTGAACCCAGTCTGTCTTAACGCAAGCTGTACAAGTATTCCTGCCTGCCCTGAAGACGTGGCAGGGTACTAAATAAATACAGCATAAAACCGCACCAGACTTTCTAATTAGCCCTGCGTGCCGCTCTGTGTGGATGGTGCCCTTCTGCACTTGCATCAGGTGATTCCAATCGACATTTGTGGAGCTGCAGTTGCCATTTCTGTGTCGTTCACTGGTCAGGGTTGACTGGGCTCTGGCTGGCTGCTGCTGATGGGACATCATCATGAGGACATCATCGAAAAAGCAAAAGCCAAAACTGAACATTTAGAAAGGAAGGACTTTCTAGTCCCAAAAATCAAATCAAGATATTCCATTCCTATATGCACTGCGGTATTCGGGACATAGTCTTCATATAGCTAGACTCATTAAGAAGAACTGGCGGCTCATATAATTGGATCCGCAACTCCATCAACTGTTCCTCAAACCTCTGATTGCTTACAAAAGGGGACATAACTTTAAAAACCAGTTAATGACAGCTGGGAGACCACAGAGGGACAAGCAATAGACTTTAAGGACAAAGAAAGCAGGCACATATCCCTGTCTGAATTGCAGTAACTGTAATAATGTAATGTGAGGTAGCTACATCAGACACACTAAGAAAGGAAACAGAATTAGATTTAAAGATTATGCAACCTGTGATACCATATCTATCATATATGGACTAAGTTGCCCATGTGGATTTTTCTATGTAGGCCAAACAACAACAAAAGCAAAAGAGAAGTGGAATGAGCATAAAAGTTTTATAAGAACGAATAACACCAGGTCACCAGTAGCTCGACACTTCAATGAAAATAGGCATAACATTGCAGAACTAAAAGTCATCATACTGGAGGTAGTTAAGAGAGCACAAAGAGGGGGTAACCATGCTAGACGGATGGACCAAAGAGAAATCTTTTGGATTTAACTTTATACAGCCTAGCCCCTGATGGAATGAATGAGGATTACAATCTGTGTTCTTTTTTGTGAAAACCCAACCCTTACATGTACAATTGGTCTCTTGACAAAAACAGGTCTAAACTAGATTGGAAGCATGTTCCTCACAATAAACATTTGGATGATATTCAGACTCCATTCATATTTGTCACCTACACCTAGGTACAGTTGGTCATCAGAATGACCGTTTTGAAACATGGAAATAGCGTCGGCAACTGGAAACTAACTTCTTTTCTTAAGAGATAATTTGGTAATATCACCAACATCTAGAAGCTAACCTTATTGTAATACCTAAATCAACACTACCACATATATTCTCTATTGTAACACATCCCTGGTACCAATTGCAAAACCCTTCCATGCACTTAAAACACGCTAAAGCAGGAGGGTCTGAAGATATCCCCACTGTTGAGCACAATAGGTTTGATTTCACACACGTTCAGTTAGGTACCACATATGAGTGATATGCCTAGCATAAAACTTGTTGAAACTTCAATAGGGACATAACCACAACATTAAGAGACAAATATATATCCGTATAGGATGTTAGAAGAGTGGTACACAAGTAATACGATACATGCAAACTACCATATAGTCTGATGTATTATCAGTGAATTAGCTGCTCAGTTATGAAAAACAAGAAAACAAATATGACCCTATTAGACAACACAACCATTCTTTATTTAAATTTGCAAATAGATTAAATAGCAGCCATTTTGGATTGTGCGCTCCTCGCGGTTCCGTGTGTCAGTGCAGGATCCAGAACAGGAAGACTTGGAGAAAGTGGTGATTTGGAACTCGAACAGAGCAGGGATAGAAGGGATAATTTATAACTAATAAGGGGCTATACCAGCACCCTAACATGCCATTTTATAATTGGCATCAACATCAACAGGGCATAGTGCACCGTCTACCACGCTAAACTACACTAGAGAGAAGAAAGAAGGATTTTTGTGACGGCTCATTTGGCGTGTAAGCACCTAGAATAAATTACTGTGGAAATTGGGGTGAGTTAAGATTATCACGTTTTTAATTAGATAGACATTAGAGCTGATATACATTCTCTCCTAAACTCGCAGGAGGAGACTGATATGTAGTGAATGAGAAGGATATGCATATTCTATGGACTCGAGCAGACAAGCTTCGCACTTGAACTGAACAGTGGATATTTTGCTATCCCATATACAAGTAAATCATGTAGAGTTGTCAAGTAGAAGACCGCTTTTCTTACATTCAACCTTTCGCAGTGGTCCTGACCAAATTAACAGTACAACATTGGAGATTAGCACAATGTTTTTTAGTCCCTACTTTTTTAACCCCGTAGGACAAGTCCTTTTTACTGACTGACAACACCTCTCCTATTTTCAGGAGGATTTGGGTCCCTTCAAGGAAATCCTGATAGAAGGAAGATTTCAAAACTTTTCTTGGCAACTCAGTATCATCCAGGTGATTATCTAAAAAGGATACATGACAGTCTGATAGATAATTTTATTAATAACAAAGGTGTGATATTAGAGTAATCAAAGGTATTCTAATACATGAACATTATTGATTATTAATTGTAGAGAAGAAAAGGAATAGCATCATACCGAATTAACAGCTCCTGAGGAAGGGAATGTTTTCCGAAACGCGTAGAGCAGATATACAAGGAATTGTGAAATACCAACACCATGAATCCTCCAATGTGTTAAATTGTTTAGGATCTGTTTGGGAATAATTAGATCTGGTTGTACTGTACACTCTGGAGAAAGAGTAACGAAAACAATTGTATTTCTATCAAATTTATTTTCTTTTGGAATTGAATATTCTTTGCTAAAGTAAATGAACTGTATGCATAAATTATGATCCAAAACTGTTCGTATGAATCTAGATACACAAACAGTAAAGTTAGCATTTTCTTTTACAAACTAGGTCTATAGTGGCATCATTGCAGTAGTTATAAGATATAATTAACATTTGGTTGTATTTTCAACACAAATTGGGTGTGCAGTGGTCGGGAGAGTTCCACAAAAGTGTGGCCATCTGCTGTGTTGGGAGCCCATTGTGACCTCCCTTTTTTGTTTTCAAACGAAGCAATCTTTTTAAAGATGTGTGGTTTATTCATGTAAACATTACGAAGCAAGTACTTCGTAAAACATGCCAACTTTATATTTCAGATCAGCATTGTTTTTCGAAATAGTCACTTTAAGGCAGTCTTCCCCAGCCTTATCGTGCCTGCTTTGATATTCCTGAAAAAATGTCAAATGCAATAGGCAGGAGTGACATGATCACTGGAATTCCATAAGGATTAGGAAACCCGATAGTCCCACTAATGGAGACATTCAAGGGGGTTTCTGTTAAAAACTATTTGCGCACATATATCTATGTTCATCATAAAACGCACACTATGTCCGGTCATTCAATGAGTTGCGCTCCTGTGCTGAGATCACGTGTTCGGATCTCAGTAGTTTAGACTCAACACCTTCATTAGGCCAACAAAATAAGTATTATTTAACTGGGTCATCCTAGTACCTGTCATAGGCATAAGCATTTAGTTCCATGAAATGCCAACAATGTGTTAGTGGGAGTTATATAAAAAAAAGTTATTATTACACTAATATGAATAGTAGTCTCAAGACAAGTGCAAATAAATGCGAAATGTGAGGCAATGGGTATGCCATTTATGGGACTATCCAACTAAATGCAGGTCCATTGCTAGCTGAGCTCCCTGGCTTCAACTTGACAATGGAACATTATTTTCCAAAGATGACAACATACATACGTAAGATTACTGCTGCATACAAACAAGTTTGAGGTCCGGTCATAAAGAAAGGACTTGACAGAACGAGTCAACTCAGAAAAACGAAGAGGTGGGTTGATCTCATACCTCATCGGCTATTAAATAAGTCATCCACTCACCTTTGACAAACATCAATGACTTCTATGCGACAATTTATGTGGGGTGAAAAACTGAAAAGAGCAGCATAACAAAGTGTCCCATCATGGGCACTTGTGAGTTGTGAAGGTTACAAGTCTCTTGGAAACACTCTTGTTAGTTTGGGCTATTAAGGGAACACTATTGTATTCGAATAAAGATTGGGAGGAATGGCAAATGGGGAGGGCCACACAGTCTGTAGGTGGTGTTTGGTACGTTATGTGCACATCCATTGACTGCCCATGGCCATGCTAATCCCTATGGCCATTCCTGCCCCTCCCCGCCCCAAAACACCTCCTCATGGGAACTCTTTGATTTAGCTTTTTCAATCCTTACCCTCAAACTGTCCACCAGTAATTTTTCAAACCAGTCTTGTGAGAGTTAATCGCTTAATTGGAGTTGGGGGACGTTGCTTGCTGCAATATTCTGAGGGGATCCTGACATTGATATGATCTACCAACGTTTCACAAAAGATTCTCCAATATATGGTATCGGAAGGTGCTGTCAGCGGGTTGCCCGACTCTCGTGTCCATCTGGTCTCCCCTTCGTGAGATATTAGCTGAAATACTCTGCCGCCGAGATTCCAACATGGCGGCAGCTGTGGTTCCCCCAACGGCGCTTGTTTGAATCTGGAGGCCGCTGGTACATGAGCATAGGGGGGCCAAGAAATGTGTTGCTGGTCCCTGGCAGGCTGTGGCTCTTCTAAATACAAGGCACCCCGCTGAAATGGAGTGGGCAGCAGCCTTATGGTCACCCGCGCTGGGAGCAGTGCTGCTGGCGAGACTACAGGGCGAGAAGACACATGGCTGGAGGCTAGAGGAGCACTGCAGCTACCAAGGTTGCGCTCAGCAGTGTGAGTGTGCAAAACGCCTGGAGTACACTAAATATAGGTGGTGTCGTATGGAGATAAGCGCTCCTTTCGACATGCCAAATACCAAGATGAAAGGGACCCAGAAAAGGACATTTATTTATTTATTTTGAGGCTTATATAGCGTGCCAAGCCCAAAGGCATCTGGGTGCTTTCTTAAGTTACAATTTGTTACACAAGCAAGTAAAAACAGACATAGTGAAGATAATGACATTACAGATAGAAGGCAAGAACATAACATACAGAGATTGCAGATTCAGGGAAGGGGTGGGGATGGAGACGAGCTAGTTAAGAGGGGATGCTTGGTTACTTAAGCTTTGTGTGAAGAGGTACGTTTTGAGTTGTTTCCGGAAGATCCAAAAAGATTCCTGAGCTCTGAGCGGGAGCGGCAGCGAGTTCCAGAGTTTGCTAGCAAAAGTGGGGAAACTGCTACCACCTGCCTTTTGGAGCTTGACCTTCGGAGTGGCTAGGCGATGCTGATTGGCTGTGCAGGTAGGTCTGGAGCGTTGAGTCAGAGTGATACTGTTGGACAGGTAATCTGGGGCCATCTGATGAAGAAATGTGTGTGTAAGGGTGAGTGATTTCAACATGATGCCTTCCTGTACTGGGAGCCAGTGTTGTTGGTGTCTAAAGGCTGAAATGTGTGCTGGGGACGTTGAGCGCAGCTCTAAGGGCATTGTTTTGTAGGACCTGTAGCTTCTGGATATTTTGAATCTTCGTCCCGGCATACAGTGCGTTGCAGTAGTCAAGGCGCGTGAGGATTAAGGCTCTGGCTAGAGTAAGACAGCTGACTAGGCAGAGGAAGTTTCTGCAAGCACTGATGAGTTTGCATGTGTATGCAGTGGCTGAGGTGGTGGCATTTAATTGTTTATTAAGATTGAGTGAGGAGTCTAGGTGGAAGCCAACCGGATTCCCTTCATTAGTGACTTTGATGGTGTGTCCATCTATGATGAATAAAGAGGTGGTTAAGCTTGGCGATTCTGTGTTTAGAGCCAATGATAAGCAGCTCAGTCTTATCATTTAACCCATTAGTGCCATGGGTTTTTCCCCCCAGTGCCAAGTCCTTTTTTGATGATTTCGGTATGTCGCCATTCAATGCCTTGTAACTTTTTGTTACATGAGATATCTTGGCCAAATTTGGCCCGTTTCTTTTTCCACATGTAGGCGGTCGTAACGCCACCCAGGAATCCTAGGTTGCTGTAGGGGGGTGAGAGAAAATAACCAAAAAGGGCTAAAAGTTTGTTTTTTCCAAAAATGTCAATAAAATGATGTACAAAGAAGCCTGTTTTTTTTTCGTTGTAAGAGCTAGGAACAAATGGTTTGCTGTGCTGAGTTCCCCAATTTCCTGGCTTTCAATAACAGGTTGAGTGGAAACGAAAAAACATTATTTTGATGTGGTTATCACCCATTTTGTGAGAGGTAGGCGATTTTGGACATTTTTGCCAATTGGACATGCATGGACGGAATGGAAGAAAAGGATAGGAAAGCTGAATTGGAGGACAGAAAGGCATACATTTCTGAAAAATAGACAAAATTCCAAGTTTCGGAAGGGGTGATTTGCGCAGGTGGGGCAACAACTAGGTAGGGGAAAATGCCATAGATTGGGGGGAAAAAGCGGGAAAATGACAGAAAAAAAGGTATGTGGTGGACATGATTGGCTTGGTATGGCAATGGCTTCTATGGATTTTGAGAAAAACAATGCTCCGCTACATTCCCCCGACTCTTGCAGTTAGGAAAGAACAAATTTTTTTGAAGTGTTTCACAAAAAAAGCAATACCACAAGCCAAACACTGAGCCATGGTACAACACAAGAGTTTTATGCTTACCGCCTGAACAGACGTACCTAGCATGTGTAAATCAGGAAAACCAATGTGGTGTGGAACAGAAAGCATACATTTTTTGAAAGAGTACAGGCAGACCTTTTCAAAGGTCGGTGACTTGTGCAGGTTACAAAAGTGTATGGTGCCTAAAGCAGCGACTAAATGTAGGGCACATTTGAGAAATGAAAGGGTTGTGTGACAAAGGGCACCAGCAAATGGGTCAAAACGTTATGAAAACCACACAAACACAACAAATGTCATACACGTGTCCCGTTGAAAACGGTACCTCACATGTGTGGGTGCACCCACCCGGGCGCCAAGGGGAAAGCCAAACACACAATTTTTCCAGACGGGCACACCATACAGATATGGGCCTCGGGTGTCCAAGCGACCAAGGAAAACAGGGAACCCCATGCATTTCCGAAAAGAGGACACCCGTGAAAATTCGCAGAGGTCTGACTTGCGCAAATCGGCCCAGAATTTATTCCCCAGAAATCCCAGCAAAGTCCGAAATGTGGCAACAAAAATGCATTTTCCGCACATTTCACTCGGCTCACCCACCGAAACACGCCGCCAACAACACATGGCCTACCGTCCCGCGTTCCCACAGGTGTCCCGATGAAAACGGTACCCGGCATGTGTGGGTGCTCCTACACTTATTCCAGGTGCCCCTCCCTCCAATTGGATGGGGGGCCACCTCATGTACTCCTGCCTGGGTGCAGCAATCTGCCCCCAGGGAGGGCTACAAGGGGTGGCCCCCCTTGGGAGTGGGAGGGCCACCACCCTTTCAGGGGGGCAAAATAAATATCCCGGGCCCCCCATCCCCGTTCCATTTCATTTAATTTTTTTTGCCCCCTTCCGTGGGGGCAGATGATCAGCCATCTGCCCCCAGGGCTGTGCACATATGTGCCCCCATGCTTTAGGGGCAGGGGGGGGGAGGGCTGCATACTGTAAGCAGCCCCAACACCCCTCCCCTCGCATTCAGACATCCCTGGTGTCTAGTGGGCATTGCTGGGCGCAGATCGAGCGCTCTGCACCCTCTCCACGCCCAGCAATGCCTTTCCAACGACACCTCCCTCGATCTCTGGCTTGAAATACAGCCAGAGATCGAGGGGGAGAAAGGTGAACACTCACCTTGCATTTTCACTGCAGCAGCCCAAAATGGCTGCTGCGGTGAAAATGACTTTCACTTTCATGTCGGCGTGCTTTACGCACGCCGACTGGAAACTGAAGGTTATTCAGCCCCCTGGCAGTGAGGGGGGAACCTCCCCCTCACGTAGTCCGGGGGTTGGATTACTATTTTGAGCAATCCCTGCTATCTCCTTGGCACACTGGAGGGAATTCCAAGGACGAGATACCTCGCCCTTGGCACTTAAGGGGTTAAACATAGCCTGTGCTGTGCCATCCAATCTTGGATAGATCGGTAAATAGCATTGAAGGTGGCTGTGTCGTGGTCTCCTGAGATGGGTATGAGGACCTTGATGTCATCTGCGTAATTGGTGTAGGTGACACCCAGGTCATCGAGATGGTCAAAGAGTGGCTTTGTGAAGATATTGTACAGAGTGGGGGCCATACAGGAGCCTTTTGGCACTCTGCAGGTGACTGGGGTTGGGAGTGCTTCGGCTTTAGGGGAGAAGACTTTCTGTCACTGAGGAAGGATTTTATCCATAGTGGCGTTTGAGGAGAAGTTTGCTGCTGATGTTGGGTGTTTACACAAAATATTGTGGTCCACCAGATCGAAAGCAGCGGAAAGGTCTAGTACTAGAAGCACCACTTTGTTCCCATTTTCCCTCAGGTTTTCCAATAGGATTTTTAGATCCAGTAGTGCTGTTTCCGTTCAGTGTCTCGGAGGGAAACCAGACTGGCGTAACCCCAGGATGTTATTGGGTTACAGGTATTTCTGAATTTGCAGATATGCAACTCTCTCGAGAATTGTCAGGTGAAACGGTACCGTTGTTATTGGGCAGTAGTTTGTGCGGGTGTTGTGGTCCAAGGTGTTTTTTTTTAATAGGGTAGTACTTTTTTTTAGGTCAGATGGGACGCAGTTGTTTTTGAAGGCCGCATTAATAAGACTGGTGATGAAAGGGGCGAGGTAGGGTGTGCAGCCTTTGGTGACTATAGGTGGTCATGGGTCCCCTTGACACCTTGAAGGTTTTAGGCTAAGGATGATCTTCAGAACTTCTGGGATGGAGACCTCCGTGAATTCGAATTGGGGAAGCTTATTGAGGTGGGTGGGGGTAGCAGAGGGAAGTGGGGGTTTGTGGATATTGTCTCGGCTGTTTCTTTTTGGATTCAGTTATGGATTGGAGGCGACTGATTTTGTTTTGGAGGGCATTTTGAATGTTCTCACACAAGTCTGCATCTTTATTATAACTTTCTGTGGGTGGGATGGGGTTTTGAGTCCTCTGAGGATTAGGAAAAGTTCCTTGGTATTGGAGCTGTTGTTGTATAATTTGCCTTTGGTAAGAAGTATTTTTTGTTTGTAATTCCTGGAAGCAGTGTCAAAGAGATTTGTGTAGTAGATGTGGGTGACTTTTTCCAGACTGATTCTGCTTTCATTTTAGTTCCTAGATCTTTTAACTCGGGTGAACCAGGCATTGAGGTGGGCCGGTTGTTTAGCTTTGTGTAATGCAAGAGGAGGTATTTTGTTTATAGCAGCCAAATCGTGTCGTTATAGAGTCTGGTCATTATGGTGGCGTCAGCAGTGTCATCCATGGGTGTGGCCAGGACGGGTTGCAATAGTGGGAGCAAGTTGTTAGCTGTGATGTTCTTTTTGTTTCTCGAGGGAGCCTCTGGGGCAATAATGGGGATGTTGGTAGGGCTGATCTTGGTATTGATGTTGAACGTGATAAGGTGGTGATCAGCTCCGGGGTAGTGAGTTAGATTTGATGGTGGAAGTGAAGTTGATATCTGTGAGCCAGTCGCGAGTACAATCTTTCACGTGAGTGGGGATCTGTATCTTGTGCGCAAAGCCAAGTGCTGACATAGAGTTGACCAAGGAAAGAGCATTAGTGTTGAGTAGGTTGTTCAGGACTACGTTGAAATCACTCAATATGATGGTTTGTGATTTGGGTTTTGTATTCGAAGAGATGATTTGTGTGACCTCATTCTCAAAGGTGTGTGAGGGCACAGGGGGGGCGGTAGATGAGGTTGATGTTAAGTATCGCTGTCGCTGAAAGAAACAGTTTCACTGATAGGAGTTCACAGGAGGTGTGAGGAGTGGAAGGCACCTCTCTCATGCTCAAGGAGGATTTAGCTATGATGTCCACTCCTCCGCCTTTGGCATTCGGTCTGTCCCTTCTATAAATAGAGTAGCTGTCTGGGACAGCAAGGGACACAGTGGGGCCTGAGGAATCGTTGAGCCAGGATTCTGTTATAGCAAAGAAATCTAGGTTGTGTAGTGTGATTACGTCTGCAATGTCAAGTGAGTGCGCAGGAAGAGATCTGGCGTTGATGAGGGCTCCCAGGATGGTATGGTTGAGTGTGTTGTGGGGGCTGGTTGGGGGAGTTAGTGGGTCATGAGTTGGTGCGCTCCATGCTGTGTGTGAGGAATGAGTTTCTGAGTAGGGTGGTGGGGCATAGGTGCCCGAGGTGTCTCTCGAGAGGTAAGTTCTAACTGCCAGGAAGGAGTATCTAAGTGTCAGGCGGCGGGGGAGGCTGTGAGTTGCAGTGAGCCCACGGAGGGGAGGTCATGGGTTCCAGGATGAGCCTGCCTTGGGGTAGAGGTAGGTTATGTGTCAGCTGTAGCATCAAGTGGTAGTGGTTGGTTATGGCCGGATGGGGTGATAGGACCTGGAAGGGATTGGGGAATGATAATGGCAGGTGGGGCCTGAAGTAAGATAATTTCTCCAGCATGGGGTCTGGCATGGATTCACATGCTCATGAATATTCCCCGTCGTCAGGCTGGGAATCCTCAGTAAAGAAAAAATCAGTATCAGTTTCGTTTCTGGTCTGTCTTTCTTAGTAGTAACCAATCACTGATCTCTGGGTCATACTGCCCCCAGCCAATGACTGCCCTCTCCCTAAGTCCCGCCTCTGGCAGCCATCCTCCGATTTTTACTGCACGTTCAAGTGTTGGGAGTCCTCGTGCTTTAGCTCTCGAGTTTTTGCTGCGTTTTCGCGCTTTTTCAGGAGATTTTCTCATTTTTTTTCGGTTTAATCGAGCCTCAAGCTCCACCGTTTCTACTTCCAATAACGGGGACCAGTTTTGGAATTCTTTTACACCTCTCAAGGGTGAAGTTTTTGTCGAGTTTACGCTTCTTGGAGGATTCCGGAAGATCTGCGGCCTACCTCAACGGACATGGCCCAGGACAAGGGAAGCTCGACGCCCGGATCCAAGCTGTTCAGGTGCTGCCCTGGATGCGGATTACAAAATGTTTTCAAGGAGGACGAGCATTCGCAATGTCTCTACTGCCTTCATGAGGACAAGACGCACGTGGAGAAGGACTGTGCGTTCTGCAAGAACCTTTCGGAACGGACCAAGCAAGATCGCTGTTCCCGCCTCGCCACCTGGCTGGAGAAGGGCACAGCAGGTGAGAAGGCGAAGAAAAAGTCTGAGCGGGCTTCTAAGTCCTGTGAGGGCACCCCGGCGACGGGGGCCCAGCAGAAGGCCAAGCACCGCAAGTCCGCAGGCACCGGGAGCGCCAAAAGGTCGGGCTCTTCGGCTGCCAGGCAGGGCGCGACTTCTCCGGTACGTTCAACCACGAGCCAGCGCTCTGGTTCGGGGAAGAGGAAGTCCAAGAACCCGGGTAAGCTGCTGGAGCGGCCCCGGTCGATCTCGAAGGGACCCGAGGGGGAGCGAGGCGCTGACCCTCCCCCCAAGGCGAAGGCCGAGGACGCACCTAAGGTGGTGAGGGCTTTGATCCAGCCGGCAAAGGCCTCTATCAAAGTGGTCGCCGCGGCCCTGGCGAAGCCGGCTGAGACTACACCAGTGGAGACGGCCTCTGGGCCCAGAGTATCCCTGCCACCGCAGAGGGAGTCCTCTTTCCAGCCCATCATTAAGACCCCCGTGAAGACCCCGGCGGAAAAATAGGGGGGGGGCGGTGACCATTACAGACTCGGAATCAGCCTCTGAGGAGGATCTGGTGGAAACCGTGAAGGGCCTCAACGAGAGGTTCAAGAAAGTTCTATCCCAGGGGAAGGATCCTGCTGAGGAGATCGAAGATAGCGAGGATGGCGACGACGACGAAGGCCCGGTGGAGCAACCGTCCCTCCCGTCGCAGCCATTGCCAGAGCCTCAGGATAGCTCGGCGGCCATTTTGTTGGCAATCCTATCCTTATGTACTGAGATAAGGACGAGGTTACCACGGACCCTGACGGAGGATCCTGAGCCAGGACCGTCGGGAAGCCCCCCGAACAAGCGGAGGAGAGTCCATCGCGCTCCGCCCTTCGTGCCCACAAGGCCTGTGGATCCCTCATCCCCCTCGCCTGACCCTCGGGATGATACGGCGATGGATACGGGGACGGACGCCGACGGTGGCGATGATACGATGGACATTCCTTCATCGCCTCCCCCTCGGCCCTCACCGCCCGACGAAATTGGCTCCTTTCACGCCATGATAGCAAGGGCGTCCGAGCTCTTCCAACTCTGCCCGGAGGAACAGAAAAAGGAAGGCTTTCTTTATCAAAGACGGGAGGCCAAGAGAAAGACTGTCCTGGCAGTGCCGTTGCTCGACGACATCTGGGACGAAGGGCTGGCTGTCCTCAAGAACCCTTCTACGACGCCTGCCAAGAGGGACAGGACGAGAAGTACCGGGTCCCCGACGCCGCCCCCTTGTGCCTCAGGGCCCAGCCTACGCCGGACTCGGTCGTCTCGGCAGCAGCCAAGAACAAGGCAGCGGGTGCGGCAGCATCAACTTCCATTTCCCCGCCGGACAGCGAGGGCAAGAAGTTGGACTCCATGGGACGACGGGTCCTTTCATCGGCGGCGATGACGATTAAGGCGGCCAATGCCTTAGCGATCGTGGCCCGTTACGACAGGGAGCTTTGGTTCAAGTTAGCTCCCCTGCTGGACGAAAAGAGAGCGGAGGCCCTACAAATTCTTCAGGAAGGCGAGGTGGCGTCGGATCACGCCATAACGGTGGCAACGGACATTGCCGATACCGGATTTCGCCAGATGGGCAACAGGGTTTGCATATGACGACGAGGGTGGCTAAAAGCAACAGACTTCCGCCAGGACGTTCAGACCAGAGTGTTGGATATGCCGTTCGACGGCAGCAACCTTTTTGGGAAGACGGTGGATGAGTCGCTCCAGGCCATCAAGACCGACTCGGAGACGGCCCGGGCCCTAGGGGTACTTTAACAATGACGGCCCTTTCGGAGCTCCAGAGGCAGACAGGGTGCCTCCAAGGGATCCAGCGGTGGCTCTTCTACATACCGCCAGGCGCCCCCCCCCCCCCCTTGTCCCAGGAGGCCTACAGAGGTTGCGGCAAGCAAGGAGGATCCCGCCGTCGTCGTCAAGGAGGCCAAGGCGGCAAGGCCTCCTCCAAGCAGGACTGAACCGAAGCACCCCGGTGGGAGGCCGGCTGACGAAGTTCGTCAGCGTGTGGGAGTCCATCTCCACCGACCGTTGGGTGCTGGACACCCTGGCCAACGGGCACTCGCTGGAATTCCAAAAGAAGTGTCCTCGCATTCCTCCTGTGGCCAGGAAGGAGAATCACGTCCCTCAACTGCTGTTGGAGGTAAGGGCAATGCTCAAGAAAGGTGCCATTGAGCTAGTCCCCAGGAGGCTCCGGGGCTCCGGAGTGTACTCAAGGTACTTCCTCGTCAAAAAGAAGACAGGCGGTTGGCGCCCCATCCTGGACCTGCGTCGGTTAAACAAGTACATCAAGGCACAGAAATTCAGGATGGTCACCCTCCAGCACGTGCTGGGACAGCTGGAGGAGGGTTGGACCTGGAGGATGCTTACTTCCACATCCTCATTCTAAAAGGACACAAAGTTTCTCAGGTTCGTGGTTCAGGGAGTCCACTACCAATTCAGAACCCTGCCGTTCGGATTAAAGTCGGCACCCAGGGTATTCACCAAGTGCCTGGCACCAGTGGCGGCGCGGCTGCGCCTGCAGGGGATCCACGTCTACCCCTACCTGGACGACTGGCTAATCCGTGCAAGGACAAGAGAACTCGCCGTCGAACACACAGCGAGGACCATCCGGCTGCTCACGGAACTGGGATTCGCCATCAACTACCCCAAATCCCACCTGGTTCCGTCGCAAGTAGCACTGTTTCTGGGAGCGAAGCTCGATACAGTGGGACAATTGGCCTCCCCGTCGGTGGAGAGGACGAAGGCCATTTTGGGCAAGGTGCAACGCCTGCTAGCCACGGACGTGGCCAGGGTGAAGTCCATCAAGTCCCTCCTTGGGATGATGTCCTCATGCATCTTCCTTGTACCCCTTTGCAGACTTCGGATGCGTCCGCTACAGAGTTCCTCGATGCCCGCTGGTTTCAGGCGACAGGCTGCTTCGAAGACAGGATCCCTCTCGACAAGGAGTTTCGTCGGGCGATCCTATGGTTTGGTACCGTGCGCACCTCACGGCAGGCACGGACTTTCAGACCCCAGCGTTTCAGGAGACGGTGATGACGGACGCCTCCCTGGAGGGTTGGGGGGGCCCACACAGGAGATCTCCACGCAAGAGGCCTTTGGCTCCCAGAGGAGAGGTCCCTCCACATCAACATTCCGGAGCTTCGAGCAGTGTTCTGGGCGCTCAAGTTGTTCCTTCCGTCCCTCAAGGAAAAAGTGGTGAGGATCTTCACCGACAACACCACCACGGTGTTCTTCATACGGAAGCAGGGAGGCACCAGATCCCCAGCCCTATCCAAGGAGGCCCAGGATCTGTGGCACTGGGCTGTCGCCCAGGGGATGTTTCTCGTTCCCTTTCACTTGGCAGGAATAAAAAACACCATCGCCGACTCACTCAGCAGGGAGCTGCGCTCATGCCACGAGTGGGAACTACGTCAGGACCAGGTGGATCGGCTCTTTCGACGATGGGGCAAACCCGGATCGACCTTTTCGCGACGGCGATGAACTCCCAAGTGCCAGAGGTTCGCCAGCAGGTTCCCGCAGCCGAGGAGCATGGGCGATGCTTTCTCGTTCCCTTGGGTCGGCCTGTTTCTATACGCGTTCCCTCCATTGCCGTTGCAGCTCCGTTTCATCAACCAGCTCAAGAAGTCCAGGTGCAGAATGATCCTCGTCGCACCGGCGTGGCTGAGGCAGATCTGGTTCCCGGACTTGTCAACAACCCCACCAGTCAAGCTGCCGGTGGACGCGGATCTTCTCTCCAGAGAAGGAGGCGCCATTCTTCATCACGACCCGGAGTCGCTGACCTTGCAGGCCTGGCTCCTGCAGCACTAGAGTTTGGAGAGTACGATATCACGGCTGACTGCAGAGAGGTTCTTGCAAAAGCCAGGGCATCCTCAACTCTCAAGTGCTACGGACATAAGTGGAAGAGGTTCTCTGTCTGGTGCCGTGCACAGAAGATTAACCCTCTGCGGATTACGGCTCCTCAAGTACTTCCGTACCTACTGTCGCTGGCCAAAGCTGGACTGGCTCACGCCTCCATCAAAATACATCTGGCTGCCATCTCCCGATATACCAGGACTATAGGACAGGCGTCCTTGTGGTCTCATCGCCTGGTGAAGGAATTTATGAAGAGACTATTCCGATCGTTCCTGCCGGTGAAGGCTCCAGCCCCGGTGTGGGAGCTTAATGTGGTGCTGACCAGGCTCATGGGGGGGCCCCATTCGAGCCTATGCATTCAGCGCCTTTGAAGTTCCTGTCGTGGAAGACAGCGTTCCTCGTGGCCATCACCTCCGCACGACGAGTGGGAGAGATCCAGGCCCTATCTTGCAAGCCTCCATACTTGACTTTTCACGACACAAGGGTGGTGCTGAGGACGCACCCCTCCTTCATGCCCAAGGTGCCGTCGGACTTCCACCTCAACGAGCCCTTGGTGTTACCAGTTTTCTTCCCGTCACCTTCGACGCCGGCCGAGAGGACTTTGCACTCGCTGGATGTAGCTAGAGCGCTGAAGTTCTACGTGGACCGCATGAAGAGTTTTCGGAAGACGTCACAGCTGTTTGTGAACTTTGGGACTGTGAATCAAGGGAAGGCTCTCTCGAAGACTTCCATTTCCAGATGGCTCTCCGGCTGCATCATGCACTGTCACCGGTTGGCAAACCGACCGCTGCCCGGCCGTCCGAGAGCCCATTCGACCAGAGCGATTGCTGCTACCACGGCGTTCCTGTCTGGTGTGCCCCTGCTGGACATCTGCAGGGCTGCTACGTGGAGGTCGACGCACACCTTCACAAGATTCTACTGCGTCGATCGGGACTCCAGGGAGGAGTCCAGGGTCGGCCAAGCAGTGCTGCACAACCTGTTCGCTTAAGGTGAGCCTAGTGAGGAGGTAAGAGATGCTTAATGTTGAGTTGTTGCATTGCTTAATGTGGAGCATGTTGCCACCTCCCGTGGTTGTGCATGTGTGTACTGCTATGTATTCTTTTATTCATGAGCATGTGAATCCATGCCAGACCCCATGCTGGAGAAGGAACAAGTTACTTACCTGTAACTGTTGTTCTCTAGCATGGGTCTGGCATGGATTCACATGCGAACCCTCCCGCCTACCCCTCTGCGGCTCTTCACTTGGTCATACTGCCACTTTACGTGCTACCAAATCTGAGGATGGCTGCCAGAGGCGGGGCTTAGGGAGAGGGCAGTCATTGGCTGAGGGCAGTATGACCCAGAGATCAGTGATTGGTTACTACTAAGAAAGACAGATCAGAAACAAAACTGATACTGATTTTTTCTTTACCGAGGATTCCCAGCCTGACGACGGGGAATATTTGAGCATGTGAATCCATGCTAGATCCATGCTGGAGAAAAACAGTTACAGGTAAGTAACTTGTTCCGTCAGGCAGTGGCAGGTGAAGATCAGAAGATTGATCAAGGCAGTGGTCATGGTGGTAGGTGAATGCATAGTAAGGTCTGCTTCAGAATTGCGGGTTAGTAGGTGGTTGAGTGCAAGTTCAGAGGGAGGCAAATAAAATAGGATGGGTCAACTAGAGTGTCTGGAGGTGTGGCTGGTCTTGTGTAAGTTGCACAGGTGCAGAACAGGTGGATTGCCTGAGTAATGGGAGGATTTATAACTAATAAGCTGGTAGGTAGAGGTCAGGTCAAGAGGCTGCCCGTGCAAATTGTCGTGTATCATGGAGTGACCATTGGTAAGTCAATGGGGCAGCGTGATGTGAGGTGGTTGGGCACTCTGAAGTTATTGGGTTCAGGTGGCCTAACAGAGGCACAGAGGGCTGGGTGTGGTTAGGCTGCAGGCCGGCTGGGCGAAGAACAGAGCAGCTATCTAGAAATCACTTATTGGGAGCAAGACAGTAGTGGTGCAATGCAGAGTGGCCAGAGCAATTGCAAATTAGCTATAGTGAAGGTTGAAGCGTGTTCCCTTTTGGGAGCAGTTCAGCAGTAATACATTACAGTGAGCCAGGAGCATTTACAAATTAATCAAAATGCAAGTTTGGACATGCAGTGCGCGGTGTGGCGTAGTACAATTTCCAGCCAGCTATATAGATACAGGGCATCTTAAAGGTATTCGCTTTGGTAACAGTACAGCAATAAACAATTACGGTGAGCCAGGAGCAGTTACAAATTAATCAGAATGCAAGTTTGGATGCACAGTGCGCTGCGTGGCGTAGTAAAATTAGTGGCCAGCTACATAGGTATAGTGCATTGAAGTGGTATTCGCATTTGGGAACAGTTCCGTAGTGGTGCATTGCTGGATGCTCAGAGAAATTTAAAAAGCATGACAAAGCATCAAAAGGCGCAGTAGCATAGTCTCCACTGCGGTATGTTGTGAAGTGGGTGGGATGCTGGGAGCGCGTATTCCTCTTTAGTGCAGGCAAGACTGTAGAGGGGACTCATTTGGCCCTAAGCCCCCTCAAAGAGATCCCCTTTGTGAAGCAGAAGATGCACCGCAAGTCAATGCCATGCCACCACCGACACAGGAGGACAAAGTGTTGGCTGCAATCAATGCACTCCGAACCTCTATAGAGTTAAAAAATGACGTCAACCTGCCACAGCAGGATGTGAGATCTTTGTCCTCCAGGGTCGCGGACAATGAGGAACAAATTCTGAATGTGAACACTGACGTTGATGCATTGAAAGTTACAGTGCAGGATCTGACGTGCAGAAATGGAATCCTGGAACAGAGAGCTGAGAGGAACAACGTGCAGATGATGGGATTCAACGAGGGAGAGGAGGGATCGGACCCAATGCTGTATTTTGAAAACCTCCTACTACAAGAAATAAGGGTGGACCAGCTCTCCCAGGCATTCACAGTTTAGAGGGCACATAGATCACAAGCCCACTGCCTGCCACCGGGTGCTTCCCCCCCCTGTCCAATCATTGCACGTATTCTCAACTTCACGGACCGGGAGGTTATTCTCAGGTTTTCCAGGGAAAGGGGTACAATCAAATGCGGAACATCGCAGTTAGCTATTTGCCAGGTTTACACTCCGCTGGTACAGAACAAAAGGAACATGTTCCTCCGCACTAAGGAGAGGCTGCGCAGCCAGGGCCTCTGCTACTGTACCCGGCAAAACTTAAGGTGCTACACAACTGCAAGGCACTATTCTTTGAACACCCCAATGAAGTGAACCAGTGGATGGATGAGAGAGGAATGGCACCTGGACCGGAGAGGACAACGAGGAAGTCTGGGGTTGGCTGAACATGATTGAACAGCATTTCCTGCAAAAATGTACATTGCACTTGGAATGGACACTCTAGCTGACTCCATGAGCGTCTGGTACTTCATCATTGTGATAATACAACATTGGGAGCCTATTATGAGGACTCCTATTTAACTCTTGGATTGCTTCGTAAAGCTCGGGCAACCACGACCCAGGGGCGGGTGTGCCACTGGTGGAGCCTGCTATGTCTCCACTATACCTGCAGACCCTGGGTGCATTGTTGCTCTTGGGGGGCAGGAAGGCTTGAACGGAATTCCTCTGAGATACTTGTTTTCAGTGTGCTGGTTTGGTGTTTTTTGGGTTTCTCCAATTTGTATTGGTTAGTGTTGGGCACAGTTGAAGTGAGGACTCAAGGGAGTGGGTGTCCGATCTGGCTATGTATGCTGCTTGTGGGATGGCCTGGTGTTGGGTGCAGGCAGGGGTTGGAGGGCGCAGTGGGAGGTTTGGAGTGGTGCGATATTGGTTAAAGAGGACCACACTTACAATTGTGTCCTGGAATATCAGGGGTATGTCTTCATATCTGAGATGGCTTAGGACTGCCTCCTACCTATGTAGGAAACATATTTCCGTAGCTTTGCTACAGGAAGCGCACCTCAATAAGGAAGGTCTTGCTAAAGTTATTTCAAAGTGGGGCAGTGTGGGATATGGGTCATCAGACTCAGTGTACGCCAGGGGTGTTATGATATGGATATCTGGGTATAGGCCGTTTAAACTGATTAAAGCTGAAGCGGACCATCTAGGCAAGCTGGTGGTCATTCATGGATGCATTGAAAACAGGGATATTTGCTTAGTAAATTTGTGTGCGCCGAATAATGGCGCTGCAGTCTTTTTCTGCTCCCTGTATGAGAGGCTGACCCATTTTAGGGGGGCTTTGTGGATTGAGGGTGGGGGATTTAATTGTACATTGTACCCTAAACTGGATAGGTCTGACAACAGATTTGCACGGCCCTTGCCTGCGGCCAAGACCGTGTGCACTGTGTTGCGTGACCTCTCATTGGTGGATATCTGGCGGTACCGTAACGCGAACAGTAGGTTTTACTCTTATTACTCTGTGCCACACAAGGTACACATCAGGATTGATTATTTGTTTACTGGTAAGGAATGGGTGGCTGAATTTGTGGATGCGGTATATGCTGTTGGTCCATTTTTGGTCACTGCCCATTGATAACCTCCTGGGCCCTACAGAGCTCGGTTCCCCCGATTTCGACGTGGCTTATGCCAGTGGACGCCCTCTCTGATGTGTTTCGGGGACACCTGGAGAAAAAGCTCAGTGAATTCCTTGAGGTCAATGTTGGTAGTTGTTAGGAAAGATTTCATATTGTATGTAATTTTCCCTCCATCTGGCAACCCCCAAACTTTTTTGCTGTTGTTTACACCCGGATCTAGACTTTGCCAGAGAAGAGCAGCCTTCTGCCGCACTCCTCTGGGCTTTCGCTCAATTCATATGGGGAAACTGGCATGCCTTTAAGAAAGTCAATACTGGGAGACTTTGTTTCCATTAGTCCTTTCCTCATGTTGCAGCTTTTGTGCACTGTAACTTAATTTACTGCGCTCTTGGGTCTCTAGTCATTCGAAAAGCCCTAGAAACTCTCGCTGAACTTATTATGAACTGTGCAAGTGCGTCGCGGACAGGACTGGTGGCAGCTATCATTTCTCTTGCGTTTTGAACCCTTTTTTGGCATGTTATCCGCACTTACCGCGTTTGGCACGAATAGGTGGCCTGGCTCCCAGAATGGCCATGCCACGAGGTTCTTTGTCCTGTCCGCTGACCGTCTTGCCCCTTCACGTTCCCCAGGTCGAGTCGACCCGGGTCAGTCCGTATTTGGTCATGCTCTTTCCCGCGAAACCCAAAGCTTTTTGCGGGCTTCTGCATGCCTTGTGTGTGTGCCTCCTGGATGTGGGCTGGGATGTCTGTTCCCAATACACATCCTGGGTGCCAGAGAGTCTGGAGTGTCCTGAATGCCTGGGACCACCATGGGCCGTGGCCCGTGATAGGTCCACGTATGGTGTGAGTGTTTGTGAGCAGATCTCCCATTGGGTCCTCTCCGTTTTGGCGCGAAGGGAACTTTGGATAAGAGGAGGCTGAAAATACCACTACCAGGTCGATCTCCTGAGTTCACACAACGAACAAGGGATAAGGAGCCAAGTATCCTGCAACAAGAAGTCGAGTCGAGGAACCGCTGGTGACCCGCTGAAGGTTTGGCACCCTGAACTGCTGTCGTCCTGCGAGACCCCTCATCAGGATCTTGACGGCTTTGCTGGCAAGCCGGCTAAAGCATGTTATTGTTTCCGGACCGGCATATTACAACAGCGGGCGGGTGTCAGTTTTCACGGAAGCATTGGCACTGTTAACGGTGCGAGTGCTTCCGCGGACCCCATTCCCATAGAGTCCTATAAGACTCTATGGGAATGGGGACTTTATTTGCCAGCTCCTGTTTTCCCTGACCGCCGGGGTAGTAATCCCCCGGTGTTACCGGGAAGTCAGGCGCTGGTAAATCATTACGGGTCTGGCGGCAAACTGCCGGTAGCACCAGCACTGTTACTGCCGGACCCGTAATGAGGCCCAATGTTTGGCCATTCAGATAAGCGGCCCCCGTGAAGTGGATGTGGTTGTTTAGATGGGCCCTTAGTGATGGGTTTTTGGATGCGTCTGGCGGACCTGATTTGTACAAGGTTATGTGGGGCTGAGCTTTTTGTAATACACTACTGTAAGCTGCTTCCTATTATTTGTATATGTGCTATACTTCATCTTGACCACGCTATCTGATCGGAATGCCTCGGCCCTTGCTGCCCCATTGTTTGCCCCATTGTTTGCCCTGTTGTTGTCATCTTATGTTGCATTTGTTTAATTTGTGTATGCTTCTTTGGTACTTATTTTTGGAATTAATAAAATTACTTTAAAATGTAATTCATTGGAGTTATAAATGTTTTGGGTTCTTCCATACATACTTGTTTGCAGGGCCACTGGCCAATTGCAAAAAATAAAGGGGCCTCACCAAATATTTTGCCTGGGCTTCACCTCACCCTGTGACAGCCCTGGTAGGGGGTGGTGCAGGTAAAAATGCTTAGCAGAGTGAAAATATTAAATGAAATGCTTACCTTATAAACTGAATTGTACATTTGCAAGTTAATCGGTATCAGATTTCACCATCTTTGTACTACTGGATGTCAGTTTTGGCTTTTAGGTGGCAGAAAAGCACCCTATATAAAACAAAACCATTGCAATGGAGTAAATGGGGTAGGGACATGTGATATGAGGAGGGACACACAGCTTATGGGTAATGTTTGGATATTTACCCAGCCATTGACTGTCCATGTGTTTGCTAACCACTATGGCCATTCCTACCCACAACCTACCCCTAGCCACCTAAAACATATCTTTCTGGGATATCTTTGAAGAAGCTCTGTTAAGCAGTATCATCAAACATCCTGTAAGGGCCTGCCAATGTTATTTCAAAGCAGTCTTCTCAGAGCTTGTGACTTTGTTACAGTTGTAAATGTGATATTGGCTTAATAAAATGTCTTAACCAAGTGTGCCACTAGCCACTTGATTCATATGCAGTATGTGTGTCCTTGCATATCCAACGTGCACTGAGGTTCTATTAAACGCAAACAGTGGATATTTTTTTTATTGTGATATTTTGGCTAAATTAACCTTTTAACACATTGTTTTACAATTAATAAACATGATATATACATAATAACAATGAAAGACAAAACCACGATTTAACATATATAGCTAAAAATCATTTTAATGATACACAAACTATAATACAATTCATAGCGTAGAGTTTCAACACAACCTCAAAAACAATTATCTACAGCTACCATAAAAATCCTATTGTCATACCACTGCAGATACAAAGCCTATTTTTCTTAAAATTCTCATCTATTTTCTAAAACAGTATTGGCCAAGTCATAAGATTGTAATCATCTTAATGTGCAATTATAGCAATTCTTGGATGTTGGTCCATATTTGATAAACCACAAAATGTAACATTGTTGACCGCCCATGAATATAGGTGAAGTTCTCGATTTTAAACCTCAATCCACTATAAGCCTTTTTATGAATTTCCACTAATTTAGGGCACGAAATGAGCAGGTGCCTGGGGGTTTCAACCGCTAAATTACATAATCTACAAAGTCTAAGAGCATACAGTGTCCCTATCCAAGAACCTATACGGGAAAAAGTAGGGAGAAATTCCAATCTTAAATTCATTACAAGCCTTTGCAACCTAATATCGAATATCTTGGTATGAGAAGGGCTGGGTACATCCACTGGTAATCCATGCATCACATATAATTCAAATGTTTTGAATTCTCCTAAGTATGAGATATTGGCATTTCTATCCCATATCGCAACTAACATTTTCACTTTTTTTTTCCATAACCCCAAAGAATTGGTATACATCCCCCACCCACTCCCCTTAGGTGTTAGTGACCAGATCTTTAGATTGCAGGTTATTGAATTTGGCAAAAGAATTGTTCTTATCGTCCTTCTTGTCTAACATTCAGAGGAAGAAAATTCCCTTTCTTATTTTCAATTGAGTTTCGAGAGATATTAATCCTAATTCGCAATTAATCACCTGCGTTGGGGTATTCCCTGACAACCCCAACGCTCTTCTCCAAAGTTTTCCCTCTGATGTCTTAACCCACATTCTTTCTTTATTCATAAAAGGCCATTGGCCAAACACGGTACGATGCAGGTTTTAAATAACTTAACAATGGCTTCAATTGAATATCCCGTCTTCTGTCTGATCAAATTAAGGATAGCTACAAATCGATGCTCGACCTTTTGTCGAACAAAGTTTTCAATGGCCTTTACACTCATGGGGTTGGATATGTAGACCCGCAGGTATATATAGTAATCCACAACTTCAATGACTCTGTTGTCCATAGGCCATCTAAATTGCTTTCTTCCCTTTTTATTTGGAGCACTAGCCATCATTTTAGTTTTATTATAGTTAATACTCAAATAGTTTATCTGGGAATACTCACATCGACAATGCATCCTGCATTGTAAACCAATCGAAGTGCGATCAATCGGGAGGGTAGGTATCGTCCGTATAGACAAGCCAACTTGCAAATTAATTTTCAATTTTTGGTGGAAAGGTACAAATATCCTTCATATGCTGCCCCATATCTGCAACATATAAATTGTATGTCGGTGCTAATGAGCACCCCTGTTTAAACCCAAAAATATATTTATTTTTTTACCGCTGAGTGTACCCTCCTGATTTGAACTCACTTGAGTCGCCGTGTCAGAATAAACATCTTAAATTAAATAAGACAATAGGACTCAAGTTCCACTCCTGAAGTTTAGCCCAGTGTCTCTTTGTGTCTACAGTGTCAAAGGCACTCTCATAAACTATAAAGCATATATAAAGAGTGTCATGTTCTCTCTTCTTTCCTTGACGCACAAGAAAAGCCAAAGGTTGTATTTTTTAATCCACCTTTTCATTTCCACTAGTAGGAGCTTGGAAGATATCTTCGCACACGCATCTGTCATAGCACGAAGGCGATCATTTCCGGTATTATCTATAGACCCTTATTTAAATAACGGTATCAGAATTTATTCTTTCCAGCTAACGGGTATAAAACCCATATTTATGACATTTTCGAAGAGATGATATAAGATGGTGCCCCAATATTCGGGTTTATGGTTATGTTAAATTGGGTATTCCATCGGGGCCAGGGCGAGGTACAAGAGTATCACTGCTGGATATAAGTGCCTTCCTATTTTTGAAGTTTTAAGTGTTACTGTGTCCATGTTTATTTGTTTCACCAAACATAGATCACATTCTTCCACAATGTTTAAAATAAACATTTCAGATTAACATGAAAGATCCTTGTCTTGATATGCCAGAGAGTTAATTACAAGTACAAAGTAAGACGTTTGTAAATGATGCCAGTTTACTTAATTTATCAATATCATTAAGTACTCTGACAAATACACAAATGTCTTGCAGACTCACTTCAGTGAACTTGAACAACAAAGAATGATTATTTCAGTTGAACTAAAGAAAACAGAAAAAGACATTTTTCAGAATGAGGATGAAATTGAAACTGCAAATCTCACCTGTGTTAACCTGGCAACCCACAACCAATCTCTTTACGCACAAATCGTAAAACTGAAATATAAAATAAAAATGCAAACAGAAGATCTTGAAATTTTGCTTGCAAGAAACAATATGTATCGGGAAAAGATAGCTTCTCACAAGCAACTATTTTCAGAAGCAGAAAAGAAATTAACAATTGTAACTGATCTTCTGGAAAAAAGGAACGAAGTTTATGAATTGAGGAGAAGAAAAGAGGAATTAATATGTGATCTCGAGAATCCTGAAGGGAATACAATAAAGCAAGTACAGGTCAGGTGTATTTTCATTTCCATTGTTAATTATGTGAAATATTAGTTGCTATTTATTTTGAAACCCAAAAACTGTCTTTAGTAAATCATATCAATTATCATCTCTCAGAACAAGCGATCCCTTAGGATCACTTCTTGTATCTGTGCCATACCTATGATGTTGTAAAGCCTACATCTAAGGTGGAATTCCACAGTAACGGAAAGGATTTTTCTTGCATATTTTCACTGAAACATAAATGCAGTAAAGGAAAGTAGGATACAGTCCTTTTGCCCCCCATTACAGCACTCCTAGTCTTTGCTGCCTGTGCTGAGGAGTGGACTTCCGGGTAAATTATCAGAGGTCTTTGTCATTTTAAAGTTTGAGAATTGGCCTTTTTTCTTTATTTTCCTCTACATTGCTTGAAATGTTCAACAGCTGTCTCATTCTTTCGGCCATTATCATAGCATGTTCTGACAATCACACACATTTTTTCTTCTACAAAATAAATTGAATTAATTAGCACAAGCTTTCAATAACATTGGCAGATAGGTAAACTCCCTGGCCGTCTAATCAGAGCCCAAGTGCCCTGATAATCTCTTCACGGTCACCTTACAGCATTTAGAGTTATGAAGCAGGAATTAATGAACCTCAGGTTGTATGGGCACAAAACAGGTGTGTGTGCATGGCCAGTGTGAGTTGGCTTAGTGAAAACACCACAGTTCTTTTAGTCCATTGAGGAATAAGGGGCCAGATGCCCCAGCTATCTGCAATCCCTGTCCCCTAAAGATACTGGTTTTATAAGATATCTGGGCTATTACCACTATGAGGACGCCTCCTGCCTTACCCTTGAACCATCGAATGCAGTCAGGCTCCCAAGCTAGTGGCTGATAGGTCCGGTGGGGGTATGGGTAGGATACCCTGGTATCCCTCACTTGGACCCCATAACTGTGCAGGACAGAGTTGCATGTTGGCCAAAGATAATACTTGCACTTTAAGGGGACAAAGCTACTTGCCCTTAAATGGCAAGATACTACCACGAGCAGAGAACTGCACACTCAGCCCAAGACAGCCTCAGCAAAATAAAGTGCCCTTTAAAGCCATGGTCCGGCCTCCGTGTAACTCTTGTCCTTGTTCACATGTTACATCTGGGGAAGGAAAGCAATGCCCCAGGAACCAATTGCATGTCCACAGTAATTGGGATGCACACGTGCAAACACCTACGCCTAGAACATCCCATGGTAGGAGAATGAAAGAGACGTCCTAGGAAGGCGACGTGTGGATGTTTGGAGAAAGTGGTTAGGGCGATAGTTTGGAGCGATTTGGCTGTGGAGGGAGTCTGGAAAGACAACCGGCAATAAGAAGAGGCTAAATATGAGTCATTGGTAACTGGAGGGAGGGCCCTAGAAGTGTCAGGACTATAGGCTATTTAAACATAATACACAAGGGGGTTGTCCTGACCACTGTGTTTTCCCGGTCTACTTTCTAATTACTGTAAACCTGTTCTGTCATATAACACACATTTGAATTTCTTCAGTATGTAATAGTACTTCAACCAATCAATTGATGTGTCGACAAAATTAGAAACTAGGTACAGCTTTTATTTAATTCGCTGTGCATGCATTTCATAGTCATGCATTTGAATTTTTTGGCATAGTTTTTTTAATAAAAAAGGTTCAGTTTACCAAATGCAGTTTGTTTTTTTGAAAACATTTACAAAACCTTTTTGGCAACTGAAAAGGTAATATAATTTTGTTTATACATCACTAGAGCAGATTTGTGCTTAAAGAATTTAGTGCATAACCACCACCTATAGTGACAAGTGATAGCTAAAATTGCATAGTACAACCAAAGAAAGAAACATAGTTAATAGTTAATACGATTGATTGTATTTAGCCAGGCTAGAGGGTGACCTAACACATGGTCAAAAATATGAGAATCGGGCAAAGTCATGAGGCAGTGGCAGTTGGAAGTAGGTAGTGGTCGGTGGAAGTCACCCGGTTGTGGTAGGAGACCAGCGTTCATGATCAAGTACTGTTGTCCTTGCCCTCTAAATTCCCTTGCTTTTACAATGCTGCAGATTTTTGGTGCTTGCTTATCAGATTGGTTAGTATTTCTTTGGAAAGAGACCTGGCTTACCGAAATATGCAGTGGTTCTTACTTGTTTATAACGCTTAAGGACATGAACATTAGATGTTCAAATGTAATGCTCCTACACTAGTGGCATTGTGTTTCCAGCTTAGAATTTGAACATTTGAGTTAACTGATTTCCTACAGTGGTGGGCATCAATCCACAATGGCCAATGCTGAAGCTTTTATGGCAAATTACAATCACTAAAGTTGTCCTTGTTTTGCTCAAGTCACAGAACTATCTCTTTGCTACTAAAGAGTTACTTGCCAGAACTTCTCAATGTACTTCGCTCGGGTAACTATTGCAGAAAGTATACGCAATGCAAAGATCATTTTAGGGATGTGTTTGATGCCTCAAACATGAAAGCAGTTCTAAAACTCATTAATGTTGGCTATTCATTGAAGACCTTTACTCACAGTCTTAAAAGGAATACGCAAAAGAGCAAGCCCATTTCTATGTCATAAGTCTGTTTTGATAATATTTGAATTGTGTTTTATGGAGCATCAACTTGATGCCTTCATTGCTTTCATGAAGCTTTGAATTATTCATTTATTTTTGTTATTGGAGTGACTGCTGACCTAGCTACGAGAAGCGGCAGAGTGCTGTACAACAATGGGTTAATAGCAACACAGTAAGAAGGGCACAAGTTACATGAGGGCTGTGTTGGGTACAATTAAGCAACAGGAGAAGGAATTAGGGGTGACATGGGGTTGGCTGGCAGGTGTGATCGAGGGTGTCTACGGTGGGGAAGAAGGTGCTCCTTGAAGAGGAGAGTCTTTATTTCCTTTGTGAGTTTCATGAGGGTGCATGCAAGTCGAATGCTGCAGTAATGTCTTTTTTGGGAGTAGTCCAAACTGCAGATAGAACAGACTCTCCTTTGCCACCTGACTGTCGTTTTTCTGTCCCTATTACAGGACACACTGTTTGCCTAGCATCACTTGGTTCATTGTCCGTTCATTAACAAATTCAATTTGAAGACACACACTTGTGGAAATGGCCCAATTACTGTTTTTATGTTTGTAAGCATTCCTATCGAAAAATTATGCCTTCAATTTGTACAAATACATACATGGATTTGTATTATTATTATTATTATTATCTGCTGTAACCATGAGAGACTCTCCCCCCCCCCCCCTTGTGGATAAGGACTCTGTTCCCGTGATTAACTCCCTAATGCCCTCAAAGTGATGGCCTATATGGATTTGTCTAACATAACGGAACATTATCAATTCCATAAAGATGAAGTGCGCTTACGATATCCACAACAGAAAACTAAGACTATCCCTTTAAATCAGTCCTTCCAATGGACTGTGCCGGGATGCTGAAAAGGGATGATATGACAAGCGAGAGTGAGAGCCAGCGAGAGAGGTTGAGAAGTCTGGAGAAGCCAGAAAGCAGGGAGAACCAGGGGAAGCCCCCTGTGCATAACAGCGGGGAAGGAGGCAGAGCTCTAGCAGAGCGCAGAGCCTGTGTAAACCAATCGAGCTCTGCCACAGAGCCAAAGCCGTTGGGAGACCGGCATTTGAGAGCTGAAGAAAGCACCATGATTCAATATAGTTTGGTGGTGGCGTGACCATATAGCAACGGTTGTGGGCAGTCCGTCTGCAGAACAGCGCTGATACCACTGACTGGAGAAAAACACTCCTGACCCAAGATACAGAGCAAGTTTGCTTTGTAAGACCAGAACGAAACATACATGAGCCAGATGGTGCTACAAGTGAGCTGTGGATCCAGGAAGAAGTAGAAAAAGAGTCCAAGACCTTGCCCATACTGTTGACGTTACCCTTCTGTATAGAAGGTAATATAGGGAAAGGGACTACCAGACAGTTAAGAGAGGGACTCGTTATAACTCTAAATAAAACACCTGCTGGGCTAGTTGTTTGCTGCAGAGCTCCTCTATGTGGGCATATATAGCCTTGTGACCGAGGAGACGCGGAGCGGCTGGCCTGCCCACCTACCCTGGACGCTGGATTTGTGGTTGGGCGGTGTGCGGCACAGACAGGCTTCCCTGCTCTGTTACTGTTGGGTGCTGCCGCCAGCGGGATGAACTGAGTGGGGCAGTGCAGCTGGGGGCCTGCTTAGGGTCGCTGTGGAGTGGGTGTGAGCTGCAGCACACCACTGCAATCGAGACATTTGTGGCTGTCGGCCATGGTGGAGGTCGGGGAGCCCCAGCCTGGCACAGACAGCCAGGAGCCTTCGGTGAGCCGCTGTGAGGCGGGGCAGAAAAACAGCCTCCCGCCGCACTCGTTATCTGCGACTGCTAGCGACGGTGAGCCTCGGCCTGGAGGGGGCAGCCGGGAGCCTCTGGAGAGCTGCTGTGGAGCGAGGGTAAGCTGCATCTTGGAACTTGCTGTCGGTCGCAATGGGAGTCGGGTGGTTCCTGCCTAGAGGAGGCTGCCTGGCCCCCAAACGGACTATCTGCCCTGCTATACATCCCTGGGTGGTACACTACTGGAGCCAGACATTGTGGAAGAGTACGGGTGTGTAGAGCCTCTGGGTGCACCATCCTGTAACCTGATGCAAACCGGAGAAGTGAATGACCTACAGTGAAGCTGTGTGAGGTACGGATTGCAGCGATTCCCGTTCTCCTGTGATGGAAGGATCCCCCCAGACATAACAGGGATGCCCCGGCCCCTACTACACTGATCCTGCTTCCCCTTTAGGCCTTGAAGGGCCACCTTGTGGTTCTTCATTGGTCCCGCATGGAGCTGTGAGGGGCCTGACTGGGAGTCCTGTGGTGGTCCTGGCGGTGGCCTGTGAGGTGCTTGATCCTCCCCCCTGGTCCTACGAGGCCACCGCTGTAGCTCATCGGCCCCGGTGGAGCCACTCTGTGGTTCTCCCGTGGCGCTGCACTGAGAGGTGGGGCCCTTGCTGGCTGGGGCCTAGACTGGCTGGTGGGTGGCCTAGGGGTGCCTGGCCCAGAGAGGGCTGATCGCCTGGTCCCCTTGGCATCCAAACTGCTGTGGAGGATCAGCATGGGTAACCAAAAGAAACAGGCGAAAATGGACCAGTTCACCAAATCAGATCAGCTGGTCCCCCGACAACTGCCTTCCCTGCCCCCTAGCAGATTGATGTAACAGCCTTGCATCACACCCTCCTAGCATTGAAGGACCGCACAGACAATTTGGGGACTAAGATCGACACACTCACTTGCAAGGTTGACATCTCAGCAGTCGAGATAGATTAACTGAGCAGGCGTATGACGGAGGCAGAGCAACAGATGGGGATCGGAGAACATAAAGTGTCAGAATTACTAAGAGAAGCTGTGCTTTTACAGCAGACTGTAAAGAGTCGTGGGCAAGAATGATAACCTTGAAGGAAGGTCATGCAAGAACCTGCATATACCATGAGTCCCGGAATCCACCCTGATTGAGAATACAGAGAAATTTGTAGAGAAATTGCTTATGGATTCCCTAGGCTCTCCCCCTGTTTCCAGCATGTTTCTTGTGGAGAAGGTGCATAGGTCCCTGGCAGCTAGACCGCCTTGGGCGACCCTGAGCAGGCTATCATCACCAGGATCTTCAACTACAGGGATGTGATCCTCAAGGCAGCGATGGAGAAGGGCAAATTACGATTTGGCTCTGGCACAATCCGTGTGTTTGTGGACTTTAGCCCACAAGTTCAAGAGCAGAGGAAAACTTTCCAGGTTGTCAAGAATATTTTGCAGAAAAATGATGTCCGCTATGCTATGCTGTTTCCCGCAAAATTGAGGGTGTTTTCATAATGAGGGGAAAATGGTTCTTCACATCTCCAGAGGCGGCAGAGCGATTTTTCAGCCGTACGACCAACGCAGACCCATCCGCTGAGCTCTACCAAGTAAAAGTAGCTCTGTCCTATGCATTTTATTTTCTGATACCTACTCTGCGTTTGATATGAGTGGGCTCTTGAGCGGCCCTTAGTTCTCCTTATGCAAATGGTTGCCACAGAGAATTACATGTGTGGGTCATCAGTCACATGAAATCAATGTGACCGCCAACGGCTCCCCATTTTCGCATGAAACTGCGTAGGTGGGTGGTTCGTTTAGTTTCCCTAGTTTGTTGGGGGGCAGAGTTGCAGCCGGTATGTTGGAGTTTCTGCCGTGGGTGGGTGCGGGAGGGAAGGGGGGCTGGGGTGAGCACGGTATTCACGTCACGTTTGATTTACTTATATAGTTGCTGTTCCTTGGGGGCACAACACACCCGCTTAGCTATCCCTCTGCGCTCCACGGGGGGAGGTGGGCTGGTAAAATATTGCTGATATGTTTGCAGGATGGGGGAGGGAGAGCAATTAACGTTAATGACCTGGAAAATTCATGGGTTGACAAATGGGAAGAAATTCTGCTTGATTATGAACCACGTGAAAGGGCATCAGGTAAATGTGCTGTGCCTCCAAGAAACCCATTTAGCTAAAGGCGGTACACTGCCTGGGGCACCATGGTGGGGTTACATAGATATGGCTCCTCATATTCGTCTCACTCCAGAGAGGTCGCAACATATATACACAGGTCCCTGAACATTCGGTTGCATGGACAGATTTTTGATGAGGAGGGATGATTTCTTCGCCTAGCAGGTAAATGTGCATCAATTCCCCAAATGTCGATTCCCCAGATTTTTTCCACAGTTGTGCATCCCACAATCACAAATTTCCTTCCTATGGGTGGGGGACTTTGTTGCCCCGTCCCTGTCGATGCACCACTCGTCCTCAACTCAGCCGAGGGGGCATAGCAGACTATCACAGCCCTGTAGCTGCTTGGCGACACCTCAACCCCACATAAAGGGAGCACTTGTTTTATTCAGGGGTGCATGATAGAGCATCCAGAATCTATTATATTATGATCACGACAGACCTCTCCATATCAGTGAACACCACCAGAATACTGCCTCGGACACGATCGGATCATTCCCCGATGGTGGTGACGCTGTCTGGGCTGGATCAGGTGACCCGCCCACTTCAGTGGTGTTTCCTAGCTCGTGCCCTTGAGGACGCAGTGTTCACAGATGAAATTGCGCAGGATATACAGGTCTTCTTTCAGACAAATGTGGGTTTGGTCCCCGACCTCAAGGTTTGTATAAGGGGTTGTTTTATTTCTAGGAAAGGGAGGGTTGAAATCGTTACATAGACCTATGGCCACACTAGAGGGGGAGATTAGGGAATTGGAGCAACAACAGGTGCTGGGTAGCAATCCGAATGTGGTCAAGAGAAAGAGGGGAATATGCAGAGTTGGCTTGTAGGGAGAAGTATCTGGGGGACCCTATTGCTGCAACCTCCTATGGTGAGGGGGACAGGCCTAGTTGTACCCTGGCTTGGGCGATAATGAGGAAGAGATGCCAAGGCTCTATCCTTGAGATTACAGACTACATGGTGGACCTAGTAAGAGACTCTCGGAAGATCAACACAGTGTTCCGCACTTACTAGGACCAGTTGTATTCCTCTCAGCTACAGGTGACGTGGGATGAGATTATGCAATTCCTTGTCCGCACAGCTCTGGGATGGCTCGACCCTGTGCACTCGGACCTATTCCATGAATGTCGGGTGATTATGTCCCTCCCGAATGGGAAAGCTCCCAGGATGGTTGGCATAACTGCAGATATGAACAAAGAATATGCAAAGCTCCTGGCCCTCCATCTGCGCAGTATATATCAATACTCCATTTGCTCTAGAGTACTGCCGTAATCTATGAGGGCGGCGTTGGTGACATTGCTGTTGAAACCCGATAGAAAATCCCTGCCAGTGTGCCTCATACAGGCCGTTATCCTTCATAAATACGGATAACAAGATCATTGCTAAATTGCTCACTGATAGGCTTCTCCCACATATACAGCCCTAATTCTTCGGATCAGGCCTGGTTTATCCCTGTAGGTCCGTCCAAAATTATTTGCAACGCTTATTTACATTGATGCACAATGTAGATGATGAGGTCCCCATTGTGGTGGCGGCATTAGATGCTGAGAAGGCCTACGACTCTGTTGAATGGCCATTCCTATTCAAAGTCCTTTGTCGCTGAGGGTTAGGTTTTTATATTATATTATTATTACCGGTTATTTATAACGCGCTTAATACCAAAGAGTTTCTAAGCGTGGACCTGGGATTCGAATCTGTGCTGCTCTGCGTCGTCTTGCTTCCAAGACGAGCGCGTTGCCACTGAGCTAAACTATCCTGTCACTAGGTTAGATGTATCTTCAATGGATTAGGCTCCTGTGTACTAACCCCCCCACGCCCTCCAAGCCAACGTGCTAACAAATCAGATGGTATCTGATTACATCGAACCCACTAGGGGAACCAGACAGGGATGTCCCCTATCCCCTATACTATATGCCCTGGCAATTGAGGCCCTGGCCTGCAGCATAAGGGAATACCATGCCCATAGAGGGGTCAAAATCTGTTCCAATGTCTCTACTATGTCATTATACGCTGACGACATGCTTTTGTATGCTAAAAACCCCCCAAAAAATGTGCGGCCGCTAGTACAGGAGATCTCACGCTATGGCGAGTACTAAGGGCTAAATCGGAGGTGCTGCCCCTGACACGTGTGGCGCACGCTGGGGATATCGGGGAGGGTTTCAAATGCTGCCCTAAGGGCATCCGGTATCTGGGTGTGATGGTGTTAGCTGCCCCGAACTTGCATGGAAATCTGTGTCAACACGGGAGCAGCTAGAGCGTAAGGTTGGAGGTGTGGATTCTCCTGCCGCTGTTGCAGGCTGTGAGGATCTCCCTGGCTAAAATGGTAGTCGTTCCAAAGCTGCTATATGTTTTTTTTTTTTTTTTTAAACAAACATTTTATTGGAGTATTTGCAGCCAGAGAAAAAACACATTGACAATAGCATCACACTTCACATCAACAGATTGCGATCATTGATCCCCATTCTTGCGGTAGTTGAGAGTTCTGCCTTGGAGCCAGCGCGTTAGAGGAGGTCTTCAGATAAGGCATGGGTATTGTTCAGCGTAGTCCATGAACGGCGCCCATGTGTTGAGAAAATAGTTCAGGTTTCCTGCCCGGATTGCCGTAACCTTTTCAGCCACCACAATTTCCCAACACTTTAACCACCATAAGGGTATAGAGGGTCCTTCTGGATTTTTCTAGAGCCTTGCCTATATAGCTAATACTCCAGGATATGAGTGCAGAGCTGCGATCTCTGCCCCGACACAGGGAATTCCCCACCCCTAGTCTCTCCCAGGAGCACAATTCCAGGATCCCAAGGTAATGTCAACCCAGTAATTGCTTTTATGTGCTCGATAACCTCCCTCCAATAGGTCTCAGCCCTCGGGCAGGACCACATCAGGTGGAACAGGGAACCCGGGTGACGAGCACCCACGCCAACAGTTTAAGGGAATGTCGGGATTGGCTTTAATTAATTGTACTGGGGTGATGTAATATCTATAGCAGAATTTATATCCTCCTTCCCTATACGAGATACTGTGTGCTTTTATGCAACCTAGTCCAAATCTTGCCCCAATCCTCAACCTCTTTCCCGACCTAGGTCTCTCTCCCAGTCTAACATTTACTTTTCCTTTTTTGTTGGGTCCGTTCTGTCCAGCAGGTGGTAGAGTGGTGAGATTTTGCCTCTCTGGGCGGTTGATAGCAAGGAGGTCTCGAGTGCCGCGAGTTCCCTTGCCACCTTCTCCCTAACTGTTCTGTGGGAGGCCCAATGGCGGAGTTGGGCATAATGGAATCTCTCGGTCTCGCCAGCTCCAAATTTTTCTTTGCACCACTCAAATAAGATGGGGGGGGGGGCCCGTCCTCACAGATGTCTGACAGCTTTCCCAGCCCACCCTCATTCCATGATGTGAAGCCATGTGGGGGAACCCCAGGAGAGAAGTCAGGATTATTCCAAATAGGGGTGAGTCGCCGCAAGTGGCCCCCGCAGCACCAATATCGGGCTGCTGTCTTCCAGCTGCTGACGATAGCGGTTGTTGCCGAGAGGGGGTTCTGTGTTGTGTTCATTTTTACCGAGGGTCTGTGAGGGAGCCCTGCCGGGGGAACTCGGCACCAGGCTTCTTTCAATTGTTTCCACAGGGGTTGGTCAGCGGACTGGGACCTTGTGTATGCGTGGGAGAGCTCGCCCACGAGTGCATATCTAGCCACATCCGGGACTCCCATTCCACCCAAGACCCTCCCTCTGAGCATGATCCTTTTTGCGATTCTGGGACCCCTCCCTCCCAGATACATTTCGGTATATTTCTCTGCAGGGCGATCAGTTCACTTGATGGGATGTTTACCGGAAGCGCAGCGCATTGGTATAGCAGCCTAGGGACCAGGTTCATTTTTATTGCGGCGATGTGCCCGAAACAAAAGATCTCTTGCTACTCCCACTGTTTCAAGTCTCGCCAGAACTCCCCCAGCAAATGGGGGAAGTTACTTGAGTATAAGTGTGATATGTCTTTGGGGTTTGCACACCAAGGTACTCGATCGCAGATTCTAACCATGGGATCGGTAACAAGGGGCTGTTTCTTAGTGAGGTTGATTGCCAATGCTGCAGATTTGTCTAGGTTCACCTTAAAGCCGGAGACCCGCCCGAACTATTCAATCTCCTCCCATAGGGGGGACAGGGATGTTTTCAGCTCCGTCATAGTTAAGAGCACGTCGTCCGCATATAGCGCGAACTTATACTCAGGTTCCCCCACTGTGAGCCCTTTTATTTTTGGGTTTCGGCGGATTCTGTCTGCAAACAGCTCCATAGATAAGGCGAAGACCAAAATGCCGCGGGGGACAGCCTTGTCTGGTGCCCCTAGTTATATTAATCAGTTCAGATATGACGCCGTTAACGCAGAGCTGTGTGGTGGGGCTATGGTAATTGGCCATTACCCATCTTGTGAAATTAGGGCCGAGGCCATAGTGTATTAACACCCACTTAAGATACCCCCAGTCCACCAGGTCAAACGCTTTGTGCGCGTCCAGTGATAATACTGCCATCCCCTCCCCGGACCTAGATGCGCTCTCTGAGGTCAACAGTACGCCGAATGTTGTCTAGTGTCCCCCTCCCCGGTATAAACCCTGTCTGGTCACGGGCTATTAGGTCTGTGAGATGTGATTTCAGCCATGACGCTAGGATTTTAGAAAATATTTTTCCGTCGTTATTCATAAGGGTTATGGGCCTATAGGAGGCTGCCTGGTGCGTGTCCTTCCCCGGTTTATGAACTAGGATCGTCTGTGACTCAGCCATTTATTTGGTAACTGAGCCAGTGGGTAAGAAAGAGTTAAACAGGGCCGTTAATTGTAGGGCCAGAATGTGGGCATAGGTTTTATAAAATTTTGCGGTATGCCGGTCGGGCCCCGGCGCAGTATTTTTTAGGGCTTTTGACGGCTTCCTTAACTTCCTCAATGTAATCAGAGCTTCTAAAGCTAAGAAAGCAGGTTGTGGTACCAGGGGCGTGATTGGAGAAGTAACTGGGGAGAGTATTGCGGAGAGTGGGTTTACCAGACATTACTGCCCTATGGTGTCTCACTAACTCTTCCATTTTGTCCTTATCGGAATAAAGGGTTTTTACCGTCAGCTCCAGTCAGTGTAGAGATATTATTCCTGTTGTGGACTCTCTTTAATTTGTACGCGAGTACTCTGTTCACTTTATTACCTTTGCTGTAATAAAATTGTTTGGTGTAGGCCATGGATTTGGCGGTGCGATCAGCCCAGTGCATTTTGAGTGCAGTGTTAGCTTTCTTCCATGCCCGCTCAGTTTTCTGCAATCTATGGGGTTGCAGTTACTTCTCCAGTGAGACGACCTCCCCCTCCAACTTGACTGTGGCTAGTTTCGAAATCTGCTTCTGCTCCGCCCCAGCGCTAATGAGAGTACCCCTCACCACCGCCTTCATGGTGTCCCAGAGGATGGCTATGCCCATATTGGGTGTTGCTTTTTCGGTGAAATAGTTGGTGAGCGTTTCCCCAGCTTTCCTCTTTATGCTCTCATCCAAAAGAATGGGGTCATGCAGTTTCCAGAATCTCTGGGGGGGGGGGATGAGTGGAGCCTGAGATATTGAAAATTGCAGAGACTTGGGCATGGTCTGAGATTGTTTGGGTGTGTATGTCTATTTTGTCCAAGCATGGGTAGATGGACCCAGATATAAGCAAAAGGTCTATACCCAGGAACCCCTTGTGTGCATGCGAGTAATGAGTATAGTCCCTTGCCCGACTATTGTGTAGCCTCCATGCATCTACAGTTTCTGTTTCCCTCAGGAGTCTAGCTAGGGATAGAGCCTGTGTGTAATCAGCTCTGGTTGGTGGAAGAGTTTTATCAACCAGGGGGTCGGGAACCAGGTTAAAGTACACACCCATGATCAGGACCCCTTCTGCGAAGGCCAAGATCGTTGGGATCAGGTCCGCAATAAATTTGTCCTCGGCAGCATTGGGGCAATAAATAGAGATTATAGTGATCGGGCGTTCAGCTAGGTGTCCCTTCACCATAAGGAATCTCCTGCCGGGGTCTCTTTTATCTGTAATGTTTGTTAGGGGGATCTTATCACTAAGTAAAATTGCTACCCCACGTTTTTTCTCCCCAGAAGTGGCAAAAAAAACCTTTTGTACCTCCTAAATCTGATGCGTTTTTCATTGGCGTGCAGTAGGTGGGTCTCCTGAAGAACGACCAGATCCCCTTCCAGTAACCCAAGCCTATTCTCAACGGACCTGCGCTTCCCTGGGTAGTAAAGGCCTTGGACGTTCCATGTGAGGATCCTAAGTCGCTCTTTTCATCCAACCCCATTGGGCTTAATGGTTCGTTCAGCTATATGTGCATCCCTTCTGGGGATCATGCATGTCGCTCTTGTGTAAGTCCACTGATTCTGCGTGTTTGTTTAGTATGGCCGTATGTGTCAATGTGTTGGAAATCTTAGCTAAATGCAGAAGATGAGGAAAACCTAAACACCCGCTCTCCTGTCTAACCGCTTCCCCCTCCTTCCCCCACCCTTCACCCCTCCCCAACTTGTCAAATGGTAAGACTAAATGCATCCTACCAAACAGGGCAACTGGTGGTGCTCCAGCACCGAGCAACTAAGATCAGCTTGGCCCAACCCGGCTTTGAGCAGGACGATAACATTACTGATTATGCTGGGAAGAGGGGCGCTGGGGGCTGCATCCAGAGACTGGTGTTTTCTCAAGAAGGGTGGGAGGCCCCCCTTATTACCGCCAAACTGCATTGCCCCTCCACCTCTCATCTTCACCCCTCCCAGGACACAGTAGCACTGGAACTTTTAGAGTGTAGGGATAATGACTTGTGTGGATGTGCTCCCGAAGACTCCCGCAAGTGATTCTTTAGCCTCTGGGGTGCGAACCGAGCTTGTGGTGATCAGTCAGGCTTGGGGGCCCTCCGAGGGGGCCGCGGACCCTGCGTCTTCTGCTGACCTGCGTCCAAGACGCTCCTGTTTGCTTCTTGGAGGGACTCTGATGGATCTCCTCAGCCCCAGAGGCTTCACCTTCCCTGCGGATTCCCAGAAAACGTTCAACCTCTCTCAGCGAGTGCATTTGCTTTTGGGCACCCTCCCAGGTAAATTTCACTGATGTTGGGAATCCTCAGTGGTACAGGATACCCTTTCCACGTAGCCATTCCATTACTTTGAGCTCCTTTCGTTTCTGAAGGGTGACGTTCGCTAAGTCTTGTTAGAGCAGGATGGTTGATCCTCTAAAGTTGATTTGTTGCATCGCTCTAGCTTCTTTCATAATCTCCTCCTTGACTTTAAAGAAGTGGACCCCGGCCAGGACGTCCAGCGGAGAGGAGGTAGATCGCCTCGGGACCGTTCTGTGGACACGGTCTAATTCTAGTGGGGCATCGTTTGGGAGAGTTATGATGAATCCTAGGAGTCTTGAGACATACCTCCCGAGGTCTGGGTCCAGGACAGTGGATGGGATGCCCCTGAGGCAGATGTTATTGCACCTTGATCGATTTTCTGCGCCCTCCTATTTCATTTCCAACTGCTTGCATCTTGCTTCTAGGGCAGTGATCCTGTCCTGCCCGTGCGCCCACTCGAATTTCTGGTCACACCACTCAGTTTCCAGCTCTGTATTGCGGGATTCCACCTCGGGATTCCACCTCAGCCACTCTTTTGTCAAGGAGGCTGATTTTCTTTGAGACCTCTTCAGTACCCTTCTGAATCTCCTTGGTCAGGGCCTGCAGAAGGGCATTTAAGTCCGATTTTGTGGCAGATTGAGCTGCGCCTAAAGTTGACAGGCTAGGGCCAGTTCGATGATGGATGAGCTAATATTTCGCCTTTCTTCGCCTTTTCCAAAGTGCCCCCACTCATCACCACCGCTATGTCCGCCTGCTTGGCCGTTTTGCCACTTTTTGCCATTGTGGCCTGATGGGAGACGATGATTAAGAGTATGGTGGACCTTCCTGTGTCACCATCCTTCCCTTTCTGAGGCAGTCTTGAGCGGCGGTCGATGACATGTCCGGGGTTCCTTCGAGAGGGGGGGCACAGGACCCACGGTGCAGTTGATCCTCTGGAGCACTGGGGTGTCCCGGGAAGCAACGCAGAGAGCCTATCTGCGAGGGGACCCAGCCTCTAGGCCCCTCGGGAGGGCTCCAGCGCAGGCACTCTCTCAGCGTCCCCCAGATCGCTCATTTCGCCCCAAGGACTGCGGTGGTGCAGTGTAGCTGGTGTATCAAAGGCGTGTTACTGGATTCCGACTTCGTTAGCCCCTGTGTCTCTCAAAGTCCACCTTCCTTAAGCGGGTCCAGGGGTGCTTGGGCGGTGCGGGAATAGAGCTTCAGCATATGCCAGATTCCCCCTAGAGCATGCTTCTTTCCACCTCGCTGGGGCCCCCACCATTGGAATGCCAAGGAGCCTTGCAGGATCTCGACCGCCGCCTCCTCTGTTAGCCCATATGCTTCCTAGGGCTCCCCTTCATTTGGCGGGAACAGGGGAGCGTGGGTGGAGCGGGGCAGAGCTTTGGCGCGTGACAGAGTCACAGAGTCCCCTCAGAGTGTATCCCACCCCAGGGCCGCCATCGCCACACTAAAGGAGCACTGCGAAATCTCTGCCTCCTCCTCCGTTAGCCCTTATGCTTCCCGGGGCTCACCTTCAATCAGCAGGCATCTGAGAGATCCCAGGAGCGAGGAGGTGGGAGCCTTCCCACGGGGTGGGGGATCCAATGGCAGAGTCACTGGGGGGATCCGGAGAGGAGGGTTATGCAGGACGCTGAGCCGGGTGAGGAGTCGGGGCTCATCCACATGGAGTAAGCACCTGGAGAGTGCTCAATGATGGAACAGTGCTGCACCCCCGGTCGAGCAGCACAAAGGAACGCCCGGCAGCTTCAGCGTGTTGATGCAGGCGTTGGGAGAGTTTTCGCCACAGAGGCAGGGCAGCCGAAATTGTGTTGCCGCTGAAGGTCTGCTGCCCGCCAGGCCTACTCAGAGTTGACTGCAGGAACTGGCGGCTGTGAGGGGTGGGGCAACTGCCGCGCTCACGGCGATGATCTCCGGTAGCCCTTGTGTGAGAGAGCAGGGGATGGGTGGATCTTCCCAGGGCCTTGGAGCATATCTAGCTATGCTGTCACCGCTGCCCCCCGGCAGATCGGGCTGGGCTACGAGCATTGCCTTGCTCAGAGGGCCCCTCCTCCATTGCGGTGGCAGAATTCCTTCTACAGAAAGCAGCAGGTGCCATTTTCTTCACAAACGCCATCCCGGACCATAAGTTTCCGCTGGAATTATCGCCGAAGGTACAGTGAGCGGATACTGGAATTCATAAGCGAATTATGCCGCATTGCTCGGGCGTCCCATATCTTCAGTCGCACGCAAAATCGGGAAGGAAAGCCGGTAATATTCTGCTTGTGAACCGGAGCACACCAGGAGCTTCTAGGGAGCCATGCTTCGCACCAAGGCCCCAAGCCACGTCCTGCGCTATGTTTTTAACAGTGGTTCCCCCATCTAGATTTTGGATGCATGTAAAAAGTCTTCTGGTGAGCCTGGTGTGGGCGGGGAGACAAACCAGGGTCTCCTTTTAATACTCTGACCCTCCTGTTTGAAGAAGGAGGTCTGGAATACCCCGATTTGTTTGCTTACTACCTTGCGACACAGGTGCAGTACTCTGTTTGGTGGTGGCACCCATCAGCAGAGCTCCTACATGTTAGACTGGAGAAGGCGACAACATGGCCGCATGACCTGAAGGGGGTGTTATGGGGAGGAAGAGAAAGGCAGCTGGGGAGGTACAGCCAGTTGATGTCACTGCCTGGGAACGGGCAGTATAGAGGCGGGGCGAAGGGAGGTTTGCCCCTGAATTTACAATAAATGCCGTAAATGGGATTGGAATAGCACACGAGAAAGTATTAAAGCTTCATTTTGAAAGGTTGGGAATTCACACACTTGGAGACATGGTGCAGGATGGTAGATTGATCCTTGCTGATGTACTGAAGGAAAGGGGTGTCTGGAATGCTGTGACAATGTTGCTGGATTCAGGTTGAGGGAGTAGCTTCATAGCCTGTGGCCGCGCTTTTTCCCGACATGCCTGTGAGCTCCACCCGGTTCAATTTGCGGTCAACCCACCTGGAATCCCTAAATTGGTGTCTTCACTATACAAGCTTATAAAGGCGCAGCGGGCGAGAGGTCATACCACATTTAGGACAAAGTGGGAGTTGTCATTGGGGAATGAACTCTGACTCAAAATGTGGCAGATCTGTATGCTCTCCCAAAGAGTTTCCCTGAACAACAGATATTGTTTGATACACTTCGTTTCTACATCAGGCATACTACACCCCTGCCCAATTGAATAGGTACTACCCAGATAGGTCTGCAAGGTGCGCTAGATGTCAGGTGGGTCCAGCAGATTTTATAAATATGGTATGGGAATGCGTACACATACGACCCTTCTGGGAGCAAATCCATAGGATTATGGGTACAATGATCCCGGGCTGTCTCCCCTCTCCCCCCCAGCTCCCCTGAAACATGGCTCTTAGTTTGGTTTGATACGCCTTCCAGGGCTGAGAGGAAGTTGCTGGGAATGCCACCTACGGTTGCGTGTTCACTGACAGGCAAGGCCTGGGGGAATACTTAATGTGGGATCTTCAAATCTACCCATACCGAGATTTGAAATCAAAAAGAGGAAAGATGTATGTGATACATTAGTACAATCTCCTATCAACTGACCCCTCTGAGCGCCAAGGTATGCTGTGGGATATGGACCCACCTTCAGGACATTCTCTTTGTGGACAGTGTAATGTATGTTCTCCAGCATGGGGTCTGGCATGGATTCACATGCTCATGAATATTCCCCGTCGTCAGGCTGGGAATCCTCGGTAAAGAAAAAACCAGTATCAGTTTCGTTTCTGATCTGTCTTTCGTAGTAATAACCAATCACTGGTCTCTGTGTCATACTGACCACAGCCAATGACTGCCCTCTACCTAAGCACCGCCTCTGGCAGCCATCTTCAGATTTTTACCGCACGTTCATGTGTTGGGATCCTCGTGCTATTGCTCTCGAGCGTTAGTGCTTTTTTTCGCGCTTTTTCACAAAAAACTTCAATTTTTTCGGTCAAAAGAGCCTCAAGCTCCACCGATCCTACATCCGATCAACGGGGACCCGTGTCGGATTCGTCTGTGCCCCTCAAGGGTGAAGATTTCGTCGAGCTACACTTCGGAGGACTCCAGAAGCTTCTCAGGCCCGGTCTCGGAGATGGCCCAGGAGAAGGGAAGCTCGACGCCCGGAAAGCTGTTCAGGGTCTGCCCTGGATGCCAGCTGCAGAACGTCTTTAAGGAAGACGAACACTCTTTCTGCCTTTACTGCCTTCATGAGGACAAGACGCACGTGGAGAAGGACTGTGCGTTTTGCGGCAACATGTCGGAACGGACCATGAAGGACCGTCATCAACGTCTCGCCAACTGGCTGGAGGGTAAGAGCCCGTCTGGCGAGAAGAAGAAGAAATCCGAGCGGTCTTCTAAGACCTTTGAGGGCGCCCCGGCGACGGGGGCCCAACATAAGGCCAAGCACCGCGAGTCCGCTGGCACCGGGAGCGCCGAACGGTCGGGCTCTACGGGCGCCAGGCAGGGCGCACCCTCCCCGGCACCATCAACCACGAGCCAACGCTCTGGGTCGGGTAAGAGGAAGGCCGAGCACCCGGCGAAGCTCCTGGAGAGGCCCCGGTCGAGCTCTAAGGCAGAGGAGGAGCGTGGCAGTGCCCCCTCCCTCAAGGATAAGGCGGTGAGCGCACCTAAGGTGGTGAAGGCCTTGATCCATCCGACCAAGCCCTCTATCGAAACGGTCGCGGCGGCCCTGGCTCAGCCTGTGGAGGCTGCGCCAGTGGTGGCGACCTCAGGGCCCAGAATCTCCCTGCCTCCTCGGAGGGAGTCTTCTTTTGTGCCCATCGATAGGACCCCCGTGAAACCCTCCGGGGGGAAGAAGAAGGGGGGGCAGGGCGTCGTCGTAGATTCGGCCTCAACCTCAGAAGAGGAGCTGATCGAGGTCTTAAGCCACGGCCTAGGCGTGGAACAAGGCCAGCCCGTCGGAATGGACCCCGACGCGGGTGACGACGACGACATCGTCGAGGATACCGACGGGGCCCCTGCTCGCCCGTCGGATTCCCCTCTGCCAGCGCCGCGAGACAACTCGGCGGCCATTTTGTTGGCCATACAGTCCTTATGCACCGAGATAAGGACGAGGCTACCGTTACCGACGGAGGAACCTCTCCCGTCGGGGGATCCAGAACCGGGACCTTCTGGTGTTCCCCCTACCAAGAAAAGAAGGATCCATCCTCCACCTCCTTTTCAACCGTCGCGCCCCGTCCAGGCCTCCTCCCCGTCCACCCGAGGGGATGATACGGGGACTGACACGGCAGCGACGGGTACGGACGACGAGGCATACGACGAGGATTTTCCGTCGTCGCCTCCCACCAGGGCTTCTCCGCCCGACGAGATCGGATCTTTCCACTCCATGATCTCCAGGGCTTCCGAGCTTTTCCAACTCTGCCCTGAGGAGAAGAAAAAGGAAGGCTTCCTTTATCAGCGGCGCGAGGCCAAGAGGAAGACGGTCCTCGCAGTGCCTCTGTTGGACGACATTTGGGATGAGGGCCTTTCCCTCCTCAAGAACCCTTCCACTACGCCAGCTAGAAGAGACCGGTACGAGAAAAAGTACTGGGTCCCGGACACGGCCCCCCTATGCCTCCGGGCGCAGCCTACCCCGGACTCCGTCGTCTCCGCGGCAGCCAGGAAGAAAGCGGGGGGGGGGGGGTGCGGCCTCCACATCGACTTCCCCGCCGGACGGCGAGGGGAAGAAATTGGATGCTATGGGACGTAGAGTCATCTCGTCGGCAGCGACGACGATTAAAGCGGCCAACGCCTTGGCTATCGTGGCCCGCTACGACAGGGAGCTCTGGTACAAGATAGCTCCCCTGCTGGATTTTCTGCCGGACGACAAGAGGGCGGAGGCCCTTGAGATCCTCCAGGAAGGTGAAGTGGCTTCGGACCACGCCATCACCGTGGCGACGGACATCGCCGACACTGGGTTCCGCCAGCTGGGCAACGGCATTTGCCTTCGACGTCGTGGATGGCTCAAAGCTACGGACTTTCGGCAGGACGTCCAGACCAGAGTCCTGGACATGCCCTTCGACGGGAACAACCTGTTTGGGAAGACAGTGGACGATTCCCTTCAGGCCATCAAGGCGGATACTGAGACGGCCCGGGCCCTTGGAGTCCTGCAGCAACGACGGACGCCCTTTCGGAGCGGCGGAGGCAAGGGCGCCTCCAAAGGTTCCGGCGGCGGTTTCGCTTCCTACCGTCAAGCGGCCCGCTCGTCGTCGCAAGAGGCCTACAGAGGACGAGGCAAGTCTAGCGGACCCCGCCGTCGTCGCCAAGGAGGTCAAGGCGGCAAGGCCGCGTCCAAGCAGGATTGAACCGGCCGTGGGGTCGGGCCCCCACCGAAGCACCCCGGTGGGAGGCCGGCTGGCGGGCTTCGTCAGCGTGTGGGAGTCCATCTCCACCGACCGTTGGGTGCTGGACGCCCTGGCCCGGGGCCACGCGCTCGAGTTTCAAAGAAGGTGCCCGCGCGTCCCCCCCGTGGCCAGGAAAGAACTTCACGTCCCTCAACTTCTCCTGGAGGTAAAGGCGATGCTCAGAAAGGGCGCCATCGAACTCGTCCCAAAGAGGCTTCGGGGCTCCGGAGTCTACTCGCGATACTTCCTCGTGAAGAAGAAGACGGGAGGATGGCGCCCCATCCTGGACCTGCGACGGCTGAACAAGTTCATCAAGGCGCAGAAGTTCCGGATGGTCACCCTCCAGCACGTCCTGGGTCAACTGGAGGAAGGAGACTTCCTATCGTCGTTGGATTTGGAGGATGCCTACTTCCACATTCCCATCCTAAAGGGGCACCGAAAATTCCTCAGGTTCGTGGTCCAAGGGCGTCATTACCAGTTCAAAGCCCTTCCCTTCGGACTACGGTCGGCACCCAGGGTATTCACCAAGTGCCTCGCACCGGTGGCGGCGCAGCTGCGCCGCGAGGGGATTCACGTCTACCCCTACCTGGACGACTGGCTCATCCGCGCCAAGACGAAGGAGCTCGCCGTGGTCGACACGGCAAGGACCGTCCAACTCCTCACGGACCTGGGATTCTCCGTGAACTACGCCAAATCCCACCTGGTGCCCGCGCAAGTCGCACTGTTTCTGGGAGCGAGGCTCGACACAGTGTCCCTTCTGGCCTCCCCGTCGGAGGAGAGGACCAGGACCATCTTGGGCAAGGTGCAACGGATGTTGGTGGCCGACGCGGCCAAAGTGAGATCCATCAAGTCCCTCCTCGGGATGATGTCTTCCTGCATCTACCTCATTCCCATGTGCAGGCTCCGGATGCGCCCGTTGCAAGAATTCCTGGATGCGCGCTGGATCCAGACGACGGGCAGCTTCGAGGAAAGGATCAAGCTCGACGAGAATTTCCGACGAGCGATACGGTGGTGGGGCACCCGCGCGCATCTGACGGCGGGCATGGACTTCCAGACCCCAGCCCACCAGGAGACTGTGACCACGGATGCCTCCCTGGAAGGGTGGGGAGCGCACACCGAAAATCTGCACGCGAGGGGACTCTGGCTCCCGACGGAGAAGTCCCTGCATATCAACGTCCTGGAGCTCCGTGCAGTGTTTTGGGCCCTCAGGTCCTTCCTTCCGTCCCTCAAGGGCAAGGTGGTGAGGATCTTCACCGACAACACCACCACCATGTTTTACATCAGGAAACAGGGCGGAACCAGGTCCCCAGCGCTGTCCAAGGAGGCGCAGGACCTGTGGCATTGGGCCGTCGCCCAAGGGATTTTTCTGGTGCCGTTTCATCTGGCAGGGATAAAAAACACCATCGCCGACTCACTCAGCAGGGAGCTGCGCTCGTGCCACGAGTGGGAACTACGGCAGGATCTGGTGGATCGCCTCTTCCGACGGTGGGGCACACCCCAGATCGACCTGTTCGCGACGGCGACGAACACCAAGTGCCGGAGGTTCGCCAGCAGGTTTCCCCAGACGAGGAGCATGGGCGATGCTTTCTCGTTCCCCTGGGAGGGCCTGTTCCTCTACGCGTTCCCTCCCTTGCCTCTGCTAATCCGGCTCGTCAACCAGCTCAAGAGGTCACGGTGCAGGATGATCCTCGTCGCACCTGCGTGGCCGAGGCAGATATGGTTCCCGGACCTTCTGGACTTGTCAGCGTCCCCGCCGATCAAGCTGCCGGCGGACGCGGATCTACTCTCCAGGGAAGGAGGCGCCATCCTCCACCACGACCCGAAGTCGCTGAACTTGCAGGCCTGGCTCCTGCAGCGCTAGAGTTTGGAGGATACGACATACCGGCCGATTGCAGAGAGGTTCTTGCAAAGGCCAGGGCGTCCTCGACTCTTAAATGCTACGGACACAAATGGAAGAGGTTCTCTGTCTGGTGCCACGCACAGAAGATTAACCCTCTACGGATTACGGCTCCCCAAGTACTGCCGTACCTGCTGACGCTGGCCAAAGCTGGTTTGGCACACGCGTCCATCAAGATTCATCTTGCTGCGATCTCCCGATACACCAGAACCACGGGGCGGACGTCCTTGTGGTCTCATCGTCTGGTGAAAGAGTTCATGAAGGGACTGTTCAGATCGTTCCCGCCGGTGAAGGCTCCGGCCCCGGCGTGGGAGCTCAACGTGGTGCTGACCAAGCTCATGGGACCTCCGTTCGAGCCTCTGCACTCGGCCCCGTTGAAGTTTCTATCGTGGAAAACAGCTTTTCTTGTGGCCATCACCTCCGCACGACGAGTGGGAGAGATCCAGGCCCTTTCCTGCAAGGCCCCGTACTTGACTTTCCACGACACGAGGGTAGTGCTCAGGACGCACCCCTCCTTCATGCCCAAGGTACCGTCGGACTTCCATCTCAACGAACCTTGGTGTTGCCTGTGTTCTTCCCGTCGCCTTCGTCGCCGGCTGAGAGGACTTTGCACTCGCTGGATGTAGCTAGAGCGCTGAAGTTCTACGTGGACCGCACGAAGGGTTTTCGGAAGACGTCACAACTCTTTGTGAACTTTGGACCTGTCAATCAGGGGAAGGCTCTCTCGAAGGCTTCCATCTCCAGATGGCTCTCCGGCTGTATCATGTACTGTCACCGGTTGGCAAACCGACCGCTGCCTGGCCGTCCGAGAGCCCATTCCACCAGAGCGATCGCAGCTACCACGGCGTTCCTATCTGGTGTGCCCCTGCTGGACATATGCAGGGCTGCTACGTGGAGGTCGACGCACACCTTCACGAAATTCTACTGCGTCGACCGGGATTCCAGGGAGGAGTCCAGGGTCGGCCAAGCAGTGCTGCGCAACCTGTTCGCCTGAGGTGAGCCTGGTGAGGAGGTAAGATGCTTAATGTTGAGTTGATGTGATGCTTAATGTTGAGCCTTTGCCACCTCCCGTGGTTGTGCATGTGTGTACTGCTATGTATTCTTTATTCATGAGCATGTGAATCCATGCCAGACCCCATGCTGGAGAAGGAACAAGTTACTTACCTGTAACTGTTGTTCTCCAGCATGGGTCTGGCATGGATTCACATGCGAACCCTCCCGCCTACCCCTCTGCGGCTCTTCACTTGGTCATACTGCCACTTCACGTGCTTCCAAATCTGAAGATGGCTGCCAGAGGCGGTGCTTAGGTAGAGGGCAGTCATTGGCTGTGGTCAGTATGACGCAGAGACCAGTGATTGGTTATTACTACGAAAGACAGATCAGAAACGAAACTGATACTGGTTTTTTCTTTACCGAGGATTCCCAGCCTGACGACGGGGAATATTCATGAGCATGTGAATCCATGCCAGACCCATGCTGGAGAACAACAGTTACAGGTAAGTAACTTGTTCCTCCTCTGACAACACAGACATAAACTTTAGACCTTGGCCTTAGAACACCATGGAAACAGAAGTTTTTCACCAACTGTAACACCATGAACGTAATCTACTTTATCAAGTGTCCATGCCAATTAAGGTACATTGGGATGACAAATAGACCAATCAAAAAACGGATTCAATAACATATGTCCTTTTTCAGACTTGGACACGAATATGCGCCCATGGTGGCACATTTCCGACAACACCATCACACACCAACTGATATACATTGGACAATAATTGAGAAAGTGATCTGTCTATGGAGGGGAGGCGATATTCAATCCTTGTTAATAAAAAGAGAACAGACCTGGATAGCGCATCTACATACCAACCGGGAAGGCTTAAATGAGGCCATACCCCGGCAGACTTTGCCGATGCTCCAATAAACTTCCTTAGAAGATTGAGGTAGAGAGCACAGTCTTGCCTTGATACCATCCAGGGGCAAAAGGTGATAATGCACCCACTGTATGGACCACCTATAAGACAGGCCTGACAATTATCTATAATGTCTCCCACAGCGACCTCTGCCATCATGCTGGCGCCGGCTCATTACTTAGATTATGCTAGAGCCCGCCCTACGCCTCATTGGTACACATATACTAGGCTGACGGCCTTCGAGACGTAGTGGCAATATTGACTGTTATATCGAATCAACTCACCACAGGCGTCTAACTACTAGGTTCATCATGCAAGTGCTCGCCGCATTCCTTATTGATAGACGGGCACTAGGTTTGCAGTCACCTACAATGCTACATAGACTCTATTTGTAGCAACGTGTAGGTGCTAAACAGGTGTGATTTTTTTTTTTTTTTTTTTTTTTTAATACCCAGCATCTTAAAAGATCACTCCCTCATTGAAGGTAAAATCTCAATTGCACTGCTGTACTAAGAAGCACCACTAGGGGATGGCTGACCTGCCTGGCAAACACTTCTGTCGTACTCCTAGTAGAGAGTGACATGACGAGCTACCGTTGACAATAACCATTCTGTTTGGAATATCGGTTTGCCACATAGTGAAGTAAGACCAAATAACGGCATAGGTTAACAAGCAGGAAGAGCAGTGACGGTAAGGATGGACCAGTGCTGGGAGGGAGCCATTTGGGTACTCAATTGAGCTTTGAGTATGTACTCACAACAAAGATAGACGGTCGAGCGCACTACAACGCAAGATATATATAGATAATCGTGGTGAATTGCCCCCTGACTCTACACTCTGCTTTCTTGTCCCTCTGGGAGCTCAACTTGATTGAGTGGGCTACAGACCATTCAACGGCCCAGAGGTGTGCAAAATTTGGACCGTGCAGTCCATAAAACTGAAGAAGTGGATGAATACATTGGTAGTTCCCAGGTCAGTGACTCTTTATACCTGTGTCCAATGGTAGTTGTCGCGCCTAATATGACACCAAAGCATCATAATGACTTTTGAGGTGAATTAGCATTACTTGCTTGACCATATTAAATGGTATTTTTTGGAACAGATTGTGCATATAGAAAATGCAAATATACGTATCTTTTCCTATCTAATTGATTTAGTCTTGAAACAAAATAGTGACCTGGTACTACTTTTTTTACCAGGCCACAACCTTAGTTTCCACACATGGCAATTGAGGACGATGTAGTAAGATATACAGCATGTGTCCAATACACTCCAGATACTAGTGAGTATATCACTGTTGTTTTATCGAAGACTGTCCTGAAGAAAGTGGGTACAGTAACCTTACATCACTGAAACCGGTAGAAAGTAGAAACTTGAATAGGGGTATTATCGCTCTTACCCAATTAGTTTCGCTCTGATCTTTATATGGACCAACAAAAGCTATAAGGGTCCAAACAAGAGATCGGACGTGGTTGTTATATTAAATACTATATTGTTTTAGAGATCTTGGGGAGATGTTCACACTATCTATAGGTCATTAAAATTGAATTATACTAGGCATAGACAGTTGAACTAAGTTAAAATTGTTCTCTTTCCCATTTTTAAAGTATGAATGATAGAGAGTGACTGACGGGGAGAAGAAGAATAAGACTAACCAGGAGAGTATTTTTTTGAAGAACATAGGTAACAATACACCATTGTTTTCCCTTTCTTATTCTGTCCACTTTTAGATAAGCGGCACATCAGTGGAGACTAGTATTAGCAGCACAATAGGCAGCTTACGTAGACAATCATGCTATCCTTGTTTCACTAAGTGTACAGACTTCTGGGTTATCTCCTCTTCAACATCATGATGAGTGTGAAGCATGTTGCAATGCATCGTTGTACAGCTGGGTTAGCCCTGCCTTTGTGTTAACAACTGACTGTCAGGGCAAACGCTGTTCTTTTGGATATTAGGCACCCTATAGTGATTTAAGCTTGGGGGAAGCCAAGGGAGCCTAATGTACATGAATGGCTGACTTGTTAAAACTCCTGCGAAAGACATCGAACTGCTTATGCCTCTATGTTGCCCAGTCGGAGTAGGCCATTGGACTATTGGGCTCCCCTGCGCTCCTATATGTGAAAGGACTTTGGAAACTCTGACACTGAAGGAGAACAGCTGGACTTCTACCGGGGTAAATCTAGCCGAGAGAGGCCGCTGGGATGGATGAAGGTAGTGGGGGAGGTATGCTTTGGGGCTAGGAAGGGAGGGGCTGGCAGCGGTATGGGGGTGGCATTTATTTTCCTCCCTCTTATTGTTTTGGATACAACCCGTGCCTGGCTATGGTTTGGAGGTTTCTGAAGGAATTAGTCTATCATATGTTGGACATTACGGCTGTGTTTGCATGTGCTCTCCTTATGGGCATACTAAGCTCTTTCTGGGGGTTAGGGTACGGGTGGGAGCGTGTTGGAATGTGGCTGGTTTGTTTTTGCTGTATGTGTTTTTGGTTTAAAACTTAATAAAGAAAGTTTAAAATAGGAAATAACCTGATGAATGACAACCATTTTCATGAAGGACAGAGCTACATGAAATACACAAAGTGGGAAATGAGTAGAGTTGAAAACCCGTTGCCTTGGAAAAAGGAAAAAGGCAACCCAGGTCCCGAAGATGAGAAAGAGAATATAATAAATAAAGACATTTGGGAAACACACATCCAGGAGACAAGGAAGTCAAAGCTCAGACATGAAACAGCACTCTGGTAAGGGAGGCTAGAACCTAACCTAAAAGAGAGAGAGAACTTATACGAATGAAAGATTGTTGACATAAAAGGGGAGAGTAAAACTGTCCATCCCCTACAAGAGGTAGAGCACTTAATCCAGAAGAAAACCAGAGACTATGGGCCTCATACCGGCACCCTTCTTGCCAGACCGGCAAACTACTGGTTTGCCCGCCGGAGCCACTGTGCCCGATAGGTCTGACCCTGTCGGGCACAGCAGTCACAGTAGGCAAAGCTGTCACAAAAGCAACATACTTCCATGTCCCCACTCCCACTCCCATAGAGTCCTATCGGACTCACTGGCGCTGACTTCCTGGCCTTCAGACTTGTAATAGCCCAGTGGTACTGGGAAGTCAGGCGCCAGTCATTGTTTGCGAGTCTGGCAGCAACCCACCGGTAGCACCAGCAGGGTTACCGCCAGACCCGTAATGAGGCCCTATGTGTATTGAGTGGAATAAAATACCATTGAAAACCCTGTGACAAAACACAGCAACCAGGAGAAGGGAGACATTATCCTGTCCGTAGTTACATTAGTGGTAGGGTCAGATAGGTTAGATTTGGACAGTGGACGGACTTGTTTTTGGCTATGCACCCAGACTGACAAGCACCTTAGTTAGTAAAATAGGTAGGGACCACCCCACAGATATAGGGAGAGATGGGCCTTATTTTACTTTAGAATATAAATCATGTGTAAAATGTCTTCACAGCCTCTGTGATGGGTGGAAGGTTTTGAAGTAATCTGAACCACTGGCATTGCTGTGGGCAACCTTCCACACCACCGTCTTTTAGCCAATCTGCACCATTGCAAAAGGGGTCGAGGCATATGCAAATCAGTTGATGGTCTGCAGGGTTGCCCACAGCAATGCCAGAGGTTCAGATCAATTCTAAACCTTCCAGACGTGACCTTTTGTTTTGCTGTAGTCACCCCGAGTATGACGGGTATGCCCAGACATGGGTCCCGTGCCTTCGGGGCCTAGCGACCCAAGCAACTCCTCACTGATGAGGCCCAAAAAGGGCAAAACATGTTTGGGGATGCTTGTGGTCTCGTGCAGAAGGGTTGTGGCGAAGCAGTTCAGGCTGAACTGCCCCTTTTGGGGTGGGACCAAGCCTGATTTGCATATGGTCTTTCCCTTTTTGTAATGGCTTGGCAGGCGAAGAGCGATGGTCTGAAGCGTTACCCAGAGTGATGCCAGAGGTTAAGATTAATTTGAAACCTTGCAGTCATCACCTCTTTTGTTTTTCTTCTTCTGATCCTCAACAAGTAGCATGGATGAGTGTACTTTGTTTTGATAAGGTGCCATCTTGTGACCAAAGTAATGCTACAGAGAGGAGAAACAACTGATGGGGTGTTAAGAAGTAAAATATTTGTTTGGCATGGCAACTGGCAATGCTATTGGAATGAATTTGCCATGTCCCTGCATATGTTTTGTGTTCTGCCTTCATTCATGTTTACTTCTGCCAGCATGACTCTGCACAGCCATGAGTAATTAAAAGAAGCTGCAGATACCTGTAATAAATTGAGTCTGATTCACAGGTGCAGTATGTGCTGCGGAACGCTCCGTCAGCAGGGTGATTTTTGCAGGAATGGCAGATTGATCGGTCTGTTCTCCATTGGCAGAATGCGTGAGTACTGCCCAATCCAATATGGGGCCGCCAACAGGACACATTCCCATCCCAAGATGGCGTCTCCCATGGAGGGCATTACTACATACTTCTGGGGCTCCTGTACAAGTGCCTTGGATGTCTGGCTGACTGTGCATCTATAGTATGCCCTTGTCCTGCTGTTGATGCTCTGCTTCTTCATATTCTACACCTTGGTCTTGTTTCCCTCATTGTTCCGGTCCTGAGGCTCCAGTTTTTCCTGCTTATTCCTGGATGCTTCTCTGTGTGTCCTTTCCTCTGCCTCGCTTGTTCTCCCAAGCCCTACCCCTACTGTTTTGGAGGCCCCGGCCGCCCTTAACCTGCTCCTTGTCTTCGATGTCCTTCACATTCTCCTCCCTTGGTCTTCTGGAACTTTGCATGTCCAGACTGTTCGACCTCTCCAGACTTCTGCATCTCCTGATTATTGGTCCTCATCTGGCAGGATCATGAACATTTTCTTCCCCATGAGGGTTTCCCTCCCGGCCTTTTCTCTAGAAGCCTGTTGTTCATCAGTGTTGCTACTTACCTGACAACACTGTGGCCACTTTGAGGGATCGTTCCTTTCTCTTTGAGCGATCCTCCTGACAGACTAACCCGGTACATCAAGAGCTTAAAATACCTGACACAGTCCCTCATCCTATGCCTAGTTTCTCTTTCTAGTGTTTTATTTCCTAGTCCTAGGCTCTTCCTACTCTGTAGTTCTAATCCAAGTCCTAGTCTATCATCCTAGTTTCTCATTCTAGTCCTAGGCCCTCATTATAGCCCCAAGTCTGTCTGCCTATTCCCTCATCCTACTGGTAGTCCCTCCTACTAATCCCTCATCTTGGGGCTAGTAGCTCAGGAACTGGTGTATATGGTTACTGGCTTTTTTGCCATATTTCTACTACACTGGTTTATCCGGGAGGCCCCCATACACCACTCCCATGCACCAACCCCTCCAGCACCCCCATAACCTTAAAAACCATACATATGTAATCCCTAACCTGTCCCTCTAAACAATGCTGTGAGAAATGCAGCAAAACAGCTGTTTTCACAAAATGCAGTGTTATGGACACAACGAGGTGGGTAGGTACCAGTAGCTCATTCTAGTCCTAGTCCCTATTCTTAGTCCTCTTTTGTGTTTTCCAATTGATAAACCAGTGATGTATTATTGTATTAAATGTGTGCCAATCGGGATTCTTTCTTCTGCCAACATGTCTCTGAGCAGTCAAAGTAAACAAAAGAAAAATACTGAACTTGCTCCCAGTAAAGGTCTAGTCCTAGCCACGGGAGGATAGCGCATCGGCAACGTCCTAGCCATGGAAGCAAGACGACACAGAACCACACAGGTTTGATCACCGGGTCCGCGCTTAGAAACCTCTGGGTATTAAGTGCGTTATAAATAACCGATCATATCATAGTCCTAATCGTAGTCCTTGTTACTTTCCTAGTCCTCCCCACTGTCCTAGTCCTCCTCACAGACCTAGTCATGGTCACAGTCATGGGAACGCATTACAACCTTGCCGTTCTGGAAACAACGGTGCTGGTAAGCTTACCAACACCGTTGTTTCCGGGCCGGCAAAGTACAACTCTGCTGGGTGGGTGCTCTCCCGCCCGGCAGGTCTGACCTGCCTGGTGGACCAGCACCCACCCACAGAATTTCACGGAAGCACCGGCACTGTTATTACCAGTGCCAGTGTTTCTGTGGTCCCCATTACCATAAAGTCCTATGGGACTCTGTAGGAATGGAGAACAACATTTTACCGACGGCTGACTTTCCGGCCGCCGGAGTTGTAATATCGCAGTGTTACCGGCAAGACAGGCGCCGGTAACTGTTGACGGGTCTGGCAGCTACCTGCCGGTTTTTCTGGTACGGTTACCACCGGAGCTGTAATGAGGCCCATAGTCTCTCTGTCATAGTCAGTCTTGCAGTCATAGCCTCAGACTCATTCGGTATCAGTCATAGTCAGTCTTTCAGTCAGTCGCTCTGTTTCCCTCAATTTTACTCAGATTCTTAGGCTGTCTGTCTCTGACTCTCTCTTTGTTTCATTTTCTTTAGCATCCCCCTCCATATGTTCCTAGCTTGTTGGCCTGCTCTGTCTCTTATGCGCTGTCTTGCTCTTTCTTTCTTGCTTGTTCTTTCTCACTTTTTCCTCTCCTATCACTGAGTGTGGTGGTCGCAAGGAAGGAAATGGAATCGGAGCAGGTTAAGAATGGATTAAAGGTTGCCTGGAGAGTGTGTAATGAGACTAGCTGTTGAATGCATATTTAATCTTTGAGAATTTCCCTCTAATGTGCTGAAACAACCCCTCTTCCCGACCCACCACGCCAACTTTCGGATCTGCTCATGGTATTTCTTCATTTCTCAACTGGAGGTCTGGTTAGAGGTTTCAAGGTATGCATGGAAATTCAATCACTGACTTCTGCTTCCTGTGTCCCGGGTAAGTGATAAGGCGTGACTACTTCTCAAATCTTACTTAATACAGTTAAAACTAGAATGTTTACATTAATGTCAACGCCGTCTTAGCATGGGCATGGCTGGTAAACTCGGACTGAGTTATGGTGCAGCGCAATCTTCTCATCTTCTTGCAAACAGTAGTTATCAAGCTAAACATGTCCTCCTACAATTAGTATGGTGGATTGTCTAGGCCTGAATTATATTTTACAGCTGTGTGTGCCTATTTTATGGCCCTGCAGTAACCGGGTTGTGGAGGGTATCACTTTTTCTGTTGGGCATCAATCATGGCCCTAGGTAACTTGGCTTGTATGTGCATCGTAGTAGCTGGTACAGTGATCAATAGTATTTTACTGGCCTCGATACGAGGCTGTGTAAGCTACATTGTTTGACCCTCAGGCTTTATGCCTCCTCTGCCAATGTAAATATTTAAATGAACAGAAGAGGCTAACAGCGTTTTTAAATAAGGCCACATGATGACCAATACTTCAGTCTGCATGTTCTTTAAACTTGCCTGTTTCTACGTGGGTCTATAACAAAATCATGTTACTGAAGAATCGAATGAACTTTCCCAATGCTTTTTTATTTTTACATGATTTTTTCTTCTGAGGTCCTCATTTAAAGTTTGGAGTTATTTTCTTTGGTAATACTGCCCAGCAGAAGTACTGTTACTGCATGCAGTATACATGAGGTAACGGGAAGGGTCTGCATGATTTGGAGTCCTGCAGTTACACCTCATTTTGGAGCCCCATAGGACTCTACAGGGATCAGTAATTACTGCATGTGGTAAGATAATGGTTTTGTTTGGAGGAAAGGTCCTGCACACAGAACTGGGTGGTTTTTATTGAGTTTTATTTTGAAATGCTAAATTTGGCGATGCAATATGAGTGGCAATACTCCTGTTACTGGCATTTCTTTACTGCACCACCATACTCTAAATGAAGGCCCTTAATTGTAAAAGGGTTGTTTTGGCAGCATGCAATTTGCACATAATTTCAAGCAGAACTGTAACACGTGAAAGCTTAGCTCATTGAAATGAATCATCTGATGCATCCAAAAATCTCACCATCTCTCTATGGACCTGCAAACATCTCACTATCTCTCTATGGACCAGAACAACCAGAGTCTGGGGAGTGCATTTGCTGCTGCGTTTGCAATGTTGCGCTTGTCACATTGCATATATCTGGTCCCGTATGCCACTTCCCTGAACTATTCTGCAAATAGTTTGTTCAGGCTCAATTCTGTCAGTGTCTGTGAAATGTTACAAAATAACTGATCTTTCACGCATTTAGACATCAGAGTAGAACACAATTGCAACTATCTGAGTGCGTGAAGCCACAGTCTATCTCCACGGAATCAGCAGCCCTGAGATGCCCGCAATTCTACGGAACATGTGTCAGTATGAAAAGTGCAAGTTTTAAGTTTGGAATGTTGAGAAATCTGAATATGTAATGTGCTCCTTAGGTGCTTTCCAGGTTGATGCCCCTCTATCTCTGCTCCCAAACAAATCGTCTCTTTATCTCCAACATGCTGGGCCTACTCCCAGCTCTCCACTACTAATACTGTTCTTCTTTTCTAGTGCAAATTCCACCCTGCTCACTACCTCGCACATCTTCCTCATTACCATAATATAAAAGTGTCTCTTCCATCCCAGTCTATCACTGAGATGCCACCGCTGCTCTAAGTTAATAATCAAGGCTTGCAAAATCTACTAGTCCACTCACATTGGCAAGGAGATTTTTGGAAGGGTGAGCACTATTTGCAAGGTACTCAACCTGCTGGCTAGCAAACCTTTATTTGACATTTAACGCAAATGACAATGAAAAGTTTAATTGTGCATGTCTTGCAGCATTTCACCTAAAATAAAATGTGTACGATTTTACAGCTTGCTCTGGTTAATGTTTTGTCTCCTGTCACCATGCGGCGAGTGCATTTCCCTTGGGTCGAGTACACTAAGGAACTTGTCCTGCAGGTGCAGTTGGATTTTTAAGAATTTGCAAGGCGTGTTAGACTTGCAGAGATAGCCAAAGGTGGAAAGTGATCATGACCGGTCATGCTTACATCTAAAGGCAAGTTGGGATGCAGATGGCCAATTAGTAAACCTGGCAACATTGAATTTTTGGTGAATTCAAATCTGTGGATATTAGTGTGGAAGTCCATACAACATTAAATTGTAATGAAGAACATACTTTCTGTAGGCCCCATTGAGGTGATGGATTGTCTGGAGTTTGATCATTTCCCTATGATGTAGTATTGAAGGCATGCCCCTGAACTCTCATTCCAAAAATATACAACCCGCTGGGGAAAAAAGGCCAAGAGTTCTTGCAAGGATAACAAGTTTTAATAATCCAAAAAATAGGTGTCCTACCAAAATACTACTGCCCAGGAATATTCGGAGCAAAAAGGGTGCACGCAAGAGCTTAAAAGGGGCACAGCATCATCAGTAAACAGCCTGCTCTATAGGAGATGCCAGGCCATTGGCCCAAGCCCCATCCGTCTGTCTTCCATCACGTGGGGTCTGCTGGGCTCATCTCCAGGGAACCAAGGTCGGGTTGGCAATTAGTTACAATATGAGACAGTGCCACTCTATCATTATGCTGTGCACCTGGGAGGCTCGAGGGGACTGGCACAGGGGAAGTCTTGAGGTCAGGCTAACTCCCACATCTTTCACTCATTCTGTATCGCACTATCCACACCCAAGGCTTCCACCCTCGCTTTGGACTATAATGTATGCCTTTCTGTACCTCGCATTACAAATCTTGTCATTATGAAATAAGGTGGAATGGCCGTGTCTTTAGATCTTTCATGTCAGTGGGTTTAGTGTTGGTTGTCTGAGGTCATCTACTATCGTGGAATTCAGGGGTTTTGGGACTGGGGCAGTCGGAGGGGCTGTAACTCCTAGTTGCCTGGGTGGTGTTCAGGGCCTGCGATGGCCTGGCTGCTATAATCGTGCATGCCGAGGCGGCTTGTACTGTCTCATGGCCTTGTGGGGCACATTGCTTGTCTGGATAACGCGTGTTGACAGCAGTTGTAGAACAAAGGGGAGTTTCTGTGTAAACGAACAGTGTGGGTGTCTCTCTCGTCAGCGCTTGGGCCTATTCAGGTTTTCTTCGTTAGGTTTGTGGTCTGTGTCTACTGCGCAGCCATGCAGGGCCAAATGTTTCTACCATAGCTACAAAATTGCACCTGTTTATACGTGCGCACTAAGTCTAAACATTTATAGTTTGTGTAATATTGTGTCCATGCAGGGTCTCTTAGCACACCGCCCTTGCCCCCTGGCAGATAACAGGTGTCTTCATGGGATTTGCCTTACCCTAAAGCACCTAGGGGGTGGGATAGGTTAATTTCCTTCCCAACAGTATGCACCCATAAAATGTAAATTATTACACAGGAATTCACTAGTTATTTAAAAAAAGAGGGGGCCCAAATTATAAAACCTATACATCTAGCAATTGTTATCTCTGCAGCAAAGCGGTGTTACCACTTTTGTTTCCAGTATAGCGTGCATACCACTTTGACAGAAAATATACCAAACCGGTACCAAGATCATGTACAGCCAATATTGGCCGAATTAGTTCATCCAGATTTGACTGACAAGATCATATTACCTAGAAGTCTGGAGAAGCCCAGAGCCCATTTGTGCAGCCTTAATTGATAACATGATGAGGGGAGTTTTGTCGGCCCTTAAAATACCAAACTCCTGAGGGATAATCGTGCCCATTTACAAAAATTGGGCTATGGAGGATACCCATTGTAATGGAACAGTATCGCTTATGGATATGTCAATAAAACCTTTGATTGCATTGATGGGACCATACTCTGAAGGCACTGGGGGCTGACAAAGGCTTATTTAGTGTAGCGGTCCAATACCATTTGAGATTAACAAGCGTAGTTAGGTACTGATGGTGAAACATCAGATTCTTTAACATTGTGCATGCTGTCTGATAAGGATGTGCACTGATCTCCTTTAGTTTCCCTTGGGATATAAAGGATTTTAAAAGGTTTTTAGTTATAAGCCATATTCCTGCCCTTCCCTACTTGGATGATACATTATTAATTAGCCGCACACTGGCACCTCTTCAAAACCTGGTGTCACGCTATATCTAATTTATGGAGAGAAGGAAGCTTAACCTCAGTGTACCCAAATCAGCAGTCATATGGGTTGGATGGAAGAAACGAAGAAGGGCACTGTATTTCTTGATGGTAGAAAATTTGAAACAGTCAAACGCTAAAACAACCTAGGGGTACGCATAGCTGTGAACATGTCTTGCAACATCCACAAGGAAAAATTACTGACAAGAGTGGTAAAACATAATGGTTCTATCATTCGGCTTTATAAATCTCTCAAAGCATGCTCCCTAGGCCATGCAATTGTTCTTTGAATATCAAAACATAAGATAGAATTAGGTTGGGTAGCAGGGTGTGGGCCATGATCCAGATAGTGCCAGAACTACTTTGGAAGCAACATTTCTAAAAATATTATATTGGTTCCTCTATCCAATACAAATGAGATGGTTTTCATCGAAAATGAGGTTCACGCTTCGCTATGTTACACTAGTAGCATTGTGGGTATACATCTGGTATCATCTGTACTGCTTACCCATAAAATAGTGGATGATCTCCCACCCCACAAGATTTGAAATAAAGCGCCTTGGCTAGTTTACAAATATCAAACTTTGAAACTCTTATTGCAGAGAGGCTCAACCTTCGGCAAAAGATAAAACGTTTTTTTATGAGTTGGCAAACCTTTGCTTGGATGGAGGACTGTTTTCAACCTTTAGGCCTTTGAAGTGTCTTCTAGCATACTACTGTCACAGATTGTCTTAATTACTCCCAGACACCGAAAGAAGGTTAAAGAATGTTTATTTCCTAATTGTCAGAGGTTGCTGTAAGGGTTTTCCTATCTCGAACTCCTGTGGGATCCCACCGCCGTAACCCAGGCTTCCCTAGCCCCAAGTTTGCAACTAGAGATAGGTAACACCTACTATCTAGTTCTACTTGTCGGGAGGGCCTTACGGGCAAAGCCTTATCTAACAGACTCCCTTGGAATTTTGTAGAGCTGCCCTGACCTGGCACTTTCCCAGGTTTCTTAATGGGAATTGATGGTTTAATTGTGCCGATTTCAGAAACTCTGGTCTAATCTCTTCTTCAGCCACTCCCGTTCTCTCCTTTCCCTTGGTATTACTACCACCAGTCATCTCTATCTTCTCTTTTTCCAGTGTTCACACGCTCAATCTTCTTTTCACCTTCTCTTTTCACCCCTTCCCTACTCAGTGATATGGTGCCCTTCTCACACTCCAAGAGTTATGATGCCCTGCTCAGCATTCTCTACCAACACTCTCACTGCCAGTCTCCTGCAGCTACCTTCACCTGCCCTCCTCCTTCACTCCGCCGTCATAACTACTCCCACTGCCATCTTGCACTCTGTCCACGCTCTTACCATACACTTTCTCTCCATCTCTCTCTCAAATTCCCCCTTCAATTTTTCTCCCCGCTGTCTTTCTTTCTTCCTTTCTTTCTTTCTTTGTTTCTTTTTCTTTCAATTTATACAAACACAGCCCTCCTTACCCTACACTACATACAACCAGTACCACTTTCTCTCACAATCATTGTCTCACCTCTACTCTGCTCCAACTCTGCCAACAATCTTTCTGTCAGATCTCTACTACACTGGTCGTCTGCCCCCTGCTCATGTGGTCCACCCTCACACCTCAAGACGTCACCCCTGCAGCCCATTGACTGCCTTCCATTCACTACCCTTATTTACTTTGGTTCTGCTTGTTCAATCTACCCCCTTTCCATCATTTCCAGCAATCACCTGACCAATCTGTGCCTACTATTTTCCCAGTGGTTGGGTTACACAGCTCAGAGACTTTAACCCCCAACCCTTTTTTCAGTCTCTATTAGCAAGTAGCATCCAGGCAGTCAGGCTGCTCATTTTCCAGGTGGTGTTCCTCATGGACTGGTGAGTATTGCTTACAATTCGGTTTGGGGAGTGTTTCGGTGTATCTTCTGCTCCCCTGCAGTCCCTTCTCACTCGGTTTTTTCATTCTCCTCCATTGTCCTGGTGTCTTTCTGGGGATGGTAAATGGAGTGTTCAGTGTCTCATCTCTTTTGGGCAGGTGAAATCCCAGTCCATTCCATTTTCGTTCTCAATTCCATTCCTATTGTTCCGGACCAGGTTTTCTTGGTGGCGCCCAGGTGCACTTTGTGAGTTGTAGTCCTGAATCTAGCCAGAAAACCAGCTTGGTGATGAGTATTTAGTGACCCCCCCCCAACCCCACTACTCCCTCACACCACTTCTAGGAGAGCCCTCCCCACCCCCGACAGTGCCATCACTCTGTCCCTGTCACATCTATCCAATAGAAGTGCTGTTGTGGAAGATTATATGGGATATATCAAAGATAAGCAGATTGATTACCCTAGCACAGTTTGGCCAGTTGGATACGAAACGCTTCTGAGTAAGCCAATCAAAAGTGGATGTTAACTGTTGTTGGCATTTGTAAGGGTATAACTTTAGATACTTAAATGCAGTTTTTTTTTTATTTTGCCATGCATGGGCTTGGGTGGATATCTCAGGGGCATTGCGCTGGCTTTGGAAGCAAAACGATGCAGAGCAACACAGGTTCGATGCCCGGATGTGTGCTTAGAAACCTCTGTGTATTAAGCGTGTTATAAATAACCAATTATTAACAGGAGAGTCTTTGAGTTTGTAAACGATCTTACATTTTTAAATTGTCTTTTTATATCTTTTAACTGCACTAGAATTTAGGCTTGCTTGGGTCTTTGGTTGTTATCTGTATCAAACGTATACATACAATTTGACTGTCAAGCCATAGTAATATAGTCTGTCAAACCAAATTAGGTCAGTGAAACACAAAGGAAAAACAGCACCAGTCCCTTATTGATGGATTGAATACAAGCCCAAATTAGGCCTCTTGAACATTCCTTCTTTTGAGGAAGCCCTAGAAGCGTTACTCAATTACCTTGTCATTTAACACTTTTGGAGCCTAGAAGGTACAGTCGTTTCACACCAAAGTTGTGAGGAACATAATGCTCCCACTTCTGAATGTGACATTGAAACGGCTTCCAGTCCATTACTAGGTCGGACTACTTGCCTAAAAACTCCATTGGGTTCTTCACTCTACTTTTTTTTTTTTTTGTTTAAACTTTGTTTATTAAGGGAACAGTTCACAGCAAGACAATTCTCATACGCAGTGCAGCACAGCATGTGCATAATTTTGACAATGGCATACATCTGTGGCAATGAGGCAGGCATCGTCACCTAAGGTGACGGAGTAGGTGTTACATCAGCATCAGACATCAAATCACATAGGTACAGACGTAGCGGCAACCATATATCTTTGGGACGACAGGGCGTTGGGACTGATGAGACAAAAAGTTCCTCATCATCATTCACCATACATAAGTCTTTCAGGAAGTTGGATCGGGTAGGCCCTGCGGCAGATTTCCAACATTTAAGGATGCAGCGTTTGGCAATAACACAAGAGATATTAAAAAACCTTCTCGTGGTTTCCATCACCTTTCCAATGTCACCAAACAGGTATTTCAGGGGGGACAGAGCGGCTGGGATCGCCGTTATCTCCTCAAGGAGCTCATCCACTTTTTGCCAAAAGTCCGCAATAACGGGGCATGACCAGTACATATGATACGCTCCAGCATCGGGGGCGCCACATTTTGAACATGTCCCTGTGCAACCCTCTACAAACTTAGCTAGCCTAGCCGTGGAGTAATATAACTGATTCAGGATTTTAAATTGGATCAGTCGGAGTCCTGAGTTCATGGAGACTGATTTGGTGAGTTGACAATATCGGGCCCATCTCACGACATCAATCTGGGTAGCCACATCCCGCTCCCAGGTTTCTCTGATAGTGTTTCGTGAGGGGGAGTGTGTTTGCACCAAGGTGTATAGCGACGGGATTCCCTTATCATGACCATCCGTCGTCACCATAGCTCTGATACATTCATGTGTCTGGGGTTCTGCCGGGAAGGAAGGCCATTTAGCAGCAAAAGCTGTTCTCATACGATAATATTGAAGCCGCTTAAGCTGACCCCCCCCACTGCATCTATGAAGTCTGCGAGTTTACAAAACATGCCATCGGGGAACATATCTCGCATCCTGAAGAGTTTATTTGGGTCCCAGGTTCACTGAAGGGCCTTGTCAAAAGTTGGGGAAATACTAGAGAAGTTCCACAGGGGTATACTGGGTCATAGGGGATCTCCAGGCCAATGCTCCCGTAAACCTTGGACCAAGCTCGTGTGGTGATGTGTTCCGGGTCGAAAGGGCAGTTGTTACCATAAGTGGGGTTTTAAGTAGGGCCACTCGGCCGTATAAGGACAGAGGGAGATTAGCCCATAGTTGGAGCTTGGTCGTAAGGGTGAGAAGTAATTCGCTGTGATTATGCGAGTACAGCAGCTGTCTATCTCTGCTTACCATGATTCCCAGGTATCTCACCTGCGTGGGGCCAGGCTTAAACCCTGTAATGTGGGATAGGTCACCTGTATTAGGGGTCAATGGAAATATTTCAGATTTGGGGACATTGATTTTATATCCTGAATATTCCGAGAACTTGTGTATATTAGACATAATGTGTTGCACATTCTCATGTGGGTCCCAGACATATAACAGCGTATCATCCGCATACAGTGATATAGTTTGGGGAGGGCCAGACATCCTAAGACCTCTGTGCGAGTGGTGTTGACGGATATATTCCGCCATCAGTTCAATTGTGAGTGCAAAGAGAAAGGGCGAGAAAGGACAGCGCTGTCTGGTATTTCTGTGTAGATGGAAAGAAGGGGACACGGTGTTATTAGTTAGGACCTTGGCGGATGGTTGGGTATATAGGAGTGGGTTCTTCAATCTTCTGAAAAATTCAGTCCCGTGAAGTGTCCACTAGATGACAGATACAGAGCATAACAATCGAAAATTCAACAACGAGCAACAGTGTGTTGCTCTCGAGTGCTGCCTCGGCCACTTTGGATAAATCACAATGCACAATGTTCATTTGATTTCTGTTATGAAATATCTTGTCTGCTGCAGGAAGACCTGTAGCAACTGATATAATGCAACTATGGTATGAAAACCAACCTGCCTAGCCGCAAAACGTCCCGGCTCGGGTTGGAACAACTTCTCTAGGGACCAGACCATCGCAGGGCTCGAGACTAAACAAACGTTGGAGAAAACCAGGAAACATGCTTTCTCTTGCTGTGCCCCAAGCCTACTGGACACCCTCCTGGTTGCAGTCAGGGCCATTCTAATGATCCTGTAGTTCGCCTGCTATTTAGTTAATATCTAGGGGTCACTTGGGATCTGGTGATACTAAGTATATACCATCCCTGCAGGTTGGGGTACCCAAGCCTCTATAACCTGCAACCTCCCCTTTCAATGACCTCTCATAACTCTAAAGCACCTGCACACGCTCTGTTCGTAGCTTGGTTCTTGCTATATGAGATACAAAAATACAAATACCTGGGCTCAGTTGAGTTGGCAAAACATGAGCAAGGGGTCCCTAGATAGACTTTGGTTCATCCAAGCTACAAAATGTGAAGTTTTAAGCTACTAGCCTGGCATATAAAGTCACTTGCCGCTTCCTTTTCTCCTTCCTCCTCTACAATCTGACTTACGCCCTGCTCACTCTACGGAGTCTGCACTTGTACATGTTTCAAACACGCTGCTCAGCATAGTAAGCTATACTCTATTCTTCTTCTTCTTCTTCTTGATCTTTCTGCAGCCTTTGATACTATCGATCACGCTATCTTCTCTTTCCTCTTTGACCCTTTCTCGGTCTCTTCTCAAATGGTTTGCAGATTATGTTTCAAACCGTTCTTACTCGGTGTTGTGGGCTGGTCAACTCTCCTCCTCCCGTCGCTTCATTTAGGAGTTCCTCAGGGTTCTGTCCTTGGCCCTTCTTTCTCTCTCTACACCACCCCCCTCTCTGGGCTCCTCAGCTCCTTTAATCTTTCATGTGACTTTTATGCTCATTTTCCTTCTTTTCCTTCTCTACCTCACTCCAAGACACTGTCTCTTCTTGTCTTTCAGCTGTTAAGTCATGAATGGCCTCTCGTTTCCTTCATCGCTGCCCTTCTAAGACTTAGATTCTCTACTTTCTTCGGCCTTCCCTTTCTTCTCTCCAAAGCCATCTGGTATTTACTTTCTCCCAACTTTGCTTCCCGTCTCCCCCTCTGCTCGCAATCTTGGGGTCATTTTTTACCCCTCCCATTCTTTATCTCTGCCACAGCTCATTTTGCTTGCTATCATCTTTATAATTTTTGGCGTGTCTGTCCGTTCCTCTCTTTTCAGGCTACGAAGCACCTGGTCTACTGTTTTTTTTCTCACTTAATTACTGTTCTGTTCCATTTCCTGGTCTCCGCATCGCTCATCTTGCTCCCTTATGCTCTTTCTTTAACTCCACTATCCGCCTTTTATTTCAACTCCCTTCCTGCTCCTCTGTAACTCTTTCATCTCAGCCTCTGTTACCCACTTACCTTTTTCTTCTCTTTCACTTTTAAATCCCTGCACTGTCTTGCTTCTCCCTATCTTTGTTCTCTGGTCTCCTTATACACCCCTGCACGTTCTCTTCGCTCCAAGTCCCTCTTTCGTGTCTGTGTTCCCAAACCACCCTGTGCCTCCTTTGTTTTTCGTTCATTCATGCTCCTTGAACCAAAGCACTGGGACACTCTTCCCCTTCATATTCACTCCTCCTCTTCCTTACATGTCTTTCGGACTCAGTTGTCCTATCTGTGTGTGGCTCTGTTAGAGAAGCAGGGGTGGTTAGTTGGGTATGATATATGATATGATATGATTGGTTATTTATAACGCACTTAATACCCAGTAGGTTTCCAACCGCGGACCCGGGGATCGAACCTGTGTCGTATCCATGGCGTCTTGCTTCCAAGGCCAGCACGTTGCCGCTGAGCTATCCTCCCGGGACAAGCAGGGCAGATGCAAAACTAATGGTGTTGATGAGTGTTACAGTATGTTTCTGTGGACTTGGTGGAGTCTTTTGGGAGTATGTTGCCCCAAAGAGAGAGCCCAAGGACTGAAAAGTGCAAAGAGTACTTAGTGCAGTGTTGCCCTGTGATTGAGAAGAAAAGAGGAGCATTATAAATCACACTGTGTTGCTTTGCTGTTGACTAGGCTTGTGTTGGCCATCAGTGGGAGATATTTGAGTGTGGTGGAAGGAGGTGGTCTGTGAGGAGGGTGTTGGTTTAGTTGCGAGTTGCCATGCAGAGTGAGGGTAGTAGCAGAGGAAGGGGAAGGAGTTAAATCTAAAGGACCTTCAGGGCCAAGACACTGTTTTTAGTGCAGTCGTTAAGTGGCTTGTTGGGTGTTTTTGCTGGTGGTTGTTGGGTTCCCTTTTAGTTTTGCGTTGTCTTACGCATGTAGGATTCTTTATGATGGGTTAATTGCTGGGGCGCAAGAGCAGTCCTGTTGGTTTATGTAGTTTTGAAGACGCTCTCAGTGGGCAGTAATGAAGCACGAAGGTCTGGAGGTCAGGGTGTTCCAAGTGTTGATCTTGTATGGGGTTAGTTGAAGAGCCAGGTTTTTAGCTGCTTTCTGAAGGTTAGGTGGTCTTCCTCCATACATGGGTCTTTGGATATGGAATTCTGGAGTTTGGTTTCTAGGACCTCAAAATTGGACCCTTCGGGTCATTCTTGGTTGAAGGTTAGCACTGTTACCAGTGGCATGTTGCTAGACACTGTGAAGTACATTTACCCACTCAGCTGAATTCCCCTCCATCACCAACCTGTACTTCAGTAGTTACCAGCAAAATGGGTGCGCTGGCACTGTTTAGCACTATCGCCTTGCCTTAAAACTGTGTTTTGCAGCTACAAAATGATGGCTGCACTATCTTGCCAAGCACCTATGGGGCAAGATGAAACGGGGAACCCACCGAGAAAGGCTGCCATTGTGTTTCCTTAGGTGCACCAAAGAAGAGAATTGAAAAGCAGCGCTGCTTTGCTACTAGCTCACAGCACAATTTACGCGCTTTCACGTCTCCTAGACAACCGCTACAGGAATTGCTCCCGAGATTCTGGGACACGCTACCATGAGGTACTTTAGCCTCTTTATCTCTTTGTTTTCACCTCCTTATCTCCAAAATAACTACTTTCATATAGCGATTACTTAACACTAAATTGCCCACGTTTTTCAACCTTCCTTGACTAGATCCCTACCTGTAGATCGGGTACATGCACTCTGACAGGATCGCATGGTTTGTGACCTTATTACAACAGCGGACATCAGCTGAACAACCGCCTCTGACCTAATCACTTTGACGAGGTAATTGCTCATGGAATTATCATCTTATAACCTTTCTAGATGATATACACTGAGGAAACCCTCATTTCTCCAACTGTACAAGGTGGCACTACTATACATTGATTTTACTATGGCTTATCTCTTTTCTTATTAGATACCGGTCCACATAGCGGGCTAGCGGCTCCCGCCATGATTGGTCATTCCCTTTCTGCTTTTGGAGAACTCTATACCTTCGTTTCACTGCATTATTATTGTTGATGAGGTAATTTCACATATATTGACATACTTTGAAACTTTCTACAATGATTCTCGTGTCACATGTCTTTTGAGCCTTTTAATTTATTAGCATGTTTTAGAGCTGGCACTTGCATGCTGCCAGATATGTAGTAAGCTTCTTCCTTTGAATGTATGGGATTTTATAACGGCTACCCAATTGGGGGCATATTAGGAGTATAAGATAATTCAATAAGAGCCACATTGAGGGGTGACCTTGCTTCCAAATCTTGACATAATCACTGAGATTGTGTTTACACACCTTGGTTCTACTATATATTACGGTATTTAAGTGACACCCTAATATGACCATTACCCCCACTTCTGCGTGACATAAGGAATGGTGGTCCCGCACTCGAGATTAGAATATGATGTCACTACCCGCCAGGCCTGATACTCATCTCTTTCCAACTCCAGGTCGAAAAGCATTGCTATATCGTTTCAACATCATCAGCTAGATAATCCATGAAACTTCTATTTTATTGGTCAGTTTCATATGCCTCTTACCTTACTGAATCGATTGTACCTCTGGGAGGAGCTACACATACAAGTGAGTGCCGTTACCCGAACATCCCTGGCTATCTTGAGTCTCCGCCTGCCACGGCCCCATCAGGCAATTTCTTGAAATCTTTATAACGTTTATTCATGTGCTGTTTCCTAGATATCCTAGACTTCTCGGCTGAACCAATAGGACCCCTGTTGAATTCATTCACTTCTCTAGTCCTTTTACTCTCACTGTGGGTCTCATACTGGGGCTGGATACCATCCTAATTGGGCTAATGCTGTTAATTAGTCTAATGCTGTGAACTGGGTTGATTAGAATACTCACCCCACTGTCCTATGTAAATGTTTGGATGTTCGCATTTTTGAATCATGGCTCAACCTCTGTATATCTGAATTGTATATTAATGACTGTGTTCAAAATGGGTTGGAACTTACATCCACTTGTGTTACTTTTTCTTTCTTTTGATCTCAACCAACAGTCCAATTAGGCCCTTTCTAAAGAAGAGGGAATCCTCGAAACACATTGGCCAATATACATTGTACACTATTGTTTGTATAATGTGTTTCTCCTCGCATTAATCATGCTTGATGCAATAAATCATTGGTTTTAAAGAGATTGTTTATTGCATAACTCTCTGTTGAATCAAATTGCGATTTAAAATGTGTATGATTTTTTAATACCTACACGTTTGACCGCCCTTTGGGCGCATGTAGATAATGTGCAGGGGACGGGAGGATCCCAAATTTGGGTTCTCTTCTTCTTTCGCTAGCTCATAGCTTCCCATTGAAAAAGGGAAATATACATTTAAAATGATGGCGCCTTGATGCTCTTTTTCATCTATTAAACAATATACAGTTCTGATCCAGTGAGACCCCAACTTTGCCCAGCCATATTCCAGTTGTGCTTTAGCAAAAGAAAGCATTTCTCTCTGAATGACAGGCTGCGTCAGGCAAGATCTGGGAAATCACCAGAAACCTTATTCTCAGCCGTATGGAAAAACGCTTGACTTTTGTGCTACAAATTGTCAAAATAATCTCTTCAAAAGAAACCCTAGCTCTCTGTGCATATGTCAATTTCAGTGGACCTGTGCCTTGAACAGATTGCTGAGTAAGAGAAACTGACTAGGGCTGCAAACAATGTGTGGAATCCAGATGGAAGGGGAAACCAAATTTGAAAGTGACATCCCAGCAGACTACACCACGTGTCAAAATGTGCTTTTGCAAACAAGAAAAATATCTGTTTTAAAGCTGTAATGTTGAATAAGGCTGTGTTCTTGCCTAGAAATGTAAGGGGTGGGGGGTCTGGTTAAGATCTAATATAATGTTTTATTCCCACAGTCTTGCCATTTGGGCTCAGGAAAACTAACTAAATAAATAAATAAATGCATTTGCTGTACTGGGGAACCAGTGAAACAGGTTTCCTGCTTGGCTTCAAAGGACATTTGTGTGCTGGCAACAGGAGTGGCCTTCCACTGACGACTGCGAAGATTGCCAGTCCCTGACGTCTAAGGCCTTGCGGGAACGAATGAAGAAATTGAAGGTAGGTAGGGTGTCTAAGCCCCATAAATCAAAGTCCGCTGGGCTTTCGACCGATGACTCGAGGGACGACTCTCGGCGTCGGCGAAAATCCAGAGGTCTCGGTCTAGGAGTGGTTTCCGCCATTCCTCTGCCTCGTCAACGCATTCTAGGAAGCGCTGTCATTGGTCTCCTTCCCCGGCCTCGTCGGAGGAGGACTCCGCCAGACGGTTGACTTGTCCCACCAAGTCTTCGTCGCCGGCCGAATGGGAGTCATTCCGCCGGCAGATGTTAGTGATTTTCGAGTTGCCAGCCACAGTTGCGTCTGCGCCTTCGAAAGAAGCCAGCAAGGAACGGGCTCGGTCCAACACTCGCACGCCTTCGTGCTTGGGCGGTCGGTGCGATCATCGTGAGCCGTCGAGGTCCCGCTCGGACAAGGAAGATCGCCATAGCCTTGCCAGGTCCTGGTCCTCAACGCCATCGAGACCATCCGAACCTGTGAAGCCTTCAAGGAAGGCGTCAACGCCATCGGAGCCGTGTCTGTCGAGGGACTCGCTCGGGGCTCCGCCCTCGAAGAAGTTGTTGATGCTCGGTCGACGCAGATTCCCTCTGCGCCCTCAACGTCGTTTCTGGAGGATTTGCCAGAGGTGCCCCGGAGGGCTTTGGAACCTCTGAGGAAGGCTCTCAGTAAGTCTGTGAGGCCTGTTTTTGAGCCCTATTCTGTTCCTCCTCCTAGATTGGAGTTTTGGAACTGTCGGATGAGGAGATGGTTGTACCCCCTGATGTCCCTGATGATCTTTTGTCTGGGCATAGTCAAATGGAGGAACTCCGGCAGTCATTGAATGACGCTAGTGGCCGTGACACCTCTCAGGGTGACAGAATACTTGGGGTGGTCTGCTCCACCTGCTGATTTTGCTCATGTTGATTTGACGGACATCCTGGATCAAGGTCCTTCCACTGACCCGGTGTTGCCGTTTCACATGGCTTTGTAAAGGAGGGTGGCGGTGGCTTGGACGGCACCGGATAGTCTACCGGCAGTTTATAAATTGCTTCTAACAAAATACTGACCATCCAGTGGTGACTCCTGCTACTTATCGACGCACCCTAATCCACAGAGTTTGGTGGTGCAGGCGGCTACGGCCTCTTTGAAGCAGGCTGTGGACCCTATCATCCCTCCTGATAGGGACAATAAACGCTTTGATGGTTGGGCGAGGAAGGTATTTTCGGCTGGGGATATGGCGTTTAAGGCGGCCAACTCCACTTGTGCCTTAGCAAGATTCACACACACACTCTGCGGAACTGTGTATCTTTGGCGGCTGAGCATATTCCCAAAGGGGAGGAACGAGATGGTTTTCTAGCCCTCATGCAAGATGGCAAGGACGCCATGTGTGAGTCCGTTCAGTCGGGTTTGGACACGGCAGACTGTATCAGCCGGTCCATGGCTGCGAGCACTGTGATACGCAGGTTTGCGTGGTTGCGGAAGTCAGGGTTTGCTCCTGATGTGCAATCCCGTCTTCTGAACATGCCCTTTGATATTCATCTGTTTGGCAGCAAGGCTGGCGAGAGCCTTGATAGGTTGCAGACCTCCAAAGCTGCAGCAAAGTCTTTGAGCGCTGCAGTACGTCAACCTCCGCCTTTTCGTTCTAGGGGACAGCAATGGAGGGGAGGTTCCTTTCGGTACTACTCTTCCTTTGGTAGATTGAGAGGAGCTGCCAGTCAAAGGGTCCACCGTAGGAGTACCTGGGGTGGAAAGCAAGGTTCTCGGGGTGCCAAAGCCACTTGGGCAGTTGCCTCTTTGCCCTCAGGCACAGCCGCTTCCGCTCAGTCATGAGGCCATGTCCCATGGTTCGCCGGTTGGGGGCAGACTTGCGCAGCATCTCGGAGAATGGCGTGCCGTTACTTCAGATGTGTGCGTTCCGGAGATCGTAGCCCACGGCTACTGTCTTCCGTTCCGACAGAGGCCTCACAACAATCCACCGGGGAAGCTCTCTATGAAGCGTCCGGATCCGCTCTTTGCACAGGAAATCCTATCCCTGCTGGAGAAAGGGGCCATAGAACTGGTGCCTGTAGCAGAGAGGAACAAGGGATGGTATTCCCCTTATTTTTTGATCCCAAAAAAAGACTGGGGATTGAGACCCATCATGGGCTTGCGTTGGTTGAACAAGGTCCTCAGGAAGGACAAGTTCAAGATGATAACTCTCTCAAGTCCTCCAGGTCCTTCAACTTCAGGATTGGTTGGTGTCTCTGGGCCTCAAGGATGCTTACTTTCATGTGCCGATTCATCCAAAGCACAGGAAGTACCTGAGGTTTGCGGTTGGCGACTTGCATTTTCAGTTTTGGGTCCTGCCGTTCGGATTGACCTCCGCCCCGAGGGTCTTCACCAAGCTGATGGTGGTGGTGGCAGCGTATCTCAGGAAAGGGGGGATTCACGTCTACCCCTACCTGGACGATTGGTTGATCAGGGCTCGCTCTCCCGAGCAAGCCCTGGATCATCTGTCCGTCACCTGCCACTCCCTTCACAAGCTAGGCTTCTCCCTCAATTTAAAGAAATCTCATTTGAAACCTACCCAGCGGCTCCAGTACATCGGAGCAGTGCTCGACACATCCCTGGGGCAGTGCTCACCTCCCCAGGTGAGGGCTCATTGCATTCTGCAAATGATGGACACGTTTCAACGTGCCCAGAGTCTCCCAGCGTTCAAATTCTTAAGGTTGCTCGGCCTCATGGCATCCTGCATTTTCCTGGTGCCAGAGGCCAAGCTGCGGATGAGATCTCTGCAGTGGGCTCTCAAAACACAGTGGTCGCTCCAGCAGGATGTCGGATCCCGTTCAGATTCTGACCTCAGTAACCCAGGATCTTCTATGGTGGGCCGACGAAGGCAATCTGATGAAGGGAGCCCCATTTTGGCAGCCATGGCCGGAGGTGACGATCGTGACGGACGCATCCCTCACAGGTTGGGGAGCTCATGCCAACGAGTGGACAGCCAGCGGGAATTTCCTCCAACAGGAGCCTTAGGGGATGTGTTCGTAGGGGAGTGGTCCTTCCCATTGCGGTACGCGTTTCCTCCAGTCCCCATCATTCTTCAAGTGTTGCGGAGGTTACGGAGGTTCGGTTCCCGATTGATCCTCATTGCTCCGGCATTGGTTAAATCTCTCAGCCTTCATGCTTGGTATCTGAAAGGTTGAGGTATAAGGATTGGGACCTCCCCGAAGACATGATGGAGGTGTTGCTTTCGGCCCGAAAGCCTGCACAAAATCTCTTTACCGTTGCCGTTGGAGAAAGTTATGTGACTGGTGCAGGGTACAGAATGTGGATCCTTTCCAATGTTCCATTCCTTTGGTTTTGTCTTTTTTGCTTTCTTTAGCCCACAAGGGCCTGCAAGTGGGTACCATTAAGGGTTACCTGGCAGCGCTGTCCATATTTAAGTGCTCGTCTGAGGAATGTTCTTATTTTAAGATCCCTTTTGATTTTTCAGTTTCTAAAAGGGCTAACTAATGTGTTTACACTGTTGCCTTTCCAGGTGCCGGGTTGCGATTTGAGTTTGATTTTAAAGTTCCTAATGGGAGCTCCATTTGAGCCCTTACATTCTTGTCGTTGAGACTGTTGTCCTTTAAAACTGTGTTTTTAGTTGCGGTTACTTCCGCACGCAGAGTGAGTGAGTTACAGGCACTTTCCGCCAAGCCACCCTTTACTGTGTTCCATAAGGACAGAGTTGTCGGGCGGGTGCGGCCTTCTTTTCTCCCGAAGGTTGTGTCGGAATTCCATTTGACCCAGAAGGTGATTCTTCCGGCGTTTTATCCTCCTCCACATCCTGGTAAGGAAGAGGTGAGGCTCCATAGGTTGGATCCTAGAAGAGCTTTGAGTTTCTGTCTCTCACGGATGTCCCGGGTCAGAGTGGACGATCAGCTCTTTGTTAGTTATGCTTATGTGTTCCATAAGGACAACTCTGTCCTTATGGAACACAGTAGAAGGTGTTTGGGCCAGGCTGTTTCCAAACGGACCTTGTGTAGGTGGATCATTTTGACGATCTCTGAAGTGTTACCGTTTGGAGGGAAAGGACCCTCCAGTAGGCTTACGGGCTCACTCTACTAGGGGTGTGGCTTCCTCCACTGCTCTACAGAGGGGTGTTCCTATTCGCAATATTTGCGAAGCAGCCACATGGGCATCTGTCCATGGTTTTGTGAGACACTATTCCTTGGACTCAATTCATGGGCAGGATTTGGCCTTTGGTAAGGCAGTCCTCTATTCAGCAATTTGATTGGGCATTCTAAAAATCTAAAATTGTTAATTCTTTTCCCACCTCCATTCTTTGGTACTGCTTTGGGAGTCTGTCATAGATGGGGAATACGTCGGAGGACACAATCCCCTCGAAGAACAAGTTACTTACCATATCTGGTAACGTTCTTTCGATGGCATGTTCCTCCGACGTATTCCACATCGCCCTCCCAACCTACCCCTCTACTGAATTTCCTATGCGATTGCAGCTTACATTTCCGCAAGGCTTTCTGCAGTCATACTGGCAGGAGATTGGTGCCACACATTCTGGGAAAAAACTATAACTGAGGCTACGGGCACAGTGCATCCTATATATAACATCCAGTGACATTGACCCTCGACGGAGGCCCTCGAGGGACAACGGATCGACACAGGACACCCTCTGCCGAAAATTTTCCAAACCAGCACAGCTGTGGACATTACCTGTCATAGATGTGGAATACGTCGGCGGAACATCCCATCGAAAGAACGTTACCAGATATGGTAAGTAACTTGTTCACTGGAAGTATTCCAGAAACAAACTTTAAGAGATCTCAAGGCAATATCTTTCAAACACAAGAACAACAGAGGAAATGTTTCTAAACGTGAAAAACAAGTATTGGGCAAGTTATGGCAAAATGAGGATATCATATTGAAGCCAGCAGACAAGGGCAGAGCCCTAGTTATAATGGATCGATTGAAGTACAAAGCTGAAGTGGAACGACAATTACGAGACCAAGACACGTATTTGGAAGTGCTGTCTGACCCTACAGATCGTGTTAGAACTCTTATCAAAGAATTCCTGGACAAGGCAGAAGCACATGAATGGATCTCGGAAAAAACAAAACATTTTTGACTAAACATCACCCAATAATGCCGGTCCTATACATTTTACCCAAAGTTCATAAGAGTTTATCTGACCCACCTGGAAGACCTATAATACCTGCAACTGGCAGTCTTCTTGAACCATTAGCCCAATACATAGACAAAGCCATCCAACCCTTAGTAGAAAGAACAACGTACCTTAAAGATACCACAGACTTCTTACTGAAGATGAAAGATCTCAACTTTGAAGAAACTACAGACATCCTGTTCACCATGGATGTCTGTAGCTTATACACTAACATCACACAAGAAGCAGGCCTGGAAGCAATGAAGTGGTTGCTACTGTCTTCACAGGCTTGCAGTGCGAATAACTTATGCATACTAAGTCTGTTGAAAATAGTTCTAAATAACTTTTTTCGCTTTGAAGATAGATACTTCATACAAATCTCAGGTACATCCATGGGGGCAGCCATGGCACCCGGATATGCCAATACTTACATGGCATATCTTGAACAAACATTGATACTAAATAAAACAGAATACCAGGTCCATTTGAGAAGCTTCTTTCGGTATATTGATGATATTTTCGGTATTGGGAGAGGTTCCCATCAAAGCCTTCTGGAATTTTCTTACATATATGAACCAACTGGCACCAAGAATCAAATTCACAACTCAAGTTAACAGGAATCGTTTTCAGTTTCTAGATTTAGAGGTGTATATCAAAGAAAATCGCTTACAGACTACAATATATAACAAGCTGACAGAAATAGCATCCTCCTGGCATCAAGTTTTCATCCAAATACGACTATTGAAAGTATACCTTACCGTCAATTTTTGCGTTACAGGAGAACCGTTGGAATATAAGAACCAAACAAAGAATCTGTAAGAGAAATTTCTCAAAAGAGGATATTCAAGAGACCAGTTATCCGTAGCTTTGACTAAAGGTTCAACTATTCCAAGAGCTCAAACCCTGGAGCAATCTGTCAAAGGAGACCCTGAATCCTTGGTTTATGTGACTACCTACTCTGAACAGAGTTATAAAATCAAAAAAATCATAAAAAGAAACTGGCAAATGCTCACAATGGACCCACTACTGTCTCAATTGTTTGCAACCGAACCTACGTTCGCATACAGAAAAAGTAAATGCATTAGAGATTTTGTAGTGGAAGCAGATTACCAACCACTTTTATCGTGTCCAAATCTATTTAAAGGGAGTTTACCATGCAATAACTAGCAGCATTGCCACAATGTGATTAGAGGTTCAAGTATCAATCATCCCTACATGGGCAAAAGAATTCCATTGACCATACAAGTACTTGTGACACAAGTAATGTCATTTATGGGATTAGATGTCCATGCAGGATATTTTATGTGGGGCTCACAACAAGGAAGGTCAAGCTGAGGTGGACTGAACACAAATCTAACATCCGATTGTGTTCAGTCCACTCACCAGTGGCACAACATTTTAAAATTTTCCATCGAACTATAACACAAATCCAATTTACGATTCTTGAGCAAGTGAAATGTCCAAAGAGAGGAAGTGACATTAAGCTGTTGTTAAGACAGAAAGATTGAGTGGATTGAAAGATTGGACTCTCTAGAACCAAAAGGGATGAACAATGATTTTGATTTATCATGCTATATTTGAACGCAGTCAATGTATGTTGTTTTTTTATTTTCTCCTTTTATTACTTTGATTTCTAGCAATTCATTTTGTGGATTTAACAACATGATGTATAGTCTTTTTCAGCGGGAGGATCGTGTTTATATAATGTTTTATAGTTTTGTTAATGAGTTTCTCTGAATGTTAATCACATCCATTAATGAACACCTATGGCACCAATGACAATTGGGCTCAATAATTGGCTAAATCTGCTTAAATTATAATAAAATCCCAATAATACTTATTCCACAGTGTATTAGTTTGTCACATGACATTATCATATCTGTAGGAATGTAATCGAGTGTTGTTCACATTTAGAATGCCGATACGAGCTTACCATGAGGTTTAGTATTGAACTGATAGTGGAGCAATCATACCATGTGACCACAGTGTGTAGAATTTATTACGTATTTGCATATAATTACGGCCACGTTATACAGTGACATCCGCCAGGGAGACTGCCCCATCATAGAACAATGTATCAGAGAACAGGGCGTACTTTACTTAACTTGTACACTAAGAATGCTGACACGATGTTACTATGAAGTTCATCAACTAACCAAACAGTGGAGCAATGTAATCATTTGACCGCAGTGTGTTGAATTTATTATGAATTCCCACATAATTAAGGCTAATCCAGGATATTTCCAAGCGAGACTGGGCCATTACAGTACAATGCACCATAGAACAGGGCAGATAATATCTCCTGTCCCGTGAATGCGGGCTTGTATATGGTAATGGAATGTACGTACAATTTGGACTCATGCGATCACGTGATCTGCAATTTAAGTAGATTTAAACGTGATGTGGGACGGTAGGCTGTATCAGCAGCCGTTTTCTTGTTCCCGTATCACGTTTATTGGAAATGATTGAAAGGTAGGCAAACTCCCCTCAAGATGAAACGCTCGTAAATGCTGGTCTACATTCTTATAGCTGTGCTTTAACACAATTTTGCTACATTATATTAATGGGAGGATTTATTCATGTTTTTTTAGATCAGGCTGACAACATAAACAGCCCTCTGGGATTTAATCTTGGGGATACCATTCAATGGACAGATTAGTGAGAACAACACAGAAGGAAATTATCCTCGTAAAACATCCCTGTTATTTTTGAGTTTGAAAGAAGAAGACTCACCTTTGTCCATAAAGGTCAGTCAATTAAGTCCGTTACCATTACAAGTACATAGGTGTTCACATGGATAAATTCATAGTGTAGTGACTTTGTCTCTTTACATTTCTTTAGATAGCGAAGAAATACAATCAATTTCTACACCTGAAGAAGGGGTCAGGGAACCCCGAAAAGCGTAGTGTCATGCTATGATTATATTAACATATTGTGTGTACCTTTCAGTTGAAAGACACTCTGCTCTATTACTTTGTACCTTAATTTGGTTAGTTCATTTTTTAACACCATTAATTCTTGGAATTTACTTCCTTTGTACAAACCTATTGCGAATGAGTGATATAATTATCAGTGAATGATGAAATTCACCACATTGTTTATTCTTGTTTTGAAATTTTATTGACTATAAAATGCAGTTTATTTAAAGTGAACATATTGTGCATTTGACTATTAAATATTAGATGTATTCAAATATTAGTGATTTAACTAATTGTGTGTAGGAAGAGACTTTGGTCTCAATCAGAAAAACCAGGTTTTTACCTCAGTGCTTTCTGGGGTTACAAGTGTGTCTTTGCATTAAGCTCTTTTATTTCGAGTAGTGAGAGCTTTTCCTGGAGCACCGGAACGTTATTTACTATTTGGTACAATACTTTTTACCACATTACACTCCTTGCCCGCAGTACCTGGCTGTGCACTGACATCCCTTTCCCCCCCATTTTTTTCTTCCCCCAAAAGGAGCCAAAATGGATTTCTGGTACACCAAAATTTTACTTTTAGCTGCGGGAAACCTTGAATGACCAAGAAGAAGAATATAACGCGCCCATCAGACTTTCTGTCTGGGCTCCAGCTTGACACAATAGATTGTGGGACACCTACGTGTTACTTTTAGAAATGACGCCTACCATTCACGCAAACTGAGAAACTCCATGGCATCCCTGAGCTAAGCTGACAGTTGGTGGTAGCCTAGGAAGAAATGGCCTTAGGGGAGGACAAAAGGCCAGCCCATCTGGCTTAAGACTTTTTTACTAATCAACTTTAAGATTAACGCAGTAATTTAAAAGTTTTACACTTTGAATATAATTTTTGTGGCTTCAAAACAAGATATCGTAGCCGGCCATAGCATGTATGAACGCGAGGAAAATGTGAATCATGGAAAAAGTACATATGGTGGAATGTTAAAAATTAATGGAAATATGCTCTATGATAATATGTACACATAACTAAAATTGTGGGATTTTGGGTGAAGCGGTTCCCACAAAAACTCTTGAAAAATTATTAGAAGGACGGAATAATGTCGTACAGACCTGGGAGTTGGAATACCATGTTCTGTATGAAATATGTAATTTGCAAAAGTGCCTCAAGTGTATAAATGTGTGATTTATTTTAAGATTGATTTTTGTCAAAAAGGACGGTGGGATGGCTTTGTACCTCATAAAACACAACCCCATTAACATGAGTCCCCTCCCTGAGGAAGCGACCAACATAGGCTGACCTATCCGGTTCTGAGGCGGAGGTCTAGCTTAGTTCTGCCGAACAATAAATTCTGTGATGTCACACGCCTTATAAATAAAGGGGGAAAGCTCACAGGAGCGACACTCTCTTCTGAATTTTCAGCTCCTGCGTATCCTGATATTCCACATCCGCTTTGCAAGATTCCAGACTCTACTGCCAGGCCAGAGCATGTCCCAAACTCAAGTGCGGATTGTGAGTATTTCCCCATCCCATAGCCACAGATAGCCTATCTCATTTCGATACCTGGTCTTTGTTCCACTCTCTAAATAACGCTATCCATACCCTGGTAACTTGTTGAAAACTGTAAGAATTCTCTGTGCATCCTGTCCTTGATCTCTAAGCGCTAGCGCCATTCTTCTACTCATCTGTCTTGCATAGATTCTTAGTCATATTTTGAATAATTTAATGAATTTCCACATAAAGAGACACGCGGCGTGAAGGGGGTTAAGACGGCCTCTTAACCACTTTCATGGGCAGCGCTATCTTCTTGATAATCTAGTTTAAGTAGTTTCTTTCCAAACCGACTTTCTCTTTTAACTGCTTTATTTTCCCAAAACCGAATCTCCTTCCACATTGAAAATCTCATCCAGTTATTCGGCTAGAGTCACTCTTTCACTTCTATATTATCCCTGTAATGTGCATCTATCACCCAGCCTAAAAACCGGCGGAGTCGGTGCAGAGTCTCGTGAGTCTGCCTTGCCTGCTGTAGCCTGTTGGACTGCTACTGGAGTTTCATAGTCCTCTCTCTACTACCACCAATTGTGAGGGGTGTGCTCATAATCCCCATTACTCCGCGGAGCGGCGCAGAGTCGGTGCAGAGTCTCGTGAGTCTGCCTTGCCTGCTGTATCCTGTTGGACTGCTACTGGAGTTTCATAGTCCTCTCTCTACTACCATCAATTGTGAGGGGTGTGCTCATAATCCCCAGTACTCCGCGGAGCGGCGCTGAGTCGGTGCAGAGTCTCGTGAATCTGCCTTGCCTGCTGTATCCTGTTGGACTGCTACTGGAGTTTCATAGTCCTCTCTCTACTACCATCAATTGTGAGGGGTGTGCTCATAATCCCCAGTACTCCGCGGAGCGGCACGGAATCGGTGCAGAGTCTCGTGAGTCTCTGGAGGCTCTCGAGGCTCAAAAGAGCACAAGCCTCATGGATCGAGGAAAAACTTCCGAGGTGCCGTCAAGAATCACACATCACCCCCTCACCCGCCTGCAGCTGAAACGTGCGGAAGAAGGATCTGAAGTAGCCTTACCTGTGTGTTGGAACCGCTTTGCCGCGACTACCACAATAGCCGAGAACAATCAAGTAAGGAAAATCAAACTTCACTCCTCCCCAGCCGCACGCATAATATCATTGCCGCGCGTGTCAATGGAAGATTTGAGCGATAGCGCTAGTGACACGCGAACCGCGCATGCTGCCGTTTCCAGTGTTTCCTGTGTAAATCGTTCTCACATTGAGCCAGACTGTATCCCCTCTCCCGATACCCTTTTGAACTCGAAAAAAACAAGAAATGCTATCATTAGCTCCAGCGCCAGGGAAAATTAAGGGGGGGTTGGTGATAGCGAGGCAGGGAGTGAGGGCAGTGGAGCACCGTTAAGTATTATGAACAAGAGTGCAAGTTATTCCCCCGGGAGTGGTGCACAAGTTGTGGACGTGTCGTCCTCTGCAGGCGTTTATGTTAGTTATGAGGGAGACCAACCCTCATGCGCACAGCCGGCTGACATGGCAGTGCCTGTGTGTATTCCGGGAGCAGCATTGTTAGCTGCTGATATGAGGGTCCCAACCAACCGCAAATCTCAAAGGCTAACTTCGGAAGCTACTGGCTCCTGGCTTGAATGCACTTTTGACTCTACTTCGCTGCTGCCTATGTCCCCGCGCTTGGGAAGTCCTTCACTGTCCCCCCAGTCTAAAGTTTCCCACCCTTTGCCGTCTACCCCCAGCTCCACGCCATCCCATAAAACTTCCTCCAATGCGGATGAAAGAGCCCTTGCCAACGAAGTTTTGAAGAGTAACTTGTCTGTAGTTACGACAGAAGAAGAGGAACGAAGCGTGAGTGAAGGTAAAGGCAGTCATCCTCCTGTCAATCACACAGACCTTAAACATCCGAAAACACCTTATGATGATAAACGCAATTCCTTGGCCATAGTGAATAAACTCCTATTGGACTTAACAAAAATGAACAGCTCAATGAATGCCAAACCAACATCAAATGACATTGATCCTAATAGCAAACCCACTACCATTGAGACCTGTTTTATAGCAAAAGAGCTTGAGGCTGACGTACGTCCAAGAAGCGCATGGCCGAGTGGCCTTAGAAAAAGAAGACGAATTGCCTCCAGTGAATCTCCTCCCATACCATGCTCCCAAAACAGGAAACACCGGAGCAGAACTTCTTTCACTCAAACCTCGCCAGCATCATCTAGATGTCACAGGAAAATCAACACAAGACTCTCCATATCTTCAAGCAATGAGGAGTTGTCTGACTGCTCATCTTTGGACAAATCGATGAATGTCTCCCCTATTGGACATCAGCCTCCCAAAGGGAAACCTTCCAATTACAGAAAATCTGCCTCGCAAATATTGAAAGACCTCAAGTTGCAGAATTTTGTGAAAGAAGCTTTAAATGATCTTAGACCATTTGTTTTGTTGTCGCTGACCATAGCCATGGCTCCAATGCTCAAACTTTACGAGCAATTAAATGACAACGTCAAAGATCTAACTACACTTGCAGCATTTTCAAATTCTAAGCTTGTAGCAGCTGAATTGTCGCACAATGGAGGAAATACCAAAATGCTGGATTATATCCAAAGATTTGAAGCCTTAACCAAGGATTTAGCGGATCAAAAACGCTCAAACATTGACAAACGTCTAATGTCTGAAATAACATTAGAAGCGTTAAGTCTGCTGAAACAAGCACAAACATCAGAGAGACAGCATTATGAGTCAAATCCAGCTTCTTGGGGCTCTGAGCCCACATCACAAATGGCGGGTATCTTACCAACTGTACAGGATGGATTTGTTCCTCGTAATGATGATCCTGGAAAGTCGTCAAGGTCAATCGACCCACTTTCGACAATGAATGGACAAGAGGGGGTAAATACTCCCAGGCCTCAACCAAAGCAGTCGAATATGAGTGTTCCCTATACGGCTCCCTTGGCGAATGAAAGGCCTATGTGTGAGGGAGTTAATCCTTCGGCTGTGACTCAACCAAAATCGTCATTGAAACTACCACCGATTGTCATGGTAGCCGATGTTGCTACTAGTCTGTCAGATGTAAACATCACATCACCCTCCATTGAGCAATCAGAAACCTCAAAGAAACCATCGATCCCCCCTGAAAACAATTTGTCGGATGTAAGTACCTCAGTACCATCCACGTCTGCAAATGCTGAAGGAATTACTGGACCTTTACAACAAAAAGAAAGCTGCTGTTCAGATATAAAAGATAAAACCTATGAAATATTCCAGAAAGCACATATTGCTGACGTAAACAAATTGCAGAAAAAAAAATCAAAGAATCAAAAATGCAAACGAAAAGGCAACAACATGGGATCAAGGAAGTTTCTAAGGAATCTAAAATCAATTAATGTATTTGTTGATACAGAAAAAGTAAACGAACCACCCAAAAAGACCAACATGGACGCCATGCAAAAGTGCCCTGTTGCCTCTGAACCGACAATTGTGCTTGACGAAAGTGCTGAAATTGATGAGCAAGAGCTCCTAAATTTATCAGTCTATGAAGATGTGACAAATGCTGAAATAGACGAAGAGGAGTCGGCTCACAAAAATGCAAGTTCTGAGGCTTTGGCAAAATCTGTTCGGCCAATCTCTGCGAATGGAGCTCCCCTTGTCATTAGCGGGCGAGTTTGCGAATTAATACTCCCGCCAACAGAAGAGATTCCTTTGGACCCCGCTGAAAACTCAAACAAATTTGAAACCATGGCAGAAAAAAGAAGTCGTCTGGGTGCGCGGAATGAAGCTCAAAAAATTGCTTCTGAAATCAGCTCAGTTTGCTGGAAAGAGCACAGCAAATCGCAGACTGAAGAAACTTGGAAAGAATACTGGACACAAAAGATGGTCTAACCTTGAACCGAAACAATGTCCTTAGGCTTCTACATCATGTCCATGGACTGCGGTCAATAGAGTCCAATGATATTCAAACAGACTTCATTAATGATCATCAGAATGACAAAGTCCGACTGCATATAAATTCCAGACTTGTCTGTGATTTACTCCTAAATGCATTTCCCTTTCTGCTATCCTTGGGATTTGATATCCATGAGGTCTCTCAAAATAATGTTGCGGACCCCTGTCCCACAAAGGCAATGGAAACAGGGGATAACAACTCGCCCTTAACCTATAAGGTTACCTTGTGAGACAATGTTGGCTCAAAACCTCCTAATAAAGCTGTTATCGCGACACCTACCAACAATCCGGAAACCAATAAGGAACTAAATAGTCCCCCACAAGAAAAACTTAATTTGGGAGAAAATATCAAAATTACAATCTCGGGATCGGCCTCCTCAGCTGCAAGTGAGCAAAACATCAACTCACAATCCTTGTATGACAATAATACCACGAAAAACTGGAATTGGCTTGCTGGCGTTCTGGGAGGGCAATCCAGCTAATGCCATCAGGGAAGTTCTAGTCCCTATATGAATGTCCTCTCATGGAACACCTGAGGATTCACACACTTGTTCAATGAATCTAAAAAATGTCCCTTGAATCAAACAGTGATTTGTCTCCAGGAAACTTGGCTGACTCTGTGCCAACTGTCGGATGATTATGAAATAGTCATGGACCCGGCCATAGCTAGAAAAAAAGGCCGACCATCCGCTGGTCTAATAACAATGGTGGAAAGAAACTCGGGTTGGAAAGTGAAAAGTGCCTTTAATTATACTCCGTACATTCAACACACAATTGCAGAAGCTACTTCGACGAATCCCGGGAAAAAACACAGCTCAACATATATTGGCATCATAAACAAGCTGGCACCTACAAATTTATGAACACAGTACTGGATCTAATTGATGCGATCAACAGCGAGCAACAAGTATCCAACATAATTTGCTGTGGTGATTTGAACCTGTCGTGCATAAGGGATGTGCAAGATTCTGTAGCATCGATTATAACGCAAAAATTGGCAGCAAAATGGTGTTCGGCCATGCAAGAAAGATACATAACAATGGCGAATGGGAACACCAGTGGAGATATTCCTGCACAAAAAACTTGGAAAAGCGGAAAGTCAACTTCCATTATAGACTATTTCTTTATCTCTGGAAACCTGAGCCAACGAGCTGTGGAACTAACGGTATTAGAAGATCTAAACAGTGACCATAGTAAATTGATACTTACTCTGCTTTCTCCAACCATAGTGAAACCAAATACCTGGAGGAACCAGTTTGAAGTAGAGTCCAACAGAATTCGCCTGAAAATAAGGCCATATGAGGTAAAGCGGATCGCAGATTCATACTATAACCTCATAACCAACTCAACAGACTTCAGCCTTGAATACACTGCTGTTTTGAAACAGTTCATGACCATCCAAAATGGTTCAAAAAGACCGGACTTTGCACCCAAACACTGTTACAATCACGAAATTGCAGTAAGAAAGAGGCAATTAAGGAAAGAACTAAGACAACATGCACAACTTGAATACGATCAGCGACAGCATGCAAAAAAAGCCTCAAAGCAGCAATATAAAAATTGGCTAATCTCACATAAATCCATCCAACTTCAACAGGACAGCGAAGCCATGTTAGCGGTGCTAAGTAATAAGAACTCAGCCGACTTTTGGAATCTGATTAACAACATGAACTGTCAACAAACTGCAATTCAAACAAACATGGTCCCGCAAGCAGATTGGCTTACCCACTTTGATTCGGTTTACAGAAAAAGCAGCTCAACAATTGAACCTAAATTACCGAAGCTCACTGAGTGGGATTTAAAGTTTGACAAGGAGAGCATAGTACAGAGCATCCTACAAGCATCTACTTCAAGAGCACCGGGTCCTGATGGACTTACTAACCATCTAATAAAACAAAATCCAGAGGATTGGTCTGAGTTCCTCGTGCTATTGTTCACAAAGATCGCGGAAGAAGCCAGCATACCATCTAGCTGGAAATCAGCAATCGTAATTCCCATTTTCAAGAATGGAAATAGAGCAGATCCCAAAAACTATAGGCCCATAGCATTATTAGATGTCCTTGGGAAAATCTTTGCAATTCAGTTACAAAATCAACTGATGAAATGGATTGAATCTACAAAACATCTGGACCTCCGACAAACTGGCTTTGTCCGAGGCGTTTGGTGTGGCCTAAATCTGCTACTGTTGAATATTTTGAAAATGGATGCCATAAGAGTAAATAAGAAAATCTACCTAGCATTTGTGGACTTATCCCAGGCATTTGATAGCATTGATAGGGAACTATTATGGAAGAAAATGGCGACCTGGAATTGCCCTCTGTCTACTTTTGGCCATCAAAGCACTTCACACTGATACAGAGATAAGGGTGAGACTGAATCAACAGGGTCTCCTCTCTGAGCCAATAAAAACCTATAGAGGAGGTAAACAGGGTTGCCCACTTGCTGTCATAATATTTAATTTGTTCATCTCAGACTTGGGGGAAGCATTTGAGAACAACAATGCCTTTGCTCCTAAAATAAACGGAAATGAAGTGAATTGGCTCTTGTATGCGGACAATCTAGTCCTACTAGATTTAACACCTATAGGACTGCAACAGAAATTGCATATCCTTGATCAATATGTCATGCAAAATGGACTAATTGTGAATTCCAAAAAATCCGTAATCTTAACTCTGCAAGATCTTCAAAAAAACAAAAAGAGAGCGGGCTCGAAAAAGTTTGAATGGAGAATTGGGAAGAAGTCTTTAAAAAGCGTTGACCAAACCATGTACCTCGGCATGTGCATTAGCTCAAGTATCAACGAGTTTCCTTGGGTTGCAAAAACAAAGGAGAAATGTAAACAACTAACAGCACAGGCCTGTATACTGAACAGGAAGTTTGGCAAACATTCGTTAAAACCTGTCATAGATTTCTACAAATTGAAATTCATTCCGGCAATCACACATGGAGCCAATAGTGCCCTGGGATGTCCAGACACCTTATGGTCATCGCTTGAACATCACTTTTGGTCCAAAGTCTTGCGTCTTCCAATGGGTGTACCAACTGCCAGTATAAGATACGAGCTAAGTCTGCTGTCCATCAACGCAATAGTAATGTGGTCCCTCTGAATGAGTTTACAAAGATAACCATTGATCCAACAGCTCCACAATATCACATCTTAATCAATGCAGACACAGGCCTGACAGACTGCATTCTGTCTCAATGGATGACGCTGTGATGACATTTTAAGCGACCTATGCACCAATAGAGAGTTACTCCATATAAATCCTCTCAAAGTAAAATCACTACTATGGCAACAAGACTGGATTGATACAGTTGACATACGAGGGATTCACAGAATTATGAGAACATGTCCAGCTGAAGCAAGAAAAATAAATGATCCTCAACCCTACATGCTTAAGTTCCCAGATACTGCGCGTAGACTCCTTTTCATGAAATTTCGCTTAAATCTTTTTCCAACAAGAGAAACGCTGGCAATTCGACAAAAAGATGGAGCTCCATTGCTGACCTGTCGCCTATGTGGGGAGGAAAAGGAAACACTGAAACATCTCACATTGTTCTGCCCACAATTGCGACAAGAACGCTCTATTCACTTGGGAAAATACATTGTGGCAAGACCAACTTTGTCTGCTGAGGATTGGTGGGACATGATGCATCAAGACGTGGAACGCAGCCTAACACTCGAATTGACTTTCCTTCTGGAAAAGATGACCGAAAAACTGGAAAAACATGAAAATGACACCAAAGTCGTCTTAAGCATAGCTTGAACTTTGGAAATTCAAGAGTGATTGGGCCGCTAAGGTTTTAAACTTTGTCTTATGTCCCTCTTTCTCGCTTTCCTTTTGTCTTGCTGCCTACATTTTCCATTGGAGCTTCTTCTGTGGATTTTCTAACGCTGGTTTTAGATTTTTTTTCAGAACATTATGTACATAATGTTCTTTTCTTTTTTTAAAGGTTTGTAACAAACCAATAAAAATAATTTAAAAAAAAAAAAAAAAAAGCATTCCGATTCTGTCTATTTCACCCGTTTAAAAGAGTTTTGACATTTAAAACTGCAAAAAAAGAAATGCAACTTTACAACGCGTGATTTTGGCTGCACTGTGTTCTTACATTCAAGTTGCTTTCTGAACTGTATGCCTTTTGTTGATATCTTGCCTTGTAGTTGCTAGTGATATTACATCCCTGATACTGTGATAAATCATATTTACCTCCTTGATTCAACCGCACATTAATTTGATTATTTGGCAATTCCGAGTGTCATTTTATGCAATTGCAAAGGGTTTTTGCCTCTTATTTTGAGAGTTAAGGTCGGATTTTAATTCTGTTTGCAGCCTAATATCCCTGACTTATTGCTGCTCCTTTCTATCCACTCAACATTCGATTAATTGGGGTTTTAGGGAGCATTGCTGGGGGAAATCTTAACTCGGTGCTATCTACCCGAACAGTAAAATTGCTCCTATTCATCTGGGCTTTGGATATGTTATAGCAGAAGGTCAAACTAAGTGTATTTCATCATTTTGTTCTGTAATTATTACCCCATTGGTGATTACTGGCCGATATTCAAACTGTGTGATTTTTCTTTGAATTTAAAATAAATAAATATTGTATTACCACCCACCGGCCTGGTTCATGGTCCATTGTGACCTGGGGCATTTGTAAAAGGGTGTGTGAGAGACGGGTTGGGTGCCAGCTCAATCTGAATTGGTAGAAAATAAATAAAAAGCATGTAAATTGAGCGCCACATCCTAGGATATGGGCAAGAGTCCTGGTCTGGTGTGTGACACCCGATTGGAATCCTTTACAGCTCTAGTGTTCTCGATGATATGTAGTATGATCATTTTCTTCTGAAGGTTTCCGGGCCCTTGCCATGGAACGAGTAGTGTGAAATATACAGGGTTTTTGAGTGCATCCATTCCATACTCCACTTGTCAAGTTGTGAGAAGATTATCTGAAAGGCCATGAGTCTCGGTTCTCCGGACTGGAAGGACATAACTCAGTGTAGAGTGATTTCTTTTATCCTGATATTCTCTAGTCTCTTTAGTGTGATATGATATGATAGGATAGGTTATTTATAACGTGCTTAATACCCAGAGGTTTCCAAGTGCAGACCTGGGGATCGAACCTGTGGTGCTCTGTGTCGTCTTGCTTCCAAGGTGAGAATGTTGCTCCTGAGCTATCCTCCCGAGTAAGATCTCATGACCGATGATGTCAAATGCTGTGGAGATATCCAGTAAGATGACTACACTAGTTTTGTCGTTGTCTGCATTGTTCTTTAGCATGTCTGTGCCTGTCATGCCTGCGCCATGGGTGCATCCATTTGCGCTCAATATGGACTATTTGTTTATCATTTATTTACAACAGACTCTTGGATCAATCTATATTTACTTTGGGGACTTTATTTCCCATTTGCGAGACTTTGGTGCTTTATTATTTTTTCCAACAAACTACGCATACCACAATGCACTTGGCTATAAGCATCGATTCCTGGCTGTTCCTATTGGTCTTCAAAGGAACTACACCCCCAGAAGCCCTAGGGTTTGGCTCTGCTTCCACCAGCTCAGGAACAGAGAGGGAGGTGGCCGATTGCCTGCAGGTGTGCTTAGCCAGGTGCAACCAATTAGCCTGCCCCTGTGCTGGGCTAGGCAGTATAAAAGGCTGCTGCCTGCAGTGGCTCAGCCTCTTGCATTGAGAGACCTTCCTCCACCTTTCGTGTCTTTCTACGGATCTTTGTATGCTGTTTACCATCTCTCCTGCTTGGACCCTGCCTTACAGCTTGCTACACCCTGCTGCCTACAGCCCTAGCCTTCTGGGCTCCCTGCCTCAGTCCAGCTCCTCTGGGCTTCCTGCCTTGCAGCCTATTACTCTTCGCTGCCTACACCCATAGCCTTCCAGGCTCTCTTCCTCACAGCCCTGCTCCTCCGGGCTCTCCACATTGCAGCCGATCACGCTCTGCTGCCTTCCAGCCTCCGCCCTTGCCCTGCCGGGCTCTCCACATTGCAGCCGATCACGCTCTGCTGCCTTCCAGCCTCCGCCCTTGCCCTGCCAGGCTCTCCACATTGCAGCCGATCACGCTCTGCTGCCTTCCAGCCTCCGCCCTTGCCCTGCCGGGCTCTCCACATTGCAGCCGATCACGCTCTGCTGCCTTCCAGCCTCCGCCCTTGCCCTGCCGGGCTCTCTACATTGCAGCTGATCACACTCTGCTGCTTTCCAGCCTTGGCCCTTGTCCTCTGGGCTCCCTGCTCGGCAGCCTGCCTCACTCCGGCTGCCTTCAGCCCTTGTCCTCTGGGCTCCCTGCTTTGCAGCCTGCCTCACTCCGGCTGCCTTCAGCCCTTGTCCTCTGGGCTCCCTGCTCTGCAGCCTGCCTCACTCCGGCTGCCTACAGCCCTTGTCCTCTGGGCTCCCTGCTCTGCAGCCTGCCTCACTCCGGCTGCCTACAGTCCTTGTCCTCTGGGCTTCCTACTTTGCAGCTGATCACGCTCCGCTGCCTACTACCTACCTTTTTCCGCTGGGTTCTCGGCCTAGCAGCCCTCTACAGTCCTCTGCAACCTTTTACTGTCAGCGGCCCTGCCCCTCAGGGCCCACTCCTTGCTGCCCGGCCCTTCTGGGTTTCTTGCCGTGCAGCCTGCTTTACTCTGCTGCCCTAAGCCCTTTTCCTCTGGGCTCTCTACCTTTCAGCCCTGCTCCTGTGGGCTTGCTCATTGCTTTCCTGCTCCTCTGAGCTCTCAACCTTGTTCCTTACTGTCCTCTGCTATCCTATCCTGTTACACGACTTTCCCATCAGTCAACCTCTGCCCCTTCCCTTGTCTCGTTTCTACATTACAGACACCCATAGCTGCTGTTCCAAGCCATGAGCAAACAGCGTGGGCCTCTGTTATAGCAAACTGTGCAGAAGGCTAGAGTATTTCCTAAGGTTCGTGGAATACTCTTTTCCTATATCTGCATACACCCCAAGAGGGAATTCATTCTGTACCTTTCCCCTTACTACTCTTGCCTACTCTTCGTTCTCTTTCCTTTCTGCTGTGTGTGTACTTCTCTGTCCACTTATTTTTGGCACAACCACCCAAACCCTTTCTGGGTGTCCTGTGCCACTCTTTATAGAGTGCCATCCTTGACAGTGCCTGTGTAGCGATTAACGAAGAGAATTGTTGGTCTTCCCCTTGTTCAGGGAGTTGATGGGTTTTTAATTCTTCAAGTATTTTGCAGCTAAAAGGGGTTTTTAAGATGTTCTATTAGTTGGCTGGATCATTAGAGTCTACTGTGGGATTTTTGAATAGGTGTTTAAGGCAAGCAGGACAATCCCTTGCTTGATGGAGATGTTAAGAAGGTGTAGGAAAGTGGGTGCCAATCCTTCGGTTCTTGGTTATTTTTGCAGATAGTGGAAGGCATGGATCCTCAAGGGAATCTGCTGGTTGCTAGAATTGATTACGGAAATCAATACTTGACTGGTGAGAAGGAGGAAGGAAGTTTGTGAGAGCATGGAAGAGCCTGGGGGTCTCTTTTCCATACGCAGATAGGTAAGTGTGGGCCCTTTCCTGTCAATGTGATGTTGGAGTTTGTTGCTGAAGTGTGTCACGATGGAATCACATAGTTCTTGCATGGGTATGGGACGTGTGGGGTTCATAGGAGTCAGTGCAATCTAGGAAGGGGTCTTTTTTTGTTTTGATTATTTCTGCTTTGTAGTTTCGTAATTGACGGTGGTGGTAAGCCAGTATGTCAGTCAGTTGGTAGTTTGCTCCTAGTCCACATTTTTTCAACCTTCTGCTTTTCTTTTTTGATACGATTCTGGTTTAGGGTAAACTATTTGGTGTCTTGTTTTTTCCTGCTAGGTTTTGAAGGGTTTCTTTGGAGCTATGGTTTCTAGGTAGGGTTTGTCCAGATATAATTGTCATTAAACATGTCATTCAGTGCTCTTGACTGATATTCTGTCCAAAAGGGTGGCTTGGTGATTTAAAGTTTTTCTAGCAGGGAGTTGTCTGGTTAACATTGGGATCCTTTGGAGGGTTTTGTTAGTTCTGAGGATCGGGTGAAAATTGTGAAAGCGATATAGAGGTGGTCCCCCCAAGGGTAATCTGGCTGGGGAGGAGACGGTGCAGACATTTGTGTTTTAGAAAACGTCATCCAATGCAAGTCTGGCCTTTCCAGTTGGTCTTTGACCAAATGCGTGTGCTGTTAAGACACTGTTTTCACACCTCATAACCTGTAAAAAGCAAACAATAATCTTTGCCGAAAACCTCCACAACTTGAGGAATGGAAAGGAGACAATTGTGTTACAATGCTCTAATTGTGTGATTTGATCTAACAGTAGGATTCTTAGTTTTCAAAGGTACATTTTGTATTCCCTGCATAGATATTTGTCGTGTTTCCAACATTTATGCGTCCACCATCAAAACTACATCTTGCTTATAAGTTATAATATATAAATATTAACTGTAATTAAGACACCTCAATAAATAAACTGCAGAGCTCAAATACACCACTAAAAAAATCTGTTCATGATCTGAAATTCTTTTCTTGTATTCAATATTTAGGAGCCAGTGAATGACTTGATGCAGGTGCACAATCCAAGTGGCAAAGTGTCCCTCGCATTCTACACCATTACTCCCTGAATACAACACCCTATTTCAGAAAGTGGACTTCCATAAAGGCAGAAGGCTCGTTGCAGACACAAATTTCCTTTTTTGTTTTTTTAAAAAAAAAAATTTATTTGTTTATTTATAAAGTTTACACAAAGATAATCAATCAAACTATCAGAACAATAAATACTCAGCAAAAATACACAGAATAACAGAATATTATATAAACATAACTTGCAATAAATCAGTAAATACTCAGACACAAATTTCCTGAGAACGACACAGCAGTCCTGCTGTGCACATTACCCCTTGGGGTCACCGCTACCATACTTGCAAGATGTAAGTGTTTTTATTGATTTCTTTTCACGTTCCCATTTCCACATGTTTTTTATAGTCGAAACGAGGGTTAAATTTCCCCAACCTTGCCGAGCAGGGAACGTGTCTCCAACACCACTGTTTGCACTTTTTCTGAGACCGCTGCCCGAAGCATCTTGGTTCACTCTTCTAGCAGCTCTTCCACAAAACACACAGCAGTGTGTGTGTATGTATGTATGTATATATATATGTATGTATATATATATATATATATATATATATATATATAAAATAATCGGAGTGACACATTTCATCCTCACACAGAGGTCCTAGTATGGTAGCTTATCCCTTTAGGGAACTGCTACCATATTAACATCAGGTGTTTTTATTGATTTCTTTTAACACTCATTTTGCACATATGTTTAAACTCGATGTGAGGGTTACGCTGCTCCTGCCTTGTGGAGCAAATGAAAGCCCCTCCAATTTTTCTGCCTTTTTCTGAGACTGGTACTGAATATAGCCCCAAGTGTGGCCTCTCTTCTAGGTCTTCTACCCTGTTCACAGGTGTCATGCTCTTACAAGAGCAACAGATATGGCTGTACTTTATTATCTAAAAAAAACAGGCCCAACCTCTTTTCCATTCTCCTTCCAGTAGCTTCCAACCACTGCCTCTTCCTGCTTCCCACCGCTGGTCTTACCCACCTACAGAATACCCATCTCTCCTGTTTCTTAAAATCAATGTCTCTATACAAAATAGCCGATGGCAAGTTTTTTTTGGTAAATACAGAAGTTTCTTTCAAAATTAACATTCACAGAACCTGCTTCACTAACGTACTTGTCAAAACCCCATAGCTATGCACTGTAGGCAACTGTGCCCCCAAACCTCCCACAGTAGACTGTCTCTATTTCAGCAACAAAATTATCCTTGTGTTTGCGCACCAGGTTTATGATGTTTCAGCCTGCGATAGATGCTTTTCTAGAAACTGACTCAATTTGAGCTTTCCGGGAGATATTTGGAGTGAATAGTACACCCAAATATGACAAGCTGTCCCCCCACATCTGTTGTTGCCCCATCTAACCTGAAGCTGTACTTTGATCTGCCCCTATTCAAATTGTTGAGGACCATTTGGACTTTGAATTGTTAAAGATTAGATTGTTAATGGAGCAATAAGATGACACCATGTAATTGAGCTCTAAGGGTCTTAGTTGTCCAGGCAAGAATAACTTAGCCATCCACATATAGGAGCATAGGCACAGGTCTACCTTCAATGTTAGGGATGTCTCTTGCAGATTCTTCAACAAATTCGGACATATCATTTATATATAGGGAGAAGAGAACTGGACAGAGCAGACAGCCCTGATTGACACCTCTCACGGTTTGGATTTTCTGTGTGAGTTGACCCTGGGAACCAAACCGTATCTGTACTGAGGTACTGTTATACAGGGCCTTGATGTCATGCAGTTTTCTATTTATTCCCATAGTTGTCAACTTCACCCACAGCCTCTTTCTGACCACCAGGTCGAAAACGGAGAGAAATCTAGGAAGGCTACATAGAGGGACATTTTCTTAACTATGGCATATTTGTGTGACAAATGCCATAGGACAAAGGCCTTATCCACAGTTGTGGGACCCTTATTATATACAGTGGGGTGATGGTGGGGTTAGACCAGGATCATGGATATATCCTGCTGCTAGCAAAGAGGGAAAAGACAGCACTGAAAATCTGAACCCACCAGTCCTGTTAAGACCTAATAAATTCTGCAGGGAATCATGTTAGATGGACAGTGGATTTGTGAATCATATCTTCTGTGAAGAGTGGAGTTTCAAGTGGACCAATTTGACCAACTAGGGTGTTTCCCATTCCAATGGGTAAGCACAAGGCCCCCCTACTTTGAACAGATGAAACTTGACCTGATTTACCACTTTTTAGGCATGTTATATCCTCCACCTTTCACCCAAAGATCTCTGAAAAATTGGCAACCCACTCTACCTCATAGATGTTTGGTTCAATGCACGATTTGTGTTTCCCTTGTCCCTGTGACACTGCTCTCCAGTAGGTTTTCGTGTCTCCCTCTCATTTACTGCTTTTATCAGGTTTTTCCAGCTTACGATTCCAAAAGTCCTCCTTCTTTTGGACAATAAGGGATTTCTAGGTTTTCCTAATCCTGCCATCCCCCAACCTGCCTTACCCTAGATTGCAATAGGCCCTTCAAATCTGCACATTCTTTAACAAACCAACCCAGGTTTCTGATTCTTGGGGCCTCTTGTTATTGTTTAATCTCTTATCTTTGGTCACGCAAGATAACAGGGATAGCCAGAAAGCTGTCAATCGTATAACTTGCCAAAATTCACGTCATTCTTGAGAGTACTTCAGAGTGTTCAGGACAAAGAGATAGAGTTGCATGTCCTCATGCAAGTGGGCTCACCGGTTTCGGCCAAAATGACCTCACCTAAAGTTCCGACCTTACAAAAAGTCTGAAAATGCATACCACCAAAAGTTCGAACCTTTTGTGGTATGCATTTTCAGTAGTAAAAAAAAAACTAAGGCTGCAGGGTTTCCCGCGCACCATACTATACAGTATAGTGAGCGGGGGTTGCAGCGGACACCCCCGCAGTTCACTGAACGAAAGTCGAAAAGAAAAGGACCCTGCCGCGCCAGTTCCCAATCATGGAAGTGAAAGGGAACCAGTGTTGCAGGGACACAGCGCGTCGGAAAGACAGGTAAGTAGGGGGCTGGGGATGTGTTGGGGGTTTGACTGGGGGTGTGTTGAGGTGGGGGTGTGTGTTAGTATGGATGTGGTGTTTTTTTAAATTGTTGTCCGCATGGAAAATGTATGAACATTTTTGTATTGCGTACATTTCCCATGCAGACCTTTTGCATGCAGTGATGTCCGTCGCAGGAAAATCGCATAGATCTGGCTCACCTCAGGTGTGCAGCATGTCTGTGTGGAGACAACATATGAATGGGGTGACACATGGTTGAGGATGCTGAGACTTAGGGGTGAAAGATATCAGTGGAAATTGAGAGGAGAATGAGTCATAGTAGGGATTGGAAGAAGAGAGGTGAAAACTGTAGGTCGGATAGAAAGGGGGGCATGGAACAAGCTTTACATTTCATTTTAGTAATGGGTGAGGCAACTGGTGAAAGGTCAGAGGGTGGAAGGAGATGGTAGTGAAAACAATAGAGTGATCAAATCAGGATGGTGTGACAGTAGTATTAGTAGCTGAGAGAGAGGTGGTGATGAATAAGAGATCCAAAGAGATACCCCAAGTGTGGGTAGGTAAGTTAAAGATGGAGTGCAGAGCATGGTCACTAAGAAAAGACTGAAGTTCAGATTTCTGAGAAGTGGTTTGACAGTGAAGGTTAAAGTCACCAAAGAGAATTAGGTGATTTTTAGTGGAAAGAGAATCAAGTAGTTGCCCAAGTTCATCGAGGAATGGTTCAGTGGGATCAGGAGGGTGGTAGATGGAGATTATGTGAACTGAGTGAGGCTGAGCAATAGTAAAGATGGTGAATTCAAAAGAGGTAGGCCTTGACTTAACATGGGAGGATTGTAAGGCATTGAGGCAGAACACCCTCACCTCTGCCAGTCATACATAGAGAGTGAATGAAGTATAGTTTGGAGTTGTGCAGGTTGTGGGGGAGCAGTAGTGAGGGATCGACACACAGGTGGCATTTTTGTTGCTACCGACATTTATTCAAATAAAAAGTGGGTTTGGGGAAAAGCCTGACTAGCCATAACGCTACGAGTGGTTTCCCTGCCTCAACACTAATCTCAAATGGATATCAAAATAAAGATAAGATAACCGTTGTGTCAAAACCCTAACTCTAGCCTTCACACTAACAACTCAACCTAAAGTGCAAAGGGGTTGTCTTCTCAGTAGCTTCTTTATAGCTCTTAAAGTTCCAAAGGGTGCAAAAACAAACACAATTCCACAGTGGTCAAGAGAATGTCTACCTTCTCTTGACTTCTCAGAGGGATTACAAGTTCCAGGTGGAATTCACTATTTCCCTGGGTACCTTTTCCACTTCCTCGAAGAGCTACGAGAATGTCTTCTCTTAGCTTTGCCACAATGTTCACAGTCTCAGGGGCTGTCTCTCTTCCCCAGGTTTCTCTTCCCTTTTGTACAGCTAACCGAGGTCACTCTTCTCCCCAATATTGTGACTAAGAGGAGTAACAACTGTTCTTCTTGTGTGGGTGCGAGTCCAAGACTCGCTTGGTTTCAACAGTTCTCTTTCTAGGTAGACTTTGTGCACCCTCCTGCCAAGTACTATCTATTGAACAGCCAACCTGGTTTGCATTCCTCCCAGGTACTGTGACTAAGAAGATAAGCAACTGGTGTATTTCTCTTATGAGTGTGAGTCCCAGACTCGCCTATCTTCAGCACTTCTCTTCCTTGGTAGGCTTGGTTTACTCTCCTGCCAAGCACTAAATAACCAGAGATGTGAATGTTTCTTCAATGTTACTTTCAGGGTCCCAGACACTCAACTCAGTGTATTTCTCACTGTTCACTGGGGACCACCGACTCTTTTTTACTCTGAGTCCCAGACCCTAGGTTTGGGGTAGTCCAACCCCTTTTCCACTTGCCACAACTTCTTACTCTCAGGGTCCCGCAACCTCGATTCGGGGTATGTCTTCCCCTTTTTACACTTGCCATCTGTTTCCCAGTGTCTCCCTGCCCCTCTGTGTACCTGCTTTCTTGGTCCACAAGGGAGTCTTCCTTCTCCCGGCTTCATTCGTCGGCCGCGGGACTCGTGGTGCTTTGGAAGGCTTTGTTTGGTCTGTGGTGGCTCTGAAGCACTAACCGTTCTTTGAGAAGCCGTGGCGCTTCCCAAGCCTCAGGACTGCCTGTCGCCTGCATCCGCCAATCTTCTTACAACACTGGAATGGCCCTGCAGCCTTCGGCTTCTCCCTGGGCATCCTGGCTTTATCCCAGTGCTAGGTAGACACAGTGCCTTTCCTTGCGGCTCCTCACTCGAGAATTGCTCTTCGTCATAAGTCCTTCTTTCCTTTTTATTCTATGGCTGGGTTCGGCTAGATTGAATAGGCTGGTTTGCTTACTGCAGTTCCTCAGGGTGCTCTTCCGTACTCTGCGCATCTTCTTTGTCTCTGTACATATTTCTAGGATGTCATGACGGATCTTTTTTGTCTTAGCACTATAAAGGGGAGGACAAACTTCTACTTTGCTGGCGTATGTAACACTATGGGAGATTCCAGGACTCTGGAGAGGGTAAAAGGGTGAGTGAGCTGAGACAGTGGTAGAAATGTACCAGGTTTCTCCTATAGTGTCATTCCTCATCCCATGAGGGTGTTCCCTGCCCCTGTGATCCTCTGAGAGTGCATTAAACCCAGGGGGAATATTGGACTGTGGCCGCCCCACCCTGGACATAGGAGAAGGGTTTACCTGCATACGAGAGGAGACACCATTCAAGGATTCGTCACAAGGGCCACCGGAGTGTCAGTGAGACATCCAGGTTTCAGTGGTAGCCTATCAAATCTGCACACAACACTGACCGAAAGCAACTTTGCCATGCTCCCTCTGCTCATGTGTTAGTCATGTAAGGATGCAGAAGGAGGAGACTGACGTACAGGTGGCATTGTTGTTGACATAAACATTTATTATTGCAGAAAATAAAGAAAAACACCTACCTCTCCCTAACTCTGGGAAGTTTACCTACCTCAACTAAAATACTAGGGATTCAGGCAGGATGTCCATGTAAATTAAGTGTCCACCCTCCTGTGTCAAAAACCTTTTTCAATCCATTACAACTAAACTAATAAAGTATTGGATCTTTGTAGTAATGTGCTTGTGCCTGTGGAATCTTGAGTTGGTGGAATGTTGGTGTGGAGTGTTGTCCTTTGAGTGTTTGAATTCTAAGGGGACAGTTAGAGAGGGAGCGTGAGATGAGCTGTGTGGATGGGTCAGTGTTTCTTCCCGTATTACACTTGGACTCAGTGTACAACTGGGCAATCCATCGTAGCTACATCTTACCTGGTGTCCTGCACTGTACTTGAGAGAAGAGCCCCACCTTGGTTACTTCACTGTCGACAAGGATTCCTTTGCCAGGACCAGGTGCTGCTACTAGGGAGCAGTGGGCAGAAGACACTGCCCCCAATGAGACCCATCCACATAGCCACCAACAAAGACTGCAGGCCAGGTGGTTCAACGTTTGCAGTTGCTGGGAGCAGCTGAATTAATGGCTGGCAGCGTTGTCCATGTGACTGTTTAAGTGCCAGATGAGAATGGGGCTTGCTCTGGGCCTCTTTTGCTCTGCGAGACAGGTGGCGCAGAAGGTTCAGAGCCGTTATCCAGGGGGCACAGGGAAAACAGTTCTGGGAGTCCTGTCTGGTGGCGCAGAAGGTTTCCTGGCCTGCTGTCTGAGCGGAGCAGGCAACAATCCATTCAAGGAGGTGCAGAAATGGCAGCACACTCCCTGTTGTCCGTTTGGCAAAGGGACAGGAGTGCATATTGCCTGTGGGAACATGGAAGAGGTGGTGTCTGTGGGAGCACCAGGCCCCGCGAGAGGTGAGCGGGTGTCAGCTGCAGCTGGGGCAGATGTGCCCCGAGAATAGTGCTGGTGAGAAGAGGAGGAAGCAACCGATCAGGCCATGGTGTCGTGGCTGAAGGTGTGGGGGCTGGTTGTGACAGAGATGTGTCCTTGGACTCTGCTCCAAGTGAAGTGATGACATTTGCCATACAGGAGGAGTGGAAGCCGTGTTGGCTGGAACGCATCGTTATTTTGGAACGCATCATATGCTCCAGGGATGTTACATTTACTGCCACCGTAGAACACAGCGTTGCCTTGGAATGCAGCGTGAGCTCCACTGAGGATATGCGGGGCTATGTGCGTGCTGTGGATTGGGAATGCAGCGTGCTTTCTGTTTTGGAATTTTACTCCTGTTGGTGATCTTGGGTGCAGGCAGCTCGAAATTCATTTTATTGCAATGGTGGATGCTGACATGACAAGGGAGGTGAGAGAGCTGAAGAGGCAGCAGTTCTTTACAGAGTGTGGCTGAAGTGTAGGTCCAAAGAGACATTGTGTCTCCGATGGGTCTCTGGACAAGGTCAGCTGCCCCATCTGTGCCGTGGGTAAAGCTTTGTGTGAGGAGTTCTGTGAAAGGTGCAGCGGTTTTGTTGAAAATTTGAGGGAGCTAGATCCAGACCTTTAGGGCTTATAAGTTCAGTTGAAAGCCCTTACAGTATCAGAAAATTGAAAATTAACATATTTAGGTGTCTGCATGAGGCCTGTAATTTGTGTGGTGGGGTGTTGGTGTAGTGGCCTCAGGGTTAGCATTTCCTTGGTGGGGTTGGTCATGGGTCAATGTAGGTTTGGGGCCTGTTGGGTCATTTTGTGGTGGATGTTTATGTTGTGGCCTTAGGGTTCCCCATACAGGTGTGATATTTCCATATGTTGCTATTGTGTTTTCTTGCTGAAATGTACGAACTATGTTTTTCCTTTACAGGATAACTGTTAACCATGTTTTCCTTGACGGGTTGTTTGGACTTGTAGGTGCGGGACAATGTACCTGGTTCGGTGCACTGTACTTTTGATTTCCTTTATGGGGGTAGAATCTTTGGACAGGTGGGTGCGGGGGTGTTCTCAATATGGTATTGTGGACTTTTCTTTGCTGGATGCACAATTTGTAGTATCTTTTTTTTTTTTAGGGAGGGGGCAGATTTGGGACATGTGGGTGCGGGGTGTTCCCATAAGGAAGGACATTTCCTTGCTGATCGCTCATTTAAAGTGACTTTTGCAGGGTGGACGTTCAAACAGGTTCTTTACGCTTATGCTGTTGTGTTTCGTATGGTCTCTAGTTGTTTGTGTGTCAGTGGTGTAGGGGGTGTTGGAGTTTGACTGTTGGTTACGGTCGGGGAGGTTGTGTGTGCAGTGTTGAGCTGTTGGTTACAGCCAGTGTTGACTGTTGGTTACAGTCGGTGACATGTGTGTGTAGTGTGTGCGGTGTTAAGCTGTTGGTTAGACAGCTTGAGTTTGACTTTTGGTTATTGTTGGGTTGGTTGTGTGTGGTATTATATATGCTGTCCTTGGTTTAGGGCAACGTGCTATGTTGGCGCGTTACCACTATTATGCAATGTAATTGCCTGTATCCGGCGTACGGCATGGGTTGACTATATCTGCAGTGTTTGCCAAGGTGTTATTTTCTGTGGAGGCGTGCAACATTTTTGGCAATTGGTGTTTTGTGATCTGCGTGTTTATCCATCTTTGGAGGTGGGTTATTGTGGGTGCTGGTGTACATCACTCATCTTTGCCGTAACACTTTCTGGTTCTGTTTACTGCCAGTTAGGGTTGGAGTTATGGTGTGTGAGATGCCTTTGGGGCTTTTTCCTTTGGGTTTTTTGCAGCATTCTCTAAATCTGGATTCATGGTGCATTTTGTGTTTCCGTGCACCGCGTTGACCAGAATCTTGTTCTGGTTTCTGGTGTGCAGCAGTGTGTAATGTAGGTCCGCAGGTTCTGTTCAGCATGTTCTTTCTTTGTAGTAACTAACGGGGGAAGAAGTGTATTAATGTTCTGGTGCCTGTGGAATCTTTAGTTAGTGAAATGTTAGTTTGAAGTGTTGTCTCTTGAGTGTTGGGATTCTAAGGGAACAGTTAGAGAGAGAGTGAGCTGAGTTGTGTGGAGGGGCCAGTGTTTCTTCCTGCATTACACTTGGAATAAGTGTACAAGTAGGCAATACATCTTACCTACAATTTACCTGGTGTCCTGCACTGTACTTGAGAGAGTAGCCCCACCTTGGTTACTTCAATCTTCTTGGTCCAGACGAATGACTTCCTTCTTCTGGACAACAGACCATAGCACCAGGTCTTTGGTGGGATCTATACCTGTGGGAATGGCTATATCCCGTTCCAAGACACAAAGCAAAGTTCCAGGTTGTAATGTCAACAAGTAGTAAAGTTCTCAATTTAATTAAATGAGTACATTTCCAGTTCAAACATCAACATTCCTTATTACCCATAGTTGCTTCTTCTCTATTGGGTTCCTGCAGAATGTATCCCTTCTCCACATACGTTATAGACTCAATTACCAGGAGAATGACTCCCTTCTCCGGTGGCTTTTAGTGTTTCTTCTCCATACGCAGCCAGCAAACTGTGTTGTCCTAATTTGAAAGTAACTGTTGAGCCCTCTTCTGTGTTTTTATCATTTCAGTATTTTCAAAATAACTGTTTCATATGGGCAAGTAACTTGACTCCTTTGAAATTAACCATTACCTAAATAAATCATGACCGCTAGAATGGTATGTTGAACAAAATACTGACCTAAACCCCAACTATTTTAAGAGAGAAGCACAACTCCTGGCCTTTTGTAAAACATTTCTGCTGGTCGTAGTTAGGAAAAGACAGTGAGGGAAGATAGCATTACATTGAGAAACAGGGGGTCCAGGATACTAGGGTTCCTGGGCACGTGCCCTCTTTTCCTGAGGACCTGTTTCTCGGGCAAGGACCTGCTCTGATAATAATTGTACTTAATAAGAGGCTTCACTAGAGTATTACACTCTGTTAGCAACTGTGAGGAATCTGAGAGCGTCCTCACTTCTTTCCCCAACATATCCTCTTTCTAGGTGGCCAGGGAAAGGCTGTCATTATCGGATCCTGACCCCGGGGGTGCATATGCGAGGGAGAATTACCTGGGTGGAAGAGACTTGGGGAGTGGGGATAAGCCACCTTTGGATAAGACACAGTATACCCCATTTTAACTTTTATAAGGAATCGGATATCCCCCAGGCCTTTGTAGGGTATTACCATTCCCTTGCCTATTATTTTAGTAAACTAAATCCCAGTAAACACCAGTCAGGTACTGGGATAAGGAAGAGACAAACCAGAGCCATACATCCTTCCTTTATTTAACTCCTACATACACAGACACCACTCTGGTACTGGGACGAGGAAGAGGGAAACTGAGTACCAAGATCGTTGTTTAGGGAACAAACATTGCCTGCACCTGAGGCTTAGGGGGGCAGTATAACTGGCCTGCTCAGCTGAGGTCAATGGAGTCACCAGTGGAACGCTAGCCGGAGAAGCTGGAAGTGAAACCAGGGAGATGCTCGCACAAAGTGCCTACGAGCTGCAGAGTCGTTGCAGCAAATCGGAATGTGGTAGGAGCACTCGAGAGGTCTCTGGTAGCAGAGCTGGTCTACATACCTCCTGGAGTCAGAGACTCCCTCTCGGTACAACTGAGGTGGCAGAGATCCTGTAGGAGAGGCCTGCCGCGCTGGGAGCAGCGACAGCCACAGGGAGCCTGACACTGTGGAGAAGAGCATCTGGAGACAGCCTACCCGGTGAGTCTGAGAAGCCTGAGTGACTCAGGAACTCTGAGGTGTAGACCGTGTGGGTGCTGCAGCTTGGTTGGCTCGCGAGTGAGCAGAAGGGCAGTGAGAATGCTGGTCAACTTTAAAATAAATGCTTTTGACAATTACTATGGGGGTCATTCCGAGTTGGGCGTTAAGGGAAAAACGATGCCGGTAAAGGATTACCGGCATCGTTTACCTTTACGGGCCATTCTGACCCTCTAGACCAGTGGTATTCAAACTGTGGGTCGCGACCCCCTAGGGGTCCGCGGGTGCATCCCAGGGGGGCCCTGAGAGCTCAGCATGAAAAAAGATTTTTTTTTTTTTTTTTTTTTTTTTTTTTTTTTAGATTGGAAGAAATGGGCAGGGGTGGCCCACATGGGCGGGCTGAAGCATGAAACTGTCTCAGGCAACAATGAAAAAGTGGCCCACAGTTGTAAATGGATATTCATTCCTTTAGTCACAGACTGGGCCTCATTACTACTATGGCGGACCAGTAACAACGGTGCTGGTAAGCTACCGGCACCGTTGCTACCGTTCCGCCATAGTAAGAGTTGTGCTCGTGGGTGCTTGACAGCCCCCGCCAGGTCTGACCTCAGCTCGTCGGATGCACCAGCACCGTTATTAACGGTGCCGGTGCATCCGAGCTCCCCCTTCCCATTTGAGCCATATGGGGCTCAAATGGGAATGGGGATCTACCGGCACCTTCGAAAGGGCAATTATCATGTCCACCTAACTCGGCATGACCTAGTAATTGCCCATTCGCGGGTGCCAGACCCGGATGCAACTCCAGTGGCAGCCGTGCCGGTTTTACCGGCACAGCTACCGCCAGAGTAGTTATGAAGCCCACTGTTTCAATAGTACCCAAAGGGGTGCTTTGTGTTAAAATGTAAGTAAATTGTGATATATTCAGCAACAATGGTCAACATTACTAACTGCATAGTGGCCCCTCACCCATTATGGAGGAGCTAAGGAGCCAGCCCAGTGAAACAGTGAGCACTCCCTCAGCTGCTTTATCCAGCTAATGGAGTGCTCCTGGGCTGGCTGAACTGTCAAAGGGAAACACTGTTTCCCTTTGACAGTTCAGTTTAGTTCCCCAGCCGCACATGCTCACTGAGCCATGCAAGTGCTGGGGCGTTTTGCTTCGCCAGCATTGCATAGCTCCTTGGAAATGCTGGCTGGGGCACTGCATGTCTGTATGTCCGAGGGGGAGCTCCTGCGCCTCCTCGCACATACGGACAGAGCAGCTGGAGCAGCACCCACACACAGGCCAATGCAGAAGGTACGTTTATGTTCATTGTTTTTATTTAAACATGTGTATGGATGCGTTATGAGTGAGTGTATGGTGATGGATGCTCATGTGAATGATAGAGTGATTGCTGTATGAATGTGCAGCGCCTTGCATATACACATAATCATGTTCATTGTGTTAGGACCAGTGGGGCCCAGGGGACAGGGATGGTATCTTTTTACCGGACATCTATCATTCAAAACCCTCTGCCTTGTCCACAAGGCTTTCTGGGGCCTCGGTCCAAAATACCTTCAGCTATTCCTCCGCAAATACCTCCCCTCTCGAGCTCTTCACTCCTCTACCTCCAACTCCCTCAGGGTCAGTCGTTTATCAAAGAAACGAGCTGGGGTGGGGGTAGATCTCCGTCTTCGGCTGGGGCCTCCCTCTGGAACAGCGCCCTGCCACTCTAAAACTTGAGGAGAACCATCTTTCTTCCTGCACTTATCAGACCTACCCTGTCTGCTGCCTTAAACGTAGCACTTGCAAATTGCTGGCTGCACTACCACTGTTTGTTGCCTTTATTATTTATTTATTGTTATTTATCTGTTTCTCCTCTGCTTCGCACTTTCCACTTCTCCCCCCTTCCATGCACTTTTCCCCTCACACTTGCGCGTTCTCAATGTCACTGGGCCTAGTAAGATCGCTGTTTTAGTCTCCTCTGTTCCCCTCCCTTGCCTTGTCACGCTCTGAAACACTTGTGTACGAGCGCGATAGAAATAAAATATCAATGCCTGCCCCCTGGACTCCCAGCAACAATTGCAAACTGTTTGGCTATTTACCCATTTTTTGTTAAAAGTATGCTCTACAATGCAACATTTTAACCTATTATTTAAAAAAAAATTCACAGGGGGAAACCCCCCCAAACCTCCCCTTAATGCCCCTCCACTTAAAAAAGATTCACCAGCCGCCACTGGCCCTCAGACTGTGTTGGGAACGGGATGGGGGAACCGAGGGACTATGGTGGGAGCACAATGGGCGGGAACCATGGGATAGTGATGGGAGCAGAGTGGGGAGAGCCCTGGGTGTGTGATGGGGTGGGGAGAGACCAGCGACTGGGTAGGAGTGGGATGAGGGAGCCCAGCGACTTTGATGGGAGCAGGTGACGGCGCGCAATATATACTGTCCATTTGGCATTTCTGGGGGGTCCCGACCTGCCCAAATTTTGCTCAGGGGGGCCCTGGCCAAAAAAGTTTGAAGACCACTGCTCTAGACCGTTATTTACGGTGCCGTAAAGTACGAGGCCATAAATAGCGGTCTTGTGGCGCGCGCACGAGACCCCATGCCGAAATTAGCGGCATGGCGTAAACCGGAGCTGAACCCAAGTCATGCGGACATGCAAAAAACGGCCTCTACAAGGCCGCAAAGTACCTTACTGGCATGGAGTAAATACCGGCATCGCCGAGAAGGTGTTAAGAACCCTGAGCAGTGTTTTCAAGAGGCACAGGTGCACTCAATCAGCACAGGTGGAGGCAATGGAGTCTGGCACAGCACAAAAGGAGCACACCCACTCACCACACCCCCTCCCACACCAAGATGATATCAATAGTAGCAGGATTACTGGAGCTGGAGGCCCTGCTTGCAAGGCAGCAACGACAACAACAGCAACAACAACCACAGCCCCCACCACAGAGGATACACAGGAGGAGAAGGAGGGTGAGACAGGCCCAGCATGCCCTACCGGTGCAGCCACCATTACCACGCCGGCAGCCCCCAATCCCTCGCATCAGAGCCTCCCCCTTCAACCTCACACCAGAGCAGATCCACACCATGTACCGCCTTGACCGGGACACCACCACCACCACCATAGTGGACCTGACACATGGCGACATAGTGAGCCTCATAGAAATCCACACTGCAATCCCCCCTCTACTCAGGGTAGTGTCTGTTCTCCACTTCCTTGCCACAGGCACGTAGCAGCATACAGTGGGGCACATGTATGGCATACCACAGGCCATATTTTCAGATACTCAACCAAGTGCTGGATGCCCTCATCAAACACACAAGGGACTACATATCCCTACCCCGGACACCCCAGGAGATATTGGATACATAAGTTGCCTACCATGCACTGGCAGGCATGCCAAATTGCATAGGTGCCCTTGACTGCACCCACGTGGAATTGGTCTTTCCGCATGCAATGGAGGTGGCGTATCGCAACCGCAAGCAATACCACTCCATTGACGTCCAGATGGTATGAAATGCCAGTAAAGCCATCACACATTGCTGTGCCCGATACCCCCGATCAACACACGACCCCCTGGTCCTGCGGAACTCCACGCTACCACGCTATATGGAGCAACATGCTGGACAATGTGCCTGGCTGCTTGGTGAGTCACCTGATTGGGCCATGGCAGCGCATTGGGGCCATGAGTAGGGTGGATGCATACCCCAACTTGGTGGGAAAGGGGGGGTGCATACTACACCTGTGTGGGAATGTTGACGCCGGTGCACGATATGCACCCCACAGAACACAGTGCCCCAAGGCAATCGATATGGCACATGACTGCCTAACCTCACAGCGATGCTAGAATGTAGAAAATACAACACTACTCGTCCGACAGGTCACCTGGCCCAATACCACAACACAAGCACCACTCATTGGCGGACCTCACACACCGGAAGGGCATCCTGCACCATGCACTGCATATGCACTATCTCGCAGCCTCCTGCATCCCACCACACAAGACAGACGTCCCTGGGAGTGCATAGAAGTGAGCCCAACAGGGATACAGCAGCGTGTCACTGGTTCCGCATACCCATAGTAGTGGTGCAAGTCAACATGGTACTGATCAGTGCAGTAAGACAAGTATGCTACTGACTACAGTCAACACCCCCTGCCACCAAATCTCACAGAACCCAACACATCAATGAATTCAGGCCAAAACTGCTGCACGCATATACGGTGCACGTGCAACAAGATGTGAGTGCACACCATAAGCCATCTTGAAGAAGCTAACCCTCTGTCATTCCATGGCACAGGACACATAGCCGGGCCAGTAATGGGGTTGATACAACCAGGGACATGTGTGTATGGCCAGGAATCACCAGCTGCCATGCAAGACTGCTACAGTTCGCCACCATCGATGTACAAACACTTACCTTCATTCCCCTTCCATGCAGGTGATGGTGGCTACCCTCCGAAGCCGTGGCTCATGGCCCCTATCCGCAATCCACAGAACAGGCATGAGGACTACAATCGAGCCCATACCCGTACACAGGTGGCCATAGAGCAGACATTTGGCCTGTGGAAGGCACCATTTTGTTGCCACAGCCGTTCAGGTGGAGCACTCATCAACAGCCACGAGAAGGTGGCCAGAATCACCATGGCATGTGTAAAGCTGCACAATATGTGCATCCGTCGGAACATGCCACTGCCCCCTGACCTGGGACTGCTACCACCAGATGATGATGAGGGGGTGGATGAAGAATTGGCAGGACAGCATCACAGTGCAGATGCACAGGAGGGATGTGCCGTGTGGCAATCATTGATTGGACAATATTTCTGACGCTCAAGTCAGCTGAGGGTGTCAGGATGACAGGGCATCGGGCACTGGTTGTGGGGATACATGTGAACCATGCACTGTGAGTCATTAAAAGACACATGCACATTGATCAATGTCCATTCTGATATTTTTTATGCACAACCGGTGTATTGTATTGGTAGGTTCACACGTGAACAACAAAACCTCCACCCTCACCCCAACTCCCATACACACCCTCACCCCCCTCCCCCCAACTCCCATACACACCCTCACCCCCCTCACCCCAACTCCCACACACACCCTCACCCCCCCTCCCCCCAACTCCCATACACACCCTCACCACCCTCCCCCCCAACTCCACAACAGCAGTCCTGTGTGGCACATTGAGGCCGCATGTGGCAGCATTGTCTATTGGTCCATGCTCCCGGTGCCCGGGGGGGGGCATGTTCCTGCGCCGCTGAGAACGCAGCAAGCGGCGCGCTGGGCTTGCCAGGGTGGGGGGACTGGTTGAGGGGGTGTCCTCCTGCTGAGTCGCATGAATGGGACGTGCTGCCACAAGGGCGTCTGCAATGCGTCCAAGTGCCTCACACACACGGTTGGTGCTTTCCGTGAACACCTGATGCATTTGCCTGAGCTCCTAGAGTAACTCCAACCTGCCCTGGCGGTTTTCCTCATTGAAGTCAGTGATGAGGGCAGTGAGCTGTCCTGCACGTAGTGCTTCCTGGGATGGCGTATCATCCCTGCAGGGGATTGGGTCGACATGCCCTGACAGGGCCTCGAATGGGGTACTGGGCACGGGATCTGCATCTCCCAGTGCATCGCCACGTGCACTTCGGACTGGTGTGTCACCCTCCCCAGAGTCACTCCACGACACCTGGGGGACATTGCAGGGCTCAGGGGTGCATACAGTGGGGTAGGAGTCCTCCTCTGACGCCCCACAGATAGACAAGGGGCTGTCCATGATTTGCAGAGGGGCCCTGGCTGCCACCTCCCCAGAGATGCTGGACTCCTCTGACCTTGGTGTGGTGATTGTTGCAGGCGCTGATGCAGTGAGGGATGGGGGTGGTGCAACCTCAATGGGCCTTGGAGGAGCTGTGGTGGTTTTGTCCTTCCTGGCCGGTACGCGGTGGTCCCTGCCTTTGGCACTGGATGTGGTGGGACGGCTTCTCTCAGGCTGATCGCCCTCATGCTCACTGCCTGTGGGTGTAGAACAAAGGTACAACATGAGTGGTTGTGTGAGACGCTAATGTCATTAATGGCAGGATTCACATTTCAGTCATTTTGGATTGGTGGCATTTTGGCCGTTACTACATCACTGGTTTCTACGGATGTGTCGGATATGTACGCAGGTGTGGGACTCACTAATCCTGGCCTGGTCATGTGCAGTCTGGCTCGCACACTGCCAAGCCTGCTGCACAGTGTGCTTATTGGGATGTGCTAGTTACTGCACTGTGGTTGGTGGGCATTATGTTGTAGCACTCGTCCCTTGGTGGCAGTTGTCTTGCCATTATCAGAATGGGTGGAGGGCAGTATGACAAGGTGCATTGGACGGGGCTTGGAAGTGTATTCAGCATGTATTTGCCATTGGCGGTGTTGACTTTGGACACTCGCCTCCATCAGCAGACGACGGAGCCCCACACCATTTCACCAACGCCCTCGATTAATTCTGTGCCAATCAATGCAGCGCATGTCTCCTCCCATGGCGCTAGTTTCATTGGTGAACTTGGTCCACCTCCAGTCTGCAGTGACTGGCTGCGGTTGGCTGCGAGGATGCTCCGCACCCTCAACCGCAAGTCGTCCCACTGCTTGAGGCAGTCCCTGGGGGTGGTGCCTACTGCACTCACCCTTTGGGCAAGTTCTGCCCATATGTTTTTTTTCCGGACCACTGCCTCTCTGCGCATGTCGCTGCTGAACACTACGTCTGCGTGCTCCTCCAGGTGGCCCACCATGGCCTGCAGCTCCTCGGGGCTGAAGCGCTGCTTGCGGAGGCGGTCCGCTGACTTCTTCGGTGCTTTGGGCATAGCTGGCGGTTGTGTAGGCCTTTTCCGAGGTTCAGGTCCGTCCCAAGGGTGCTGCCTGGAGAGGATGGCAATGGATTGTGTTTTTAAAGATGGCCGCCACGCTCCTTCCCGTTCCTGTGCGATGACGTAATTTCCGTATCCGTTAATTAGTGGTGACCGTAATTTACGGTATCTGTAAATTACGGTCACCGCTAATTAAGGACGGCGAGGCTTCGATGGCGGTGTTGTTAAGAACGTCTCACTTCATGCCGGTAAGGGGTTTAACGGGCACTTTAGCGGTATGCCGCTAGGGGATTTACCGGCATGGCGGAAAGCTTGTGCCCGCGAGGTCGGAATAGCCTGTAAATAGCGGCGTGGTACCAGATCGGACTCGCTCTTTCCGCCATGCCAGTAAAAACCAATACTTACCTCCAACCTCGGAATGACCCCCAATGTCACAAAACTGCTGAGAAAACCGAATGAAGGGTTTTGGAAATACCGAACTGTAAAGAGACAAAATGACATGGCCAAGAGAGGGCCAGAGAACAGTTTAACATTTGAACATGTCACTAAGCTCTTGAACAGGGTTACAAGTTCCCAGCAGGAGTGTGAACTGGGAATGTGATGTTGGTTGATACAGAGTGACTGATTGATTGAAAGTAAGCTCTTTTGAATACCGATCAGAAAGAAAGCAGGTATGGTTGAATACTGATTGAATTGAAAGCGATTTGGTGCAATTCCCTGATAAAAAGAAACTGTGTAATCTGAGAGAATAAGCATTGGCAAGCACCACAGTAATATAAGGAACTGTGCAAAAGCCCTGAGAATATTTAAAAATATAACAAGTGAATGGTGGCAAAGCAAGTCGGGAACAAAGCATCAAGAAGATGTGAAAGGAGAATAAGCAAGTTTCTCTGTGAAGCTGAAACAGTGGCAATGTGCCTGTGAAGAAGAGGCAAGTAAGGTGTGTCAGTTGCGTGACTGACCTGTAACGGGGGTGTACCGTGTGGTCTGACAACTGCACCTAGTCCCAGTACACCCACCTAAGGAAAAGCTTGTAATTGAACATTAAAAAAAACCTGTGTTATCTGAAATTAAGGAACGGAACTCTAGGAAATTGGTGAAAGGCAACCAAGCAGCCAGAAGAGATGGGAGTATCCCAAGGAATTGCGTTGTGTTGGAACATTGACAGGCCGATTCATGGAATAAATGTGCGCCGAAAATTCCGGCGCAGAGGGGCCTATACGTGCGCTGCGCCGAAAAATAGCGAAAAGCGCAGGGAAACCAGCGCACGTCGATTCATGGAAGTCCGTGCGTAAGAAAAGCATAGGACGTGCGCTGAAAAAGTGCGCGGCGCACGCCGGCGCACAGGTCAACCAACGGCGTGCGCCACGGCCACTGCGCTATCACTCCGAGCGCAGCGCACAGCTCTAAAGTAGGCGGAACACAGGGCGGGACACTCGGAATGGGGAATAAAATGGGGCACAACACTCGGAATGGGGAAGAATGTGGGCGGCACGGGGAAGTACAGGAGGCAAGTGCGCGGAACGCCCACACGCTCTCCGGCAACACGTATTCATGGATTCGAACAGGGCAAAACAGCGCTCGATCAAACCATCGCACAGGCCCAAAAACGTACGCCACAAGTAAGCAGGCGGTAGCGTCCCGACGCACTCAACGAAAGTGCGCCAAAACCTGCAACAAATACCACCCACATACAGCAATGGGCCATACCGTGACCCCAAAGGACTAATGATGTGCAAAGGTGTACGCCATTTACACGGACACCCACTGTTCAAAAATTCGCGCGTGTGTGTACAACGGGTTGCGCGAGAAGTCACTCGCGCGATTGCCCTGGGTACGTGTATCCCGGGGTGCGGGGAAGTCCCACACGCGATTGCCCTGGCCACGTCGATACCAGGGGTGCGTGTGAAGTTCCACACGCGAAAAGCCAGGGTACGTCATTTACAGGGGTGCGCGGGAAGTTTCACACGCGAAAAGCTAGGCTACTGGAATTCCAGGGGTGCGCGTGAAATCCTACACGCGAAAAACTAGGGTACGTCATTCACAGGGGTGCGCGGGAAGTTTCACACGCGAAAAGCTAGGCTACGGGAATTCCAGGGGTGCGCGTGAAATCCTACAGGCGAAAAACTAGGGTACGTCATTTACAGGGGTGCGCGGGAAGTTTCACACGCGAAAAGCTAGGCTACGGGAATTCCAGGGGTGCGCGTGAAATCCTACACGCGAAAAACTAGGGTACGTCATTTACAGGGGTGCGCGGGAAGTCCCACACGCGATTACAGCAGGGTACGTGTATTTCAGGGGTGCGCGGGAAGTTCCACACGCGAATAGCCTGGCCGCATGTATTTCAGGGGTGCGCGGGAAGTTCCACACGCGAATAGCCTGGGCGCGTGTATTTCAGGGGTGCGCGGGAATTTCCACACGCGAATAGGCTGGGCGCGTGTATTACAGGGGTGCGCGGGAAGTCCCACACGCGATTACAGCAGGGTACGTGTATTTCAGGGGTGCGCGGGAATTTCCACACGCGAATAGCCTGGCCGCGTGTATTTCAGGGGTGCGCGGGAAGTTCCACACGCGAATAGCCTGGGCGCGTGTATTTCAGGGGTGCGCGGGAATTTCCACACGCGAATAGGCTGGGCGCGTGTATTTCAGGGGTGCGCGGGAAGTTCCACACGCGAATAGCCTGGGCGCGTGTATTTCAGGGGTGCGCGGGAATTTCCACACGCGAATAGGCTGGGCGCGTGTATTTCAGGGGTGCGCGGGAAGTTTCACACGCGAATAGCCTGGGCGCGTGTATTTCAGGGGTGCGCGGGAAGTTCCACACGCGAATAGCCTGGGCGCGTGTATTTCAGGGGTGCGCGGGAATTTCCACACGCGAATAGGCTGGGCGCGTGTATTTCAGGGGTGCGCGGGAATTATCACACGCGATTTGGCTTGGTACGTGTATTACAGGGGTGCGTGCGAAGTTACACACGCGATTAGGCTGGGTGGGTCCTGTCACCCTCGACGGCCCCTGCAGGCAGCCCACAAAACAGGGGACTACCCTGCACACCTGCTCATGTCTCCCACCACCCCCACCCCCCCAGTCACCAGGGGTACCCTCCACCAGGCCCCCACCCATGCCTCCCACCACCCCCACCCCCCCGCCACCAGGGGCACCCTCCACCAGGCCCCCACTCATGTCTCCCACCACCCCCACCCCCCAGCAGTGCAGGGGCAGGCTCCACCAGGCCCCCACCCATGCCTCCCACCACCCCCACCCCCCCCGCCACCAGGGGCACCCTCCACCAGGCCCCCACTCATGTCACCCACCACCCCCACCCCCCCGCCACCAGGGGCACCCTCCACCAGGCCCCCAACCATGACTCCCACCATCCCCACCCCCCACCATCCAGGGGCACCCTCCACCAGGCCCCCACTCATGTCTCCCACCACCCCCACCCCCCAGCAGTGCAGGGGCAGGCTCCACCAGGCCCCCACCCATGCCTCCCACCACCCCCACCCCCCCGCCACCAGGGGCACCCTCCACCAGGCCCCCACTCATGTCACCCACCACCCCCACCCCCCCGCCACCAGGGGCACCCTCCACCAGGCCCCCACCCATGCCTCCCACCACCCCCACCCCCCACCATCTAGGTGCACCCTCCACCAGGCCCCCACTCATGTCACCCACCACCCCCACCCCCCCAGTCACCAGGGGCACCCTCCACCAGGCCCCCACTCATGTCTCCCACCCCCCCACCCCCCAGCAGTGCAGGGGCAGCCTCCACCAGGCCCACACTCATGTCTCCCACCACCCCCACCCCCCCAGTCACCAGGGGCACCCTCCACCAGGCCCCCACCCATGCCTCCCACCACCCCCACCCCCCCGCCACCAGGGGCACCCTCCACCAGGCCCCCACTCATGTCTCCCACCACCCCCACCCCCCAGCAGTGCAGGGGCAGGCTCCACCAGGCCCCCACCCATGCCTCCCACCACCCCCACCCCCCCGCCACCAGGGGCACCCTCCACCAGGCCCCCACTCATGTCACCCACCACCCCCACCCCCCCGCCACCAGGGGCACCCTCCACCAGGCCCCCACTCATGTCTCCCACCACCCCCACCCCCCAGCAGTGCAGGGGCACCCTCCACCAGGCCCACACTCATGTCTCCCACCACCCCCACCCCCCCAGTCACCAGGGGCACCCTCCACCAGGCCCCCACCCATGCCTCCCACCACCCCCACCCCCCCCCGCCACCAGGGGCACCCTCCACCAGGCCCCCACCCATGCCTCCCACCACCCCCACCCCCCACCATCTAGGGGCACCCTCCACCAGGCCCCCACTCATGTCACCCACCACCCCCACCCCCCCAGTCACCAGGGGCACCCTCCACCAGGCCCCCACTCATGTCTCCCACCACCCCCACCCCCCAGCAGTGCAGGGGCAGCCTCCACCAGGCCCACACTCATGTCTCCCACCACCCCCACCCCCCCAGTCACCAGGGGCACCCTCCACCAGGCCCCCACCCATGCCTCCCACCACCCCCACCCCCCCGCCACCAGGGGCACCCTCCACCAGGCCCCCACTCATGTCTCCCACCACCCCCACCCCCCAGCAGTGCAGGGGCAGGCTCCACCAGGCCCCCACCCATGCCTCCCACCACCCCCACCCCCCCGCCACCAGGGGCACCCTCCACCAGGCCCCCACTCATGTCACCCACCACCCCCACCCCCCCGCCACCAGGGGCACCCTCCACCAGGCCCCCACTCATGTCTCCCACCACCCCCACCCCCCAGCAGTGCAGGGGCAGCCTCCACCAGGCCCACACTCATGTCTCCCACCACCCCCACCCCCCCAGTCACCAGGGGCACCCTCCACCAGGCCCCCACCCATGCCTCCCACCACCCCCACCCCCCGCCACCAGGGGCACCCTCCACCAGGCCCCCACCCATGCCTCCCACCACCCCCACCCCCCACCATCTAGGGGCACCCTCCACCAGGCCCCCACTCATGTCACCCACCACCCCCACCCCCCCAGTCACCAGGGGCACCCTCCACCAGGCCCCCACTCATGTCTCCCACCACCCCCACCCCCCAGCAGTGCAGGGGCAGCCTCCACCAGGCCCACACTCATGTCTCCCACCACCCCCACCCCCCCAGTCACCAGGGGCACCCTCCACCAGGCCCCCACCCATGCCTCCCACCACCCCCACCCCCAGCACTGTGGGGAACCTGCCAGCAGGCCCCCACACATGTCCCCCTGGCCCCAGGTCCTGACGATACACAATCATGGCAGTAATGGCCAGCATACCCAGCACAAACACCCAGGCAAGGATTGCATCCACCCACATAGTGAATGCAATCACATGACACAACCCCAATGCCAAGTATGCAAAAGAACACATGTCCGTCACACACACACACACAATGGGTGCAAGTGAATGTCAAAACCCATATCATGACATGTAACAAACCAATGAGAAAATAACACAAGTGTAAGAAAATATAAAAAATGTATTAAATACCAAAAATAAGTGAAATTTTCAAACATACAACGATGTGGCTAAGTAAATAAATGGTCCATGTCCGAGAACAAAAGTGATAAACAAAAAAACAAAGGAAAAAAAAATTAAAATGAATTTGTCCAAAGCAATATCATGTAATAGGAAATTAATGAAAAACCATTACGTCATGGTGAAAACAATAAGAAATTAAAAAAATGCATCTCCCAAAAAAACAAACTATATACAGGAATGTTCCAGGGTCCATGAGCCCAACACCAAAAATGAAACCTACCACTAACTAATGAAAAATATATGTACAAAAAAGTGGCCATTGTCCGAGCGGTCCAAAATAATAAAAATAAATAAAGGAAACCTAGCACTAACTAACTAAATAACTATATACAAAGGCAGCGGCAAGTCCTGCGGCTCACTTGGTGATGTTGCTGGCCAGGGCATCATCGAACTCCATGTCGATGTCCTGGAGGCGGGACTCTGTCCTGGCCCCGAGGTCTCGCAGGGACAACCCCATGTCCACCTCAAACTCCCTGCGAGCTTCCTCGAGGCACTCAGCCCGCCTCAATGCCCGACGCATGGAGAACTCCGCCCTGACCATGGCGAGCCGCTCCTCTTCCGCCCGCTGCCGCTCCGCACCTATCCGCTGGCCAAACTCCTCCCACACGGAACACACCACCATCCCAGGGTTGCCCTGCCCTCCGGCCGATGCCTGCCCCTCGGATCTTGATGGCCCCGAGCCATGATGCCTCCCACGTCGAGCCCGCTGCTGCCTCCGACGCCACTGCCTTTGCCAGCACGACGGCATCCAGGCTGATGGAAACCACCGATGCCGTCGTGCACGTGCCCTGCCCGATGATGCCGTCACATCTTCCATCTGCTGGGGTCCACTTGCTGTGTTGTCCACCCCTGCTGGACCTCCGACTCCCAACTGTGGCAGGGATGGGATCCCCACCGAGCTGGCCACATTGGTCGGGGCAGGTCCACAGGGGGCCCTGGTGGCATCTGGGCCGGAAGACGGCAAGGAGAACGACCGGTGGATAGCCTGCACAGAGGAGGAGAGGGCCGTCAGATTGGCCAACACATGCAGGAAACCCCCGAACATGGCCGATCCCAATTGGGCCACGTCGGCACGGTGCACTTCGTGATGACGTGCGTGCTCCTCCCGGGAAGCACGCACGTCATCACGAATCACAGCCGTGCGCATCGCGACCCCAATCAGGACCTTCTCCACGCGGCCAGGGGTTACCACGTCCGCAGGTGGAGGGGAGTCAGGTGACATGGACATCCCCTCTACCTGCGGACGGGCCTGGGACGGGGCATCCCTGCTGGTGCATGGTGGTGCACTCACAGGGTCAGGGACAGTGACATGCACAGGCCCCTCCACGGTGACCTGTGCTGCCTCCTGCCCCTGGCCCTGGACTGCACCACTTGCACCAGCAGGGATGCTCCCACCAGGCCCCATGTGTGCACCAGTGTCGGCCTCCTCCTCCTCTGTGCAAACCACCAACCTGGATGGCTCCTCACCGTCTCCCGCCGTAGCAGGCCCCTGTGGGGGCTCACCCACCCCTTCCGCTGCAGCCGTGGGGGCATCCCCGCCGCCTTGCTCCACAGCGCCGTCTCCGCCCTCTTCTTCACTAGCCGCTGCGTAGAGGGAGACAAAGGACACAAGCATCAGGCTACTGTACAATGGTCCCCTAGACAGGAAGCAATAGCAGATGAGCACCACTGTCAAAGTACACTTCCATCATGTCCCTCCACAACACATGGGTCAGTCCAGGCAAAACACACACAGTAACAGGCATGGTGCATGCCATGGACATTTCCATGCATGTCCAATGGACTCTAGAAACATTCAATGATATGTAACTCACATGCATCATGGCTCATGCATATCACATGCACACACTTCACCTCAGTCACATCCATCTGGCCCCAAACACACCGAACACAGGCGAAACAAGGGTAAGTTGGGTGCGTCACTGAATCTGTGCATTGTCACACACATGTGTCATGCATCCATGGCATGCACAAGTCACAGACACGCAGGTCAGGCACACAGACATGCCTACCATATATGTACCTGGCATCAGCACCCATCCTTCACCCCCATCCATGTCCAGGTACAGAGACTGGCATGCTCTCATGTCCAAAATCTGCATAGGGCTCCCCATGCCGCATTTCAACACATGCAACAACCATGTGGGTCACACATCACTGGTCGCACATGCATTACCATGATGTCCCTGCACACATACATGCATACATGGCACACATACAGGCAAGTATCATAGAACCAGCACACCGCAACATGCCCTGTCTCACACAGTAATGCTTGGACACATACCGCTCAACTCCAGACGGGCCTCCCTCTCAAGGACCTGGGCGTGGAGCGCTGGGCGTACGCGTTCCAGGACCCTCTTCTGGATGGAACTCATGCGGCCCCGGCCCCCCTCCACGAGGCGCCGGGCCTTCACAAGGGTCCTGGACCTCAAGTCCTCCCAGCGCTTCTTGATCTTCTGGACGTTGCGGGTTGCCACCCCCTCCGCGTTGATGGCAACCACACAGTCGGCCCAGATCCTCTCCCGTCCTTCCTTGCTGGCGCGGGACGATCCAAAGAGGGCATCATACTGCCCCAGGACATGCTCCACCAGGACACCAACTTCGGTGGCAGTGAAGCTGGTGCCCCTCTGCCCCTCTGGCCTGGGGTTGCCACTGGTGCCAGATGTGGAAGTGCCCGACATGGCAACCCCAGAGGCAGGTGTGGGTGGGCAACTGGGTCCTGGGGCTGGGCTGTGGAGCGATGTAATCCCAGTTGGGAGTCTTCAGTTCCAGCAGGGGGGGACACAGCAACTGGACCCCTGCAGATGGCTGATGTGCAGGCACCAAATGGCAGGGCATGGTGGCAGCAGGCAGGCAGGCAGGCAGCAGCAGATAGCACGTGGGAGGCTGCTCGGGGCACTGGGGGGCAGTAACTCGGCCTTCTGGGCAGGAGCGTGGTGTTCCGTGTGTTTTCGGGTGGCCAGCTTGATACGGAGTGATTTGGCACGTGAAAATCCTGCACGTCAGCGTGAAATCCGAGGAAAGGCCCTTAGCGCGTAAGCGCGTCTGACGTGACCCGCACGGGCGTTCCCCACTCAGCACGTGATGACGGAACACACGTGGAAATACTGCACGTCAGAGTGTCATCGCGTGATTGGCCTATGTACGTGTATTTCATTGCGTGTAATTGGACAAAAGTGCGCGTACACGCGATTGGCCTATGTACGTGTATTTAATGGGTGCGCGGCCACTTACACACGCAAGTACGTCAGCGAACCTGTATCCCGTGGTGCGTGTGAATTTCCACACGCTATTGGACTGGGAACTGGATTCCAGGGGTGCGCGGGTCACACGCTGTATCCCGTGGTGCGTGTGAATTTCCACACGCTATTGGACTGGGAACTGGATTCCAGGGGTGCGCGGGTCACACGCTGTATCCCGTGGTGCGTGTGAATTTCCACACGCTATTGGACTGGGAACTGGATTCCAGGGGTGCGCGGGTCACACGCTCGCCTAGAACACGCGCAAAGCATAAAATTGCGGACTTTAACAATAACAAGCTCAGACGCCAGGATGAACATACCGTTCCTAGCAGCAGTGGCAGTGGGCTACCAAAGGAGGAGGAGGAGGATAGTCAGGGCCAGAATATTCACACCCAGAACCAGCCTTTTCGGGATGCCTGATGACCAGGTGTATGGGAGGTACAGGTTTCCACCACACATCATACTGGACCTGGTGACTGAGTGGGAGGATGACCTCACATCACCCACCCTGTGCTCCCAAGCACTCAGCCCCCTGGAGAAGGTCCTCAATGTACTGCACTTCTTAGCCACTGGATCATTTCAGCGGACAAGTGCCATAGTGGGTGGGGTGTCACAGGCCACCCAGTCACGCTGCCTACACCAGGTCTTGAACATCATGACTGCACGCCCATCAGTCCGCAGGCACATATACCTGCCCAGAACACCTGCAGAAAGGCATGCTGCCGCCCTGGATTTTTACGGAGTGGCACGATTCCCCAAAGTGCTAGGTGCCATCGACTGCACCCATGTGGCTCTACGTCCCCCCAGGGCATCAGAGCACATCTATAGGAACCGCAAGCACTGGCATTCCATCAACGTGCAGGTAGCATGTAATGCCAAGGGAATCATCACCTCAGTATATGCCAACTATCCAGGCTCCACCCATGACAGCTTCATTTACCGAATGTCCACCCTAAGCCGGGACCTAGAAGCTGGGCGGCATGGCGATACATGGCTGCTTGGTGAGTATGTATTCCACTGCACCTGCTTGCATGTTGGATACTGAGCAAGGTCACAACCCCACCAATGATACCAATCACCACCTCCACAGGGGACAGTGCCTACCCTCTTAGCCCCCACATGATGACGCCAATTCGGAACCCCACCACGCCACCCCAGGTAAGATATAACACAGCCCACATTACAACCAGGGGCATAGTGGAGCGCACATTCGGAGTGCTAAAGTCACGCTTTCGCTCCCTTGACCGTTCTGGCGGGCAGCTGTTATATGCTCCCCCAGTAGTGTGCAGGATCATAGTGGCAGCATGTGTCCTGCACAACGTTGCAACACGCCGGGGCCTGGCCGTGGACATGGTGGTGGCCCCACATCCCCAACCACATGCACAGCCGCTGCGCATGGGAGGGGAAAGGGCACGGGGGGAGGCAGCCCGTACACAGCTAGTGGCTAATTACTTCACATAGAAATCACCCCCCTTGGAGTGCACACTGCCCTGGCACATTCCATCTGACAATCAATGATGACTCAACCTGACACTGATCCTGAATGTCTGGAGAATGAACCGGGAATACCATGTCAGCCTGAGATTGTTCACCTGGAAGTGTCACAATGTGTGCATCCCTACCCACACAGACACCACCAATGCAGTTTTGTGAAGTTACACATTGAAGCAGCTAAAATGAATACCCACTTGCAAAATGCAACAAGAGGACAGTGCCATGTCAGCCAACCCAACCCCAGCACCGCCACACGACACACCGTGCCATGTCATGCTAATTGCAGGTAAACAAAGTAATCCCCACAACATGACATCAGTCTCACTATGTACAGTGGCACTATTCGAAACCTGCAACACCTGAAATGCTCACAGCAATGCCGGACCAACAACATACTTGAGCACGTAGTACCATTAACATGACATCACAAATGTTACATATTAGTAGTCTCACCACCTGGAAATGCCTGCACTCCCACCACTACCAACTGTGCAGTGTTGTCGCCATGTAGAGTTGTAGGTGCACTGCTGCCAACATGGTCCCCATCTCCAGACTAGAGGTCCTTGTGTGGACATGAGGAAGGGACCTGCAAATTGGGAGGTAGACACAGAAGAAGAGTTACACATCAATGCAACATGCAGTGTACAACACAACAGCAATATGCACTATGAATGTATACACAGTATTGACTACAGACTGGCCACACAGCTCATGGGAGTCCAACGTCACTGTGTAATTCACTGTCACTTGGGCACACCCTTTGCAAGCCCATGGAAACGGGAAGCAGGAGGGGTGTGTGTGTGACTCAAACCCAAGCATCTGAACCAAATACATTACAAGCCTGCATGTGCCCAGCCACAATGCAGCGTATGCCCACAGGAACCACGGAAGCCAACAGATCGAAGCCAACAGATCGAAGCCAACATATTGTCCCAAAAAAATTGGGAATAAAAGAAATCAAAATAAAAATAAAAATAAGAAACAATCAAAAATGGCCATTGATGGGCCCAGGGGGGTTGGGGAGGCCACCCAGGAGGTCCGAGGACAGGATGCACACCAGAACCCACCTGCGTGGATCCTGGGAAGATAAAACACCTCCATGGGCTCATGGCCCACACGGCTACCCTATTGTGGGAGTATCACTGCTGTCGCTATTATCACCCTGTGCAGCTGCATCCGGAGGTGGTTGCACTATGGGAGGCAGCCCACGCAAGGCCCTAGTCTGCTCCTCCATGGCTGCAAGCATGCGGGTGTGGTAGGTCTGGTTCTGGAGGATGAGTGTGCGGAGGTCCCCATGCAACAACTCACGGGATGCCCGGACCTCCGCCCTCGTTGCCTGCATCTCAGCTGAGAGCGTACGGGTGAGACGCTCCAGCTGCTGTTCTGTCCTTTGGTGTGTTGAAGCCTCAAGCTCAACAAGAGTCGTCCTGAGGTGAAGGAGCTCCTGCCTCAGGGCTTCCCTGTGGCCCTGGGACTCAATGGAGATGGCCTCCTGCAGAGTCGCCAGTGCCGCCCGCCTGTCCCTGTTGGACCCCAACATGTCCTCCCTGTGTGACTGGCAGATGGAGTCGGTTGCCTGCTCTAGTCGCTCCATCAGCCTTTCTGGGGGGACAATGAAAGTGGCCACCCTATCCATGGCCTGAGCCATCATCTCGGATGATGCAGCCTGTTGGGTAGCCATACCGTAAATGGATTGCTCCCATGCGGTATTGCCGGGTGGCGTACGGCCACCACGTCGGCGGGCACCACACCTGTCTGGGGCAAGGCGAACTGCGCCTTGCTGTGCCGGCACTGCCTGAGGCTGCAGGACTGCATTCCCCCTCTGATCTGCTGGCCCAGGAACAGGATCAGATGTCGCGGAGTGTGACCCTGCATCCGTAACCACCGAAGGCGTAGCTGCCAACACTGACATCCCCATGGAGGGTACTGACCCTGGTGCAGGTGGGTGAGACAGAACAGAATCCCTCCCTGGAACACTCACCTGCGACGGCACGTAGGTCTCATCCGAATCAACACCTGAGTACAGCTCGGGGGAGGTGCAGCCAGAGACACCCCTTGAGAGCACGACCTGCAGCACTTGTGGGTTCTCCCCCACCACCACACCACGTCCCTCACTGGTGGTTGGTCGGCCCTGGGACACCTCCTGGGTCTGCACCATCTCCACAACCCCAGCAGTATCAGGTGCGTCTTCCCCTGCAAAGACATGAAAACAAAGAAATGGAAACAGGCATTAGCACCATGGCACACATTGAGGGCTGAGAAGCAAGAGAACCAGTACTTGATTGACACATGTCCCACATGACTAAAACCCTCCCATGCATGCACCCTCACTGCGTATGAAGTACAGGCAAATGGCACACACTGATGACACCAAGATGGAAGATTAACACATTTTCTGCATGCTGCCTGGCAGTGGCATCACACATTGGCCTGTGATTGGCAGGTGAAACACACATGCCATCACACAGATGGCATGTACCATTGCTATTGAGTGAAGATGGAGAGGAGGGCAGCACCTATTCATTCAGTCCAGTTCCCGCATGTAATAGCTTTTCTGATTCTAACAGGTCAGATTTTTCACCTGGAGCTGCCAGTCTGAAATGGTCAAATTGCACAGGGACATGTGTGTACAAATGATATCCAGGTAACAAAGTCACTCCACTTTACCATACCCATGTCAGACATGTGACTAGTGGACAGCGACATGCCTAGTGAAAGTGGTGGAATGCAAACAAACTGACTGAATGAACAGTGAAAAAGAAGCAAATATGTTGTGTCAAGGTGACACTTCAAGGGCAACTGGCGTGCAGTTGTGCTAGATGTCTACTGTTGGCAGAAGGGATACTGCTATGGCCAAATGCAGCTGCGCAGGAAGGATTGCATGAAGCACATGGCTGACCCATACGACTCAGGCGCACACACTCTCACCTGGCACCCGAACAGAAGCCCTCACACAGCCACCATGCACATGGATGACACACACATGCATGTGCACTCACCGGACAATGCCTCGTAATCAGCCAGATCTCCCACGCCTTGGATCTGTTCCTCCGTGACGTAGGTCCCAGCGACTGACTCATGTGGAGTGAGTTCCATGTCTACTACTGGAGACCCACCTCCAGTCACTGGAGTTGCGGCATGACTTGAGGCCAGCTTACTCTTTGCCCTGCGCTTCAGGTCATTCCAGCGCTTATAGCAATCATTGGCTGTGCGCCTCACGATTCCAAGGGCACTTACGATGTCCGCAACGGTCTGCCAGTGTGCCTGGCGTTGTGCAGGTGTGGTCTTGGATCCTGCAACAATGACCATCTCGTTGTCATGTCCGGACACATACTCGACAAGTGCATTCAGTTCGTCATCCGTGAAGCTGGGCTTCCTGGACGGGCCGGACTGTGTAGCCGTGTCTGGGGCATCAGCCTGTGCTGGACGAGCACTCTTCCTCTTCCGCTTGGAAGGTGGTGGTGATCCTGAGTGTCCTGCGCCGCTCTGGACACTAGGGGCAGGAGCCCTGGTGGACTCTGTATCAGGAGTGTGGGATTGCACACTCAGCATGGGAGTTGGTGCAGGCATTGGCTCTAGTGTGATGGTGTCAGGGGGAATGTCAGCAGCATGGACTAGGACCGACACTGTCCTGGCTGGGTGTGTGAGGGCTGGGGTGGATGGAGCCGCAGCTGCCCCTGCAGCCTCTCCGCCCTGCCTCCTTGGTGCAGCAGATGACCTTGCTGCCCCAGATCCACGTGGCATGATGGCATCAACGTGCACCAGCGCACGTGTCGTAGCCCTGCTGACCTGGAAGTCAGCCATGGAGTCAGCCAGGTCTGGTGCCACAATGGGCTGGTCCAACAAGGGCTGAGCATGGATGGTGTCAGCCACTTCAGCCTCAACGGGAGGGGGGGAGGATGATGGGTGCCCTTGACTGGTCCTCCACACATGGGGGGACAGGCTCACCCTGCAAGTTACGGCCACGTCCCCTACCGGATCCACCACGGCCACCACTTGTGGCTCTTCCACCTTTGCCACCCTTACGGAATCCTCGCCTCCCAGCCATGGCACTGATATTAATGTGCGTATGGGAGTGGCTGTAGACAATTGTCCTGGGCAATTGGGGGTCAAAGGGGTTGGGTACCAGATGGTAATTGTACCCTAGTGCTCTAGCACGGCTGATTGTAACCCCTGGGGAAAGATGACGGGTCACGCAACGCACAGGAGGCCCAAAAAAGGGAGATGACGTGCACGCAACCCCTCCTAGACCACGTGTGCAGAAAGAAAAACCTGCACTACGCTGTGGCACCCAGTAACACAAGAATGAACGTATGCGTGTCACACGCAGCCTAGAATGACCTCTGAAGGGGTAGGCTACACACGGGGCAAGCACAGAAGTTGGATACGTGCGTGACTCACCGTCTGCCAGGTAAAAGAGCGTGAAAAATGAGCGCGTTTGGCTGGCTAAACCCCCGCCAAAAGTAGATGTGTACGCTGTCTGAGAAGACAGGACAACAGTAGAAGGGGACACTGTTTGAGGGAACAGGCCCAGGTAAACCAGTAAAAGAGAAAAAAGAGAAAAAGCTGTCAGAGGTAACAGGGAATACGAACTGGAAACGCCGTGAAGTAAATCGCGTGTGAAACGACAAGAAGTACAGAATTCACCCACTCGCTCTCCACGAAAAGCACGTACAAGGAAATGGTGTTCTACATGTACCTTATATACAGGCCCACACGTTCAGCGTCACTTACGCGGCGTGTACGTTCACCAATCACACGCTTTGTCACTCCTGCGTGTAGATCCATTTTCACCAATCACACGCTTTGTCACTTCTGCGTGTAGATCCATTTTCACCAATCACACGCTTTGTCACTTCTACGTGTAGATCCATTTTCACCAATCACACGCTTTGACACTGGGACGTGTCACGCAACAATTTCCTGCACGTGCAGGTGACTATAGGCGCGCATATGCTGTTGACGGGTTTACGCGCTAAGGGCCTTTGCTGACGTGTGGGATTTCACTCCCTATCAGGCTGTCCACGCGTTCACACACGAGAGACCACGCTCCTGGCCAGGAGGCCAAATTACTGCCCCCCAGAGCCCTGAGCACGCTCCCACCTGCCATCTGCTGCTGCCTGACTGCCTGCTGGCCACGTGCCCCACAGTGCTGGTGGGTGGGGGTGTTGGGAGACATGGGTGGGGGCCTGGTGGAGGGTGCCCCTGCACTGGTGGGGGTTGGGGGTGGTGGGAGACATGGGTGGGGGCCTGGTGGAGGGTGCCCCTGGGGGCGGGGGGGTGGGGGTGGTGGGAGAAATGGGTGGGGGCCTGGTGGAGGCTGCCCCTGCACTGCTGGGGGTTGGGGGTGGTGGGAGGCATGGGTGGGGGCCTGGTGGAGGCTGCCCCTGCACTGCTGGGGGTTGGGGGTGGTGGGAGGCATGGGTGGGGGCCTGGTGGAGGCTGCCCCTGCACTGCTGGGGGTTGGGGGTGGTGGGAGGCATGGGTGGGGGCCTGGTGGAGGCTGCCCCTGCACTGCTGGGGGTTGGGGGTGGTGGGAGGCATGGGTGGGGGCCTGGTGGAGGCTGCCCCTGGTGGCGGGAGGGTGGGGGTGGTGGGAGACATGAGTGGGGGCCTGGTGGAGGGTGCCCCTGGATGGTGGGGGCTGGGGGTGGTGGGAGACATGAGTGGGGGCCTGGTGGAGGCTGCCCCTGGTGGCGGGGGGGGGGGTGGGGGTGGTGGGAGACATGGGTGGGGGCCTGGTGGAGGCTGCCCCTGGTGGCGGGGGGGGGGGTGGGGGTGGTGGGAGACATGGGTGGGGGCCTGGTGGAGGCTGCCCCTGCACTGCTGGGGGGTGGGGGAGCAGGGGGACATGAGCAGGTGTGCAGGGTAGTCCCCTGTTTTGTAGGCTGCCTGCAGGGGCCGTGGAGGGTGTACAGGGAACACCTGTGAGGACCCACCCAGCCTAATCGCGTGTGACTTCCCACGCACCCCTGTAATACACGTACCCAGCCAAATCGCGTGTGATGATTCCCACGCACCCCTGTAATACACGTACCCTGGCTAATCGCGTGTTAAACTTCCCGCGTACCCCTGTAATACACGTACCCTGGCTAATCGCGTGTTAAACTTCCCGCGTACCCCTGTAATACACGTACCCTGGCTAATCGCATGTTAAACTTCCCGCATACCCCTGTAATACACGTACCCTGGCTAATCGCGTGTTAAACTTCCCGCGTACCCCTGTAATACACGTACCCTGGCTAATCGCATGTTAAACTTCCCGCATACCCCTGTAATACACGTACCCTGGCTAATCGCGTGTTAAACTTCCCGCGTACCCCTGTAATACACGTACCCTGGCTAATCGCATGTTAAACTTACCGCATACCCCTGTAATACACGTACCCTGGCTAATCGCGTGTTATACTTCCCGCGTACCCCTGTAATACACGTACCCTGGCTAATCGCGTGTATAACTTCACGCGTACCCCTGATATGCACGTTACCCGCTTTGCGTTCCTTGTTTGGCAGCCCTGTAAACTGGTCCAGGGTTAGCGCAGCCCTTTGCGATGATTTAGCGATTTTGATGGCTTTTCCTTGCGCGAGGGCGTTCTTGGGGGCGTTACTGGCGCTGCTGCAGGGTCGCTGCGATACTCTGCGCCACGGCTGGTTTGGGAGCCTAAAATCCATGAATACGCTGTGCGCCGGATTCGGTTTTGGCGCACGCGGCTGGCGCAGACTATCGCACGCGCACGCTGTGCGCCAGCCGCGTGCACTACTTGTGCGCTACTTGTGCGCTGAATTCTATGAATTACCCTGTGAGAGTCTTGAATGCTTTGGCGAGGGAAACCCCTGTTTGTGTAACGTGAACTATCTTGAATCATGGGGAATAGAAAACCTCTTTTTCAACCAAGAGCTGGAAGAAGCTCTGAACTTTTATTTGAACACCTCATTTTGATGCTGACATCCCTATACATTGTATTTAGTTAGATGTGAGGGCAAGTATAGGTTTTTGGACACAGACATTTGCTTTGGACTTCCTGACACAGACTATCATTAGTTGTATTTAAGTAGGGAAATCGCACCTTAGCATAGGGCAAGTTAGGCCTTTTTTCCACCCTCATTTTTATTTAATAAAAGTTTATGGCCCAAACGTTATTCATTTGTCTGTGTCTACTTCATGATGCCTTCACACAATGGAGATTAAACATATATCCCTTCTGACAGGAGGTTACCCTTTCTTGTGTATGCCTCCATGGGGCCCACACCATTCTTCTATTGTAAAAATAGTCTTGGAATTTAGTTTTTATTGATTTTACATATTTTCATATGAGGTAGTTTGTTGCCCCACCTCATCCCTCATCAGACCAGGCTTATCTATCAAAGGCAAATAGTCAGAAATACCCATATTATACTCCGTTTAAGGGTACTTCATAACAATACGAGTCTGGGCATGATTTGTATATTTTTGCCATAGCTTGCATAAAGTAGCAGGTTCATTTACCCACCGAGTAATCTTACTCTTCAAACCTGTAGGTCACACACACGTCACAGTAGCAGGACCGTTATCTGATGGGGTCCTGTTGTGTTGGGCTTGGCGAGAGTCACAGAGAAGCCAATCATGCATAATGCAGCCTTACACCCCTCTGTAATTGTTGACATAAATAACATTTATATGTTCATATTACAGTGGTGACCAATACAAGACATATATCTGCAGTATGTAATTAAGATTTTTTTCAACAGAAAAACAGTTATTTTTGCTTTCTGTTTACAAATGCAACAATAGCTTGGAGCTGGCATTTTGTTTCTCTGTACTGCTGATGGAAACGGCTCCGACTGTTTGAAAATTTCAATGCAAACTTCTGAATAGTTCTAAAAGTGTGATTAGCTTTGTCGATTGCTGAATCACATATAAATGTGCTTGTTTTTGAAGTCTGCCAAATACGTTTTCCCAGGCCAATTGTAAACATATCTCAATTTTCGTATAGAGTACATGCTTTTGTAAACCTTTATTGCACAATAATGAAAATAAAACAACGTCTTTTGTCCCACATATATATTTTACCTGTACTTGGATGGGTAGATTCACATTACTGTTCCTTTTTACTTTCACATCCCTAGACACAAGGAGTAGACACATTTATTTTCCTCGGTTTATTTTAAATGAAACATGACAGCTAACATTAATTATGATTCCTTTTGCCAGGGTGAAATTTCAGATCTGAATGGAAAAATAACAGCCATTAAACAGTCAATGAGTGATAATAGTGTTTTGCTTGAGAAGGAGAAGGAAAAGCATTCAAAGTTCAGAAAGGAAATTGAGGTGAGTTTTGGAATGAATATTGTTTTAACTAAAATACGTCATCTGCATAATGACATGTCTCTTCAGACTCCTCGTGTTTTCAACCTTACTCAGATATCCGACACGATCTTGATAAACTGAAAGGCGCTGATTTGGCTGGTAAGTGTTTTCATATTCCTGCCAGACTCATCCTTTCTAGTGGAACTTTCCGGAACATTCTTCTTGAAGTCAGTTATAGCGCCTGCTTAGAAGTTGCATGAACTTGGAGTAAAGCCCTGCATACGAACACACATTATTATATGTACGTTCTACATTATGGTAATTGTGAATATGTTTTCAATGGAACAGTCAGTTGTATCACTGCGAATTCACATATGGCATTGTGTTCTCATATGTGACTTTTAGTGAGGTGACAGACCGAGTGTACGCATTAAAAAAAAATGATTGGACTGAGGATGACAAGAGCCCGCACTTCTCCTTCTCTGGAACTGCTCATCAGCAAAAGTCATTTTACATTAGCTGGCCTCGCGGGAGTGACTGTGGCCTGAGCTCTCGATAGGTGTCCTCGGCTCCTGCATTTATTTGATGTATGCCTTCTACGTATCTTTCATGCGCCCTAAAATGTAAGCTACAATATCAAATGTTTGCTGATGCATGTGACAAGGTGACCTCTCGGTCACTATCACATGGATTTGTGAATGGCATCCCCTGGTCTTTGAGGCCAGCTGTATTATCTAGAACCATATGCCCTGGCCAAGTCATACAACAGCTTTCAGAAAATCCGACTGTCAAAAACTACAATTCCCAGAATTCACCGTTTTGGTCAGAGGTAAAACCTAGATCAGATCTGGGAGAGTCTATTATGGGTCCACGACGTCAGCAGCTAGTCGCAACCTAAATGGGTCACTGAAGCCAGGAAGAATGCCAGGAAAACCTGTCTCTAGCCTATGTTACCTGGACTAGCCAACAAATCTATAATAGCGGAACTACATTTGTCATGATCCCCTTTTTTTTAAAGGGAAACTGGGTATGGATCGGGAAACACACTTATACATCTGGGAGAAAGGAAGAATATGGGAAAGATCTGAGCATGCCACAGACTTGCTTTCCACTCCCAAAAACGGCAAGCATGGGAACATTGTGCTCCTCTGCCGTTTAATACAGACGTGCAGAAGGAAGTACAGTATTCAGCCATGCAGCCATCAGACATCCAAAGAGAACTCCAGTCGTACCTTTCACAGAGGAGAGACCTGGGAAGGGGAGAACTCGTGTCTCCCTCACAGCTTTACAGACAATGAAGACAGTGTTTCCTGCGCCAGCTCCCTGTTTGAAAATCAATGGAAGAAAGCCCAACATCAAGCCACATGACAAAAGGAGTTTATAGCACCACACACAGTGGCCTAGAGACCACAGAGAAGAGCCATCAGAAACACCCAGAGGCGAGGAGCCAAACCAGACACAGGAAAGGGAGCAGCAGCTGCAACCCATACACCAGGAAGAATATTTCGTCAACGGATTCAAGATGGTAGCTGCGCCATTGAAAAAGAAAATCCCAAGAGCCTGTACTCTACAGTAAGACAGGTTTGCGTTAATCTGCAAATTATTTCAGTATTCTTAGTAGCAGTTTGTCATTTATATATGCCTTTATTCCATTAGTATTGTCTCAAAGAGCTTGTTGTGGGAACGCCCTTTGGGGACCGAAGTCCAAGATAAGGGAAAATTGAACAGGAGGAAACTAATGTGTGTTCATTTCGACAAGATAAGAAGTTGGGTGGGCTGGCCGTGCTCCATTAAGCTACCCATGATGGTCAGGCATGTGGATGGGTGCTGGAAGGTGGTCAGGAAAGTGTGCGAGTTCGAGAGACTCGTCGTGTGCCCAGCTGGTTTGAATATTTGTCGTAGATTGTAGCTGCATTCTGATGGCAGGGATGTTGTGCTTTTTGTTTAGTCTGGTGTATGAAGGCAGATGCGTGCGGAAGTGCGGGCGTGCCTGCCACTAAAGTTCCATAAGTATTAGAGCAACATGGTTAAATGCATGGGCTATGCTTTAACACATGTCTCAGTGCACTAGCTACAGTCAACCTTCACCCAGAATCACTGCACTGGCTACATTCTACCTTCACCTAGATGCAATGCAGTGGCTACATTCTACCTTTCCATAGATTCAATGCACAGGATAAACTCCAGCTTCACTCAGATTCATTGCACTGGCTATATTCTTCATTCACCTTGATTCAATGCACTGGCTACATTCTGCATTAACCTAGAATCAGTGCACCAGCTACTTTCTACATTCACCTAGATTGAATGCACGGGCTATCTTCTACTCAGTACTTCTTACAGCACTACATGAGTCAACCCACACAATTCTTCCAAGTGTAGCACATTGGAGAGCCTACATAGTTCCTCCATGTGCAATACGTTAGATAACCTTCGCAACTCCTCCAAATGCAATACACTGGGTAATCAACACAGTTATTTAAGTGCAATCTATTGGGAAGAATATGCATTTCTTCTAAGTGCAATATGTTGAATGATAATCAACATTTCATTCTGTGTTAGCTTTCTGCAGGGCAGCTAGATTTGGTTCCCTTAATGGTGATGCTCCTATTTTACAGTAGCCTTTTCTTTGAAAGATATTTTTTCGGAATCTATTCTTGTAGTTCTATAAACTTGTTAGGATTCTCCTAGGTCTCCATTTTGTTTACCTTATGCCTATGAAATCTATGAATGGAAAAGAGATTGCAAGTAAAACTTGAACCCCTCCAATTGTAACCACTTCAAGAGTGTTGAACCTAGCATGCATTTTTTGAGGCTCGAGCTATGAGTTTCGACCTAGTGCCAAAATAAAGGTACGCCAGAAAAAATTCAGAACACTCAGTGGTGGACATTTGAAGGGGCGTGAGCAATACCTCATAGATATGCCTAATTATTCAAGGGAATGTGTGTAGTTAGGGGGTAGTGAGGATTAGTTCTAGTGAAAGTGAGTAATTTGAAATTGATAATGGGGCCTAGGTAAAGTTAGGGTTGCATTTTTGGGGATCCGAGCAAATGATTTGGGAGGGAGATTGCTCTAGACCAGTGAGAGTTGAGCATTGTTAGGTACTGACACAGGAAAAACTGAGACTCCGACTTCAAATTTAGGTGAGATTAGTTCAGTACATTTTTAATAGCAGCAGCTGCGACAAATGACACAGGAACACCAACATGTAACTTCAGACATATCCTAATCGCTCGTACTGCACACTCACAGTACAAGATTTTATATAGACTTTAAAATATGTTGGTCTATGAGGACAGTCAAATAATATATTACTTCATTAGGGAGGATTTGCACACCTCACAATTATCTCAATACTGTTGTAATATGAAAGCAGCCAGACCCCAAGCTCTACTGGAACACTCCCTGCACCTTCCAGGTGATATTAAAGCAGCTGTGTGCATTCATTCTATTTTAACTTGAAAACCTTATCAGGGCTCTGTTTAAAGGTAGGTCAACCTGTGTTAGGCTAACCATTAACTATGTGTGCAGAGGTACATTAACAAAGCCTTGTACTGCCATTTGCAAGTATGCAGATATATTGTCCCTTTTGACTACCACACCAGTAATCCATCTTGTATACAAGCATATATATTTCAAGGTGGATATGATATTTTAATTATATCGCGCTCATACACAAGTGTTTTAGAGCGTGACCAAGCAAAGGGAGGGGAACGGGGTATAACACAAAAAAACGATCTTACTAGGCCCAGTGACAGTAAGAACGCGCAGGTGCAGGGAAAAGTGCATGGCAGGGGGAGAGGTGGAAAGTGCGGAACAGAGGAGAGAAAGGAATAATCAGTGAAATAAATAAGTGCAATGAAAAAAGGTAGTGCAGCCAGCAAGTGGCAAGTGCATGATAGTCAGATAGAAGTCCTCTAGATATACCTGGACAGTGAAGTATTATAAGGCCTAACCTTCTTAAAGTGTTACATAATTTCACCATTTATTTTCTCATTGGTTTACACTAAGACATTTCAACCTGACTTTCTCTTATCTCCTCATTTCAACCTACTTACATTTTTCCTAGACAGTACACTTGCAATTTGTTGACGGGGTGTACACCAAGGCACTGAGAACCCCTTTTTTGTATTCAGGCAGTGGAGAACACTACGGTCTTGTTAGGCACACATGGCACTTGTATGCAGCAGAGAACTCCAAAGCAGTGAGAACCATATACGCATTTTGCAGGAAAGGACAATGGGAGGGCAGTGTCGCACATGTGCAATTTGTAGGTGAGGGAGATGACAAAGTAGGGAGAACTGCACATGTTTTGAAGATGAGAGAGAATGCCAAGGCATTGTTAGACAGACATGAATTGCGTAAACGTTGGAGAATGCCAATGCAGGGAGGATCACACTTGCCTTTTTTAGGCAGAGGAACATTTTAAAATAGAACTAGGCACACATGTATTTTCCAGACGGATGAGAACACAGAGGCAGTTTTAGGCACGTGTGTTTTGTAGGCAGAAGAGAACCTCAAGGCCTTGCTAGGCACTCATGTATTTTGTAGGTGTGGTAGAACACCAAAACAGTGAGAAGAATGTGTGTGTTTTGTATGCTGAGGAGAACCAAAAGTCAGTAAAAACCCCAGATTCATTTTGTAGGTTGAGGAGACAGGCATGCATTTTGTAGAGGGGGGAGAACACCAAAGCAGTGAACTCCCCAAAGCAAATAGGACCACAAGTGCATAGTTTAGACCACCAAGGCAGTGTTTACCACAACCACTACAAGTACGGCAGTGCAGATAAAAATGGCAGTAATGCATCAGTATTTGCATTACTGCCACATTACTGCACTGCCATACTAGAAGTTTGGTGATAGGGTGTAGGATTTACCTTCAGCAAAATGCTGGATGTAAATCCTCCACCTTACCGCTACAAAATCTGCAAAATTGCCAGAATTCTGCCAAAATCCCCGTAGTCGTTTGGAGTCCAAAAATGAGGACTTCACCTCCCTACCACCACTTGCAATCCCACGACAAATCCATGGGGCCAAGTGGTGGTACCGTTAATCGAGTTTGGTGTCATTCTGCAGATTTACTGTCGAATTACCACCAAAGTCATAATGAGGCCCATGGATTTATGTCATGGTCCATGGCCACGGTGCGGGTAAAACCTGGAGTCAGCTCTGGGAGCATTGGCGTCTGCCCCCCTGGTGGGTGGGTGAACAGACTCCCATTTCCCAGGAGCCTACAGTGTCACATGACTCAGACAGAGCGGTGAGCTGTGTGTGGCATCAACAGCAGCACCGCGCATGCAGACATATAAGGAGACTGCTGGAGAGATTCTGTGCCCAACTATGCTTCCACTGAGTCCCGTTCTGTGTTTCTCCTTGTTCTTCTTTTGTGCTCCTTCTGCCTGCTTTCCCCGATTTCTGACTCTGCTTGCCTCACATACTTCTACTTTGCCTCTGTCCTCTAACGCTGCCAACCTGTGCTGAGACCCTTCCTGCCTCACAGACTTCCACTTTGCCAATGACCCATAAATACTGTCAACCTGTACTTAGAGGCGGACTTCCTCACAGACTCCTACTTTGCCTCTGACCTAACATTGTCAACATGTGCTTAGATCCTGCCTGCCTCACGGACTTCCACTTTGCCTCTGCCCTCTAACCACTGTCAACCTGTGTGTAGACCCTGACTGCCTCACAGACATCTAGATTGCCTCTGACCACTAACGCTGTGAAGCTGTGCTCAGACCTTGACTGCCGTATGGACTGCTTTCTAGTCAGCACCTACCTGTTATCAGAACCTGCCTGTTGGAATTGAATATCGCTTTCCTTCTGTTACTTTGGTGCTTTCCATTGGATTACCTGAAGATTAACGCTGGTACGTCTAAAATCCTTGGTGACAGTACCACTTGGAACTGAAGTTTGTTCCCCTTAGTTTTCCACCCTCATGCTGTTGAGAGATAATTGCGTTGTTTTCTTTTTTCGCCCTCCTGACGTCGGCTCGTGGACCCTGTCCCTCTTCTCTCCCATCTGTCAGATCTTCTGGACATACTTCAGGTACTGCTACTCACTATATCACATTCAGGACAAGGGAGGACCCTTGTATCGAGCCTAACTGTTTTTTTCTCTAGGAACACAAGTGTCCTTCTGCCTGTTGGCTATTCAGGTGGATGCCTGCCATTCAATTAGGAGACCGGCTGGTATCATTACGGAGAGCGCATAAGGTTCGCCCAAGGACACTGAATCCCAGACCTGTTACTGGCAATTTTGTAGGTGTAGGACACCAAGGTAGTGTAGGTCAGACATGCATTTTGCTGGTGGGAAGAATGCCAAATCAGTGAGAACCTCATGTGGGTTTTTCAGGTGGAGGAGAATGCCAAGTCCGTGTAAGCACAAGTGCATTTAGTAGGTGGGGAACAACACCAAAGCAGGGAGAACCCCCCATGCATTTTGTAGGCAAAGGAGAATGCCAAGTCAGTGTTATGCACACATCCCTTTTGTTAGTGACGATCATGTACAAACAGCAAGAACTCCACATGTGCTGCGGAGGCAGGGGGAACTCAGAAGCAGTGAGAATATCAGATGTATTTTGTAGGTGGGAAGAATGCCAAAGCAGGGTAGTATCAGGAACAGGTACATTGTTGCAAATGGAGATGAACTCACGGGCAGTTTTGGGCACACGTGTGCATGTGTAGGTGGAAGAAAATGCATTGGCCATGTTAAGTACACATGTATTTGTTAGGTGAGGGAGAACATCAAAGGTGCGAGAATCCCATATGTGTTTTGTGTGCAGAGGAGAATGGCAAGGCAATAAGAACCCCAGGTGCATTTTGTATTTGGAAGAGAAGGCCAAAACAGTGTTAGGCACAGATGCATTTTGTATGAGGTGGGAAGGAGCCCCAAAGTGGTGAAATCCCCAAGGCAAGGAGAGACACAGATGCATTTTATAGAACATCAAGGTAGTGTTGGGGACACGTGCATTATGTAGGTGACTAACATCATGGTAGTGTTAGGCAAGCATGCATTCTGTTGGTGGAAGGAACGCCAATGCAGTGAGGACCTCATGTGAAGTTTGCAGGTGGAGGAGAATACCAAAGCTGTGCTAGGCACACATGCATTCAGAAGGTGGGTAGAACGCCAAGACAGTGTTTGGCATACATGACTTTCCTTGGTGAAGAGAATGTAAAAGCAATGAGAACCCTCCCATTTGTAATGCAGGCCAAGAGAGCCCCAATGAAGTGAGCACCTCAGATGCATTTTGTAGGCAGGGAGAGTGCCGATGAAGGGAGTACTACACATGCATTTAGTTGGCAAATTCTAATGTAGGAACATGTTCATTTTTCAGGTGCAGGAGAATTTTAGGCACATGTATATTTTGTTGTAGGGGTAAAACACCAACGCAGTGAGAATTCGCATGCATTTTGCAGTGGACGAGAATGCAAAGGTAGTGTTAGGCACATGTGCCTTTTGTTGGTGAAGGTAAAGTAAAAGCAGTGAGAACCCCATATGCGTTTTGTAGGCAGGGGGAACTCAAAAGCAGTGAGAACTCCAGATGCTTTTTGTAGGCGGGGAGGGCACCAAATCAGGGAGAACCACACATGAATTTGGAGTATTCAGTATTCGGAGCATGTGCCTTTTTCAGGTGAAGAACACGAAGGCAGTTTTTGATGGTGAGGGAGTACAAACTCTATGTGCATTTTGTAAGTAAAGGAGAAGGCCAAATAAGTGTAAGGCACATGTGCATTTTGTAGGGAGTTAGACCAAAGCAATGAAATCCCCATGTTCATTTTGTAGGCGGGGGACAATGACAAAGCAGGGAGAAGCATGGATGCATTTTATAGAATAACAAGGCAAGGAAAGGCACACATGAGTTTTACAGACGGGGAACACTAAGGCACTGTTAGGCACACATTAAATTTGTAGGCGCAGGAGAACAAAGTAATTGTTAGGCACACATGCATTTTGTAGCTGGAGAGAACACCAATTTACAGAGAACCGCACTTGCATTTTGTAGGCTGAAGAGATTGACAAAGCAATGAGAACCCTACATGTGTTCTTTAGAGAGGGGGGAACGCCAAGTCAATGTTGGTCACTGTGTGTTTTGTAGGCAAAGGATAATGCAAGGCATTCCTGAACAGTATTCTTTCTGTGAGTGGCCAGAAGTAAGACTAAGGCACAATATTGAAATGTTGGGGGTCAGAAACCTTTATTATATGAAGAAGGGTTTGAAAAATGCCTCCTTGTCCCTAAAACTAAGAGGGGTCTCTTTTCCTGTAAGAAAACTGACCTTGTCAAAGTGTCCAAATTATAAAGTCTGATCCCAAACTTGTAATGGTCACAGTTACTTGGTTTTCTCTCCTGCAAGTAGCAGTTCCAAAATATGCTCTCTCTTTGGGTTCGGGTTCCATGCTCTCAATGTTTGGTTTGGTTTTGTTTCAAATTCTCATATGGGTGCGAGTCCTAGACTCACAAAATTCAGATTGGCTTTTGTTTTTTTTTATTTCAAGTGAGTGCATGTCCCAGACTTGCACTCAGCTCCCAGGGTGCCAGACCCCCTTTCTGTGGCCTCCACCTTCACCCCTTCATTCCCCCAGACCTCCTGCACCACTTGGGTAACCCGCATACCCGTTTACTTCCCACTGGAAGGTACCAGCATTTCCTGAGTGGCGACACCTTCTCTGGAGGCTCCGTTCAAGTTTGGGGCTTCATTGCAACTGGTTGCGGCTTCCCAGACGCCTGCTTCTTCCCAGTCGTATGTCCTCTTTGCTGGGAATTTCGCCAGAGCTTGGGAGGCCCGGAAGTTCCAGACAGCAATGACTCAAGCAGTCCTGGTTTCTGGGACCTTGCTTGCATTCTCCTCTTTCTCCGTTCTCGGCTTCCCTTCAGCTAGCTCTCGTCCTGCTGGCTGCGGCTCGGCTTGCTGGTTTCCTCCTTGGAGGATCGTCTCCCATTTGCATCTCCTCTGTCTGACATTTAAACTCCTGCATTGGGAAAGGGAGTTGCTTTGGGCCAATCACATTCATTGTGAAACTAGAACACTGTCTGCTTTTCGATAATGACTCTCAGACTCCTGGTTATCTTCTTCATCTCAGTCCTTGAGAAGCTAGTGTTTCCCCACAGTGATCCTTGGACTCTTAAACTGGAAATCATATTGTGCCTCCTTCTAATATATATTGGCCTAAGCCTAGTCGCTCTGCAAAGAAAACTGCGTTGCAAAGTTCCGATTTTAGATCGACTTCGCCACCATTTTAGGATCATCCACCATTTTGATTTCTGTCCGTATGTAATTCTGTGTTCTAAAATGGTGGACTGTGTTTCCAATTTGTAACTGAGCCTTCCCGACCTCTGTGCCTAGTTAATGGTTAGACTGTCCGAGGGCCGAATGTTTAGACTAGGTAATGAGACCTTGTCCCGAACATGACTTGTGGTCTAAGGACTGTCTGCGCTAATAAGCCTCATCCACGAACACACATCGAAGACAATACTGTGTAAATGTCGAGAGTGGACACTGGCAGAAGTGCATTGTGAAGGGATATGTGCTAAGGCTTACTGCTAAATCCAGGCATACACTTTGCCATTGTAACGTGTTTGTAATGTAAACCAAATGTAATCTGTGTGCATATTATTGTATGAGCCATAAGTGAACTCGAAACGAACTCTAGACCACAGATTAACTTGCAGAGGGGCTAGACATTATTACTAAATTGTATAAATAAGCGAATGTCCAGATGTCCAGTATCTCTCACTCCTCACACTGAAGGACTGGTACTCATTGTGATGTACTGAGGGCCAGATAGCTATCTGAATTTGTTTCTTTGTAACTGCGCAGTAGAATAAAGATCTGTGAATCTTTATAACCCGTGTTTGGTGTATTTCCTTTTGTGGTACTCAGCCTCGATATTTCCTTTTGCTTTTACAAGACTTCTGACCATCTACTTCTCAGTACATGTCAGAGAGTCAGACTTTCAAGTTCTAGGATTTGAACTTTAGTATATAGATTGACTAACCTGACTTAAACAGATATTAGCTTTGTCACAAGAAGGGAGGGGAGGATACCACGTTCTCTGAAGACAGTCAACCCTAATCCCAGAAGGGTGTTCCTCCCCCATGTGATCCTACCTCGGTGCATTACCCCTAGGGGGACTATTGTACTGTGGACGCACTGCCCTAGCCCCATGGGAAAGGTCCCCCTTATGGGTAAAGCGACAACATGCTCTGATTCGTCACACTTCAAATTGTGTGTGTGGGGGCAAGGGGTTAATAAAACTAACATTTCTGAATCTGCTGCATACACAAAGGTGGCAGTGGATGGGATAGGGACTGGGAGAGGAATGTATCTGCTGGAAATTCTGATACAGCCGTAGCTGGATGTGTTGGAGAAACCCATGCAGTATGTGGGTCTGTGTGCTGGCCACACTGATCGCTCAGTAGCTGCAGATCTCTTCTTCGTTACAGAGCAGAATAGTTTGTCTCAAGTGAATGTGATGTATTGGGAAGAAATGTAATTATGCATTCACTGCTTTTGACCTGCTTTTGACCTTGCATCAGGTTACCGAGTATGAAATTCAGGAGGAGGGTGAAGAATTCGAGCCACATTATCTGATGCACAAGCTGTAGAAGAGATGGCATTACCTAATTAATGAAGAGAGCAATCCACAGATGATGACGGAGAAAATGTCCCACCTCTCATTTCCTCACAAACTGATGACAGTGAAGAACACAGCAAAAAGTATGCTCTGTCCCCTGATTCAAGATTGCGACTCCACACATCTTCTTTGAGGATACTACAAACAGCAAGGGATATAACCAGACAGAATAAAGGGGTGCAGACATTGAAACATCCATGCAATTGTCAAGTGCAAATACTATGGACAGGAAGCAAGTAAGAGACACACACTGTGAACCAATGTACAATCCTTTCCAAATACAGTATGTAAAAACAGCTGGTAGTGACAGTGCAATGTCACTTATGGCTTAGGAAATACTCCAAAGCTCAGAGACTGTTCAATGGTTTTATTTGGTGTTTTAGGGCCCTAGGGCTGTCCATATCTCTCTCTCCCGCTCATCTAAAAAGCACCAATCCTCCCTAAGCCAGGCATCCTTACTCCCCAGGTTAAAATATACTGCATATTCCACCCTACTGTCTAAATTCTTGTTGGTGCTATAAATGAAGACCTAAAGGCAGATTGCCTCTCTATTTAAACTCCCTGAGGGCCCTCCGAGACTATCCCTGCACTATCCAGCAGCTAGGAATCTAGAAGGACATCCATTGTGCCTTCCAGACACACTTCCAACTCCACCCGCCTCTTTCTCATCCTTCCGTCTTCCTGCTCGGTCCCTCCAGAGTCGCTCATTCCTTCTAAACCACATCCATTCCTTTTGATGTTTCTCCTTCCTCCACGATACTGCTATTCCTTCCTCTACAACACTGATACCTCCACCAATTTACTACTCCCTCCACACTACTCGTCCCTCCTCCACACTACAACTACCACTTCAATTTACCTCCTCCCTAGACACCCTCCTTTAATTCATACAAACTTTTCACATTCACTCCTTACCCTTCCTCTCCTAACCACACCTACCCTTTCATGCACTCTCAGAAAGCGGCACCACCTGCACTCACGAGCCAATACCTCACCTTCTCCAGAAATCTGCTCCTCCACCCTTTAATTTGTATTTTGTATTTATTTGTCGAACAGGAAAGTCCATTTCAAGCAGAAGGTTGCCTGTACGATAGCACAAAGATAAGAACAAGTTGTGAGCCTGTTGATGAGCATGTAAAAAAGTGGGAAATATACCAGGGGCAAAACAAAGCCAACAGAAAAAAATATATAAAGAAACAGGTGACTTACGAAAGTAACATTAACCTATGGGGGCAAGCGCTTCAAACTAAAGAGGAGTACTATTTAAATATACAAGATTACATTATTGGGTGTTACTGGAGGCGGTTGCAGGGTCAGGAGGTGAGGGAGGCGGAGAGGATAGAGAGATCTCTCTTCTTCACCAGATAGTGAAGTTGAGGCAGAGCTTTGAAGAGATCCACTGTTGGGCTGGCTTTGACTGTTAAGGGCGGTGTGTCCCAGTAGAGTGGGGCGAGTATGGAGAAAGCACAGAATTGTGAGGAGGCCCAGGAAGGGTGTGGGACTGTGAGGTTGAGTGCACATCAGTAGATAGAAGTGGTGGAGGATCTGGTTAGGTTGTAGAGAGTGCAGCTAGAAAATTTGAGGACTTTGTCTAGAGCGGGGAATGAAGGCCAAGTAGTAGGCTTGAGTAGTAGTCAACTTTGCAAAGCACAAGAGTGGAGATTAGAGTTTTGTACAGTGATTAGTAAGAGAAGGACACCTTTTCGGAATATTAAGTCGTTTAATACGAGCAGCAGAGGCAGTGGTAGTCATGAATTGTTGCAGTCATAGGTCGCTTTCCGAGAGGACCCAAGATTGCAAGCCTTGTTTGATGGGGCAAGAAGTTCAGGCGGGAAAGAGGTATGAGAGTGGAAGGAAGGGATGGCATTGGAAGCCAGGAGAAAGGTGACTTCTGCTTTTGAAGAGTTCAGCATGAGGTAGCAGAGAACTATCCAGTGACGAATTGCAGCAAGACAGTTTGTAATCCGTTCCGAGATGGCTGGGGTGAAGGAGTGAAATGAGAAAAATATTTGATTGTCTTCAGCAAAAATGTGGTAGTGAAAATCAAGGATGAGATACGTCTTCCTTGGGCAGATTCACAGAGGGTGAAGAGGTCCAATGACTGCTCCCGGGGGGACGCCGATCCGGAGAGGGCTGGGGTCAGTGGTTTGTGACTTCCAAGAGATTTTAAAGGAACAAATTTCAGGGAGGAGGTGATCAAGGCAAGAGCAGATTTGCAAAACCCAAGATCCTGGAGAGTTAGAACGAGAGAGGAGTGGTCAAAGTGTAGAGAGTCTTATTAGAATAGAAATATCTCAAAAAGTGCATGCATCAACAATGGCACAATACTATAGAGCCCAGCAGATAGCTAGAGGTCTGAGGGTATATCTTCGTCCAACTCTATGCAAGGACAATCCTGACTTCATCAAGAGATGGGAGCAAATATTGAACAAATGTTCTCTTGATCTGATCTTATTAAAAATAGGGGAATTGTCCAATTCCGTGACCCGTCTATACTCCGAGATAGAGGATCTTACTCAACAATTAGTAGTAGCCTTTAAGACCAGTGAGGAACTACAGACCATTCTGGTAGAAATCAACACGTCCCTGGACACATTTAATAATAATAATAATAATTTGGCATTTATATAGCGCTACGAACCCTCAGGTATCTGAGCGCTGCTTATTATTACCCACGGTGTGTGGTGCTCATTTATCGACCTCGGAAGGATGAAACGCTGAGTTTGGCGCTGCCGGGATTCGAACCTGCATTCGCAGTCTCTGCACTGATGTCAAAGCGAGCGCTCTACTCGCTGTGCCACTTGACCGGCTGACTTAAGAAAGTCATTGAATAAAGAAACATCAGGAAATTCAGGCGAGACACGTTAGATTATCTGCAAGACCTGTATACCTGGCAGGAGTTTTACCGGGCCAATAGACCACCACATATGAGCAGTCCACAACCGAGACCACCACGTAGAGGGAGTAGCGAAACTAGCAGTGACGCAACAGCAAGTGGAGGAGATACTCAAACAATTGGTAGCATTCCCTCAGGCTCCAATACTCTACTAGGAGTCTACGGCAGACCAATCTCCTCTCAGGTAACTAACTTAGCACCCTTAACACCTACAGTGCTTTTTTTAGGAAGAGGAAAACCTGACGAGGCCCAAAGAAACCTAAGGTCCAAAAACATAAGTGAACAGCTATTTGTTAATATCTCCAGCAAACAGCTGTCAGTCACAAATGGATGTGCTTAATTTAGGCCTTTCATTTACACCCACACAAAGTTCATCCTTTTTTGAGGAAAGAACAAACCTTAGACTTATCACCAAAATGAGGCTCAAAGTTTTTTTCCAATTTACAACCACCTGCAGAGGAACCATCAATAACTTTTGATTATTTGGAAATGCGACCGAAAAGTAATTTCGATCCACAAATCAACAATACAACACTCGTGTTTGAGACGGAGCTGACTTCAGACCTAAGGAACATGTAACTCTTGATCTTAGTATAGTTAAACATAAGGAAACAGCAGTGCGCATTGATTAGACATCTAGCAGATGACACTTCACTTGCACTTAAACCAGCAGACAAAGGTGGGGCCATAGTCAGTCATTATGGATACCACATTTTACAATACACGTTGCAGGGATTTACTGGATGATACTGACATCTATATTAAATAGACAGTGATCCAACACCAATGATCACAACACTCATCAAGGACACACTTGATAAAGCTTTACATAATGAGTGGATTAACTCAGAGACCAAAGCCTTTCTCACTAAAGAATTCCAGATGACTCTATGGATTTTAGGCAAACCATAAAACACTAAAGACCTGAGAAACCCACCATTGAGGCCTATACTAGTGGGCACAGACAGCTTATTTGACCCACTGGCTATTTACTTCGACAAAGTGCTACAACCTGTTATCCAGAATACAACAACATACCTTTGTGACACATCAGATTTCTTGAAATGCATGAATGGGATAGGCACATTACCACCAGACTGCATTCTAGTTTCCTTTGATGTACAGAGCTATTATACATCCGTCCCCCATCAGGAGGGGGTGGAGGCACTCGACTGGGCTCTCCTGAGAGAAGAGAATTGTTAGGCGGCAAAAATCTTTGTATTTGAATTGCCAAAGATGATCTTACACAACTTCTTTCGCTTTACCTCGCAGTTCTACCTGCAGTCATCTGGTACATTGATGAGGTCAGCCATGGCCACCGCATATGCAAACATATTCATGTTTTATCTGGAATACACCCATGTCCTTCAAAACCAACATTGGTCATCCAGACTGTTACTATGGAAAAGATATATTGATGACATCTTTGCAGTCTGGAAAGGTAACACAGAAGCACTAGTTGAGTTTTTGAACTACTTGGACTCTCATGACTGGATAAACTTTACAATGGAAAAGGGAGATCCCAAATTGCATTTTCGAGGGGATTGGGTCCTCCGACGTATTCCATATCTATGACAGTAATCACCACAGCTGTGCTGCTTCGGAAAATCTTTTGGCTCCTGCGTCGATGATGTCGATACGCCGCCCTTGAGGACCTCCTCCGACAGCCGACGTCACTGGATGTTATAAGTAGGACGCACGACGCCCGTAGCCTCAGTTCCGTTTTTTCCGCGAACGTGTTCACTTCGGAGATCTCGGCGTGCCTCGACTCTTTGGAGTTTCTGTTCTTTCGGTTCTTCGAACCTGTTCGTTTGTGAAGTTTAAGTCCTTCGTGATGTCTACCTCTTCTTCCACCCTGCGTCCGGGCTTCAAGAAGTGCGGGGACTGCGGGTCCAAGATGTCGGTGACAGACTCGCACGACGCCTGTCTCGTGCCTCGGGGAGGCCCCTGACACTGATGATTGTGCCGACAGCCAGTCGCTTACGTCCAAAGCCTTGTGGGAGCGCAAGAAGAATCTGTCGGTCGATAAGGTGTCCAAGCCCTGGAAGTCGAGGTCCATGGGGCTTTCGACGGACGATTTGAGGGGCGTCTCTCCGCATCGTCGTCGGAAGTCCAGTGGGTCTCGGTCCCGGAGTGGGTCCCGCCACTCCTCTGCCTCTTTGAGGCACTCCCGGAAGCGCCGTCATCGGTCGCCTTCCCCGTCCTCATCCGAGGACTCCGCCCGTCGGCGGGTCGCTAATCCCGCCAACCAATGCGACACCGGAGGGATGGGCTTCCTTCGGTAAGAAAATGCTAGCGATTCTCGAATCGCACGGCACTGGTCCGTTCGCGCCTCCGAGTAAGGTCTGTCGTGATCGGACTAGAGACACCGCTCGTACACCTTCGGGCTCGGGTGGTCGGCATGATTCGCGGGAGCGGTCCCGCTCGGACAAGGGGAATCGTTCTAGTCATGCCCGTTCCAGGTCCCGGTCCTCGACGCGCTCGAGACTGTGTGAGCCTGTGATGTCTTCGAGGAAGATGTTGACGCCTGTGGCGCCAAGGTCGTCGAGGGACTCTCTCGAGGCTCTGCCTCTGAGGAAGTCGTCGATGCCATCGGCACCCGGGATGTCGAGGGAAACGCTGGGGGCTCCGCCCTCGAGGCCTGTGTCGAGGCCTTCGATGCTGTCGGCACCGGGTTCGGCGTCAACGCCGATTCACTTGACGCCTTTCGAGGCTGTTTCGAAGGGGGTACCCCGGGGCACGGTGGAACCCCCTAGAAAGGCTCTGGCCAAGGTCAAGCATGGCTTTGATCCCCATTCTGTGCCCACTTTCCGCCATCTTGAGTACATTTTGGAGGTGGATGAGGGCTCTGATGATGACATGGTTCCTGATACGGTGCCAGATGAGATTCTCTCGGGCCATAGCCAGATTGAGGACCTGCGTCAGTCCCTGCACGACGCCAGTGGTCTGGACACCTCTCCGGAGGTGGAGTTTTGTAGGCCTGAGCCTGGCACCCATGCCGACTCCTCGTACCGGTGCCTTATATCTAGGGTCACCGAGTACTTGGGGTGGTCTGCTCCCCCAGGGGATTTTCTTCAGGATGACCTCACGGATATCCTCGACCAAGGCCCACCAACTGACCCGGTACTGCCGTTCCATATGGCTCTACAGAGGAGGGTGGCGGCAGCTTGGACTGCTCCGGAGAGTCTCCCGGCAGTGGGCAAGTCTTTGCCGTGAAAATACCGCCCAGCCAGTAGTGACCCCTGCTACTTGACCAAGCACCCCACTCCGGAGAGTTTGGTGGTGCAGGCGGCTACGGCCCCAGCAAAGCAGGCGTCGTATCCTACCATCCATCCTGATAGGGAGGACAAGCGTTTTGATGGTTGGGCAAAGAAAGTGTTTTCTTCAGGGGTATGGCTCTTCAGGTGGCAAACTCCGTATGTGCCTTGTCACGTTTCATGCACTCTCTGTGGAACTGTGTTTCCTTAGCGGCTGAACATATTCCCGAAGGGGACGAACGGGATGGTTTTCTTGCTATGGTCCAGGATGGCAAGGATGCCATGTGTGAGGCCGTTGAGTCGGGTTTGGACATGGCAGATTGCGTCAGCCGGTCCATGGCGGCGAGCACCATAATACGCAGGTTTGCGTGGTTGCGGAAGTCGGGGTTTGCTCCTGAGGTGCAGGCCCCGCTCCTCAACATGCCCTTTGACGGTGAACATCTTTTTGGCAGCAAGGGTGACGAGAGCCGTGAGAGGTTGCAGACCTCCAAAGCTGCAGCGAAGTCGTTGGGCGCTGTAAAGCGAGAGGAGCTGCCAAAGGGGCCACCGTAGGAGTGCCAGAGGTGGAAAGCAGGGTACTCGAGGTGCCAAAACCGCTCGGGCAGTTGCCTCTTTGCCCTCAGGCAACGCCGCAGCCGCTTCAGCTCAGTCATGAGGCCATGTCCCATGGTTCACCAGTTGGGGGAAGGCCGGCGCAGCATCTTGTCGAATGGCGTGCCATTACTTCAGATGTGTGGGTTCTGGAGATCATAGCCCACGACTACTGTCTTCCCTTTTGGCAGGGCCTCACGACAAACCACCGGGGGATCGCTCGTTGCAGAGTACGGATCCGATCCTTGTGCAGGAGGTTCAAGCCCTGCTGGAGAAAGGCGCCATAGAACTGGTGCCTGTAGCGGAGAGGAACAAGGGATGGTATTCCCCTTATTTTTTGATTTCCAAGAAAGACAGGGGATTGAGACCCATCATGGACTTTGCGGTTTGAACAAACTCCTCAGGAAGGACAAGTTCAAGATGGTTACGCTTTCTCAAGTCCTCCAGGCCCTTCAACTTCAGGACTGGTTGGTGTCTCTCGACCTCAAGGACGCTTATTTTCATGTGCCGATCCATCCAAAGCACAAGAAGTACCTGAGGTTCAAGGTTGGCGAATCGCACTTTTAGTTTCGGGTCCTGCCATTCGGATTGACCTCCGCCCAAGGGTCTTCACCAAGCTCATGGTAGTGGTGGCAGCGCATCTCAGGAAAGGGGGGATTCACGTCTACCCCTACCTGGACGATTGGTTGATCAGGGCGCGCTCTCCCGAGCAAGTCCTGGATCATCTGTCCGTCACCTGCCACTCCCTCCACAAGCTGGGCTTCTCCCTCAACTTGAAGTCCCACTTGACGCCAACTCAAAGGCTCTAGTACATCGGAGCAGTGCTCGACACATCCCTCGGGCAGTGTTTTCCTCCCGAGGTGAGGGCTCATCACATTAGCAGATGGTGCACAAGGTCCAGCATGCCCAGAGTCTCCCAGCGTTCGAGTTCTTGAGATTGCTCGGCCTCATGGCATCCTGCATTCTTCTGGTGCCAGAGACCAGGTTGCGGATGAGATCTTTGCAATGGTCACTCAAGCACCACTGGTCTCAGTCCTCCGGCAGGATGTCGGACCCTGTTCAGGTGCCGCCCTCGGTCGCCCAGGACCTTCTGTGGTGGGCCGCGAAGGCATTCTGATGAAGGGGGCTCCATTTTGGCTACCATGGCCGGAGGTGACGATCGTGACGGACGCATCCCTCACGGGATGGGGAGCTCATGCCAACGAGTTGACAGTCAGCGGTCGTTGGTCTCCATCGGAGTCCAGACTCCATATCAATCTGTTGGAGCTGAGGGCTGTCAGGCTTGCCCTGAAGGCTTTTCTGATGACTGTGCGAGGAAAGAATGTCCTGATCCTGACGGACAACACAGTGGCCATGCACTACCTCAACAAAAGGGGGGGGGGGGCAGGGTCACTTCCTCTGTGCAGGGAGGCGATGCAGCTCTGGTTCTGGGCAATCCAGCAGGAAGTTTCGATCTCGGCAGTTCATCTGGCAGGAGACGAAAAACGAGATGGTGGACGCTCTGAGCAGGCAGAGTGCGATCTCTCACGAGCGGGAGTTGGCTCAGGAGATTCTCCTGGACATCTTCGCCCTTTGGGGGACCCCTCAAGTGGATCTCTTCGCCTCCAGTGTCAACCAGAAGTGCGAAAGGTTCTGCTCGCGGGAATTTCCTCCAAGAGGAGCCTTAGGAGACACGTTCGTGGTAGAGTGGTCATTCCCACTGCTGTATGCGTTTCCTCCAGTCCCCGTCCTCCCGCAAGTGCTGCGGAGTTTACGAAGGTTCGGTTCCCGGATGATCCTCATTGTTCCGGCATGGGCCCGGAGGACGTGGTACCCGGACCTTCTGGACTTGTCCATCTGCCCTCCACGTCGTCTTCCCTACCGAGATGATCTGCTCTCACGGGAGGGGGGGTCAGGTTCTCCATCCAGAGGTCAGATCCCTCAACCTTCACGCTTGGTTTCTGAAAGGTTGAGGTATAAGGATTGGGACCTCCCTGAAGACGTGATGGAGGTGTTGCTTTCGGCCAGAAGGCCTGCAACAAAGTCCATGTACCGTTGTCGTTGGAGAAAGTTCTGCGACTGGTGCAGGGTTAAGAATGTGGATCCGCTTTCATGTGACATTCCTGTGGTTCTGTCTTTTTTGCTTTCTTTAGCCCACAGGGACTTGCAAGTGGGTACCGTTAAAGGTTACCTGGCGGTGCTGTCCATATTTAAGCGCTCATCTGAAGAGTGTTCTTATTTTAAAATCCCTTTAATTTCTCAGTTTCTAAAAGGGCTCACTAATGTGTTCCCTCCGTCACCTTTCCAGGTGCCCGGTTGGGTTTTGAACCTTGTCCTCAAGTTTCTGATGGGTGCCCCGTTTGAGCCTTTGCATTTGTGCCCTTTGATACTGTTAACTCTTAAAACTGTATTTTTGGTTGCTGTCATTTCCGCTTGCAGAGTGATTGAGTTACAGGCTTTTTCAGTTAAGCCACCCTTCACTGTATTTCATAAGGACAGGGTTGTCCTAAGAGTTCGCCTTCCTTTCTTCCGAAGGTGGTGTCGGAATTTCATTTAGGCCAGAAGGTTATTCTTCTGGCATTTTATCCTCCTCCGCATCCTGTTAAGGAAGAGGAGAGGCTCCATAGGCTCGATCCTAGGAGAGCTTTAAGATTTTATATTTCACGCATGTCCCGGGTCAGAGTGGACGATTAACTCTTCATTGGTTGCGCTGGAAAGCGTTTGGGACAAGCTGCGACTAAGCAGACTTTGTCTCGCTGGATTATTCTGGCAATTTCTGAATGTTACCGCTTGGCGGGTAAGGACCCCCCGGTCGGCTTGCGGGCCCATTCTACCAGGGGTATGGCTGCCTATACTGCCCTACAGAGGGGTGTTCCTATTCGTAACATCTGTGATGCAGCCACCTGGGCTTCGGTCCACACTTTTGTACGTCACTACTCCCTCGATTCCATCCGTGGGCAGGATCTGGCCTTTGGCAAGGCGGTCCTTTGCTCTGCAATTTGATTGGGCATTCTAAATTTCTGTATTCTAAATTCTATTCCCACCTCCTTGAATTGTTACTGCTTTGGGAGTCTGTCATAGATATGGAATACGTCAGAGGACCCAATACCCTCGAAGAACAAGTTACTCTCTTACCTGGTAACGTTCTTTCGATGGGATGGTCCGATGACGTATTCCATATTGCTCACTCCCTGCCTTCCCCGGTACAGAATTTCTTATGCGATTGCAGCTTACGTTTCTGCAAGGCTTTGTGTGGTCAGACTGGCAGAAGACTGGTGCCACACGTTCTGGGAAAAAACTACAACTGAGGCTACGGGCGTCGTGCGTCCTACTTATAACATCCAGTGACGTCGGCCGTCAGAGGAGGTCCTCGAGGGCGACGTATCGACGTCATTGACGCAGGACGCAGACGCCGAAAGATTTTCCGAAGCAGCACAGCTGTGGTGATTACTGTCATAGATATGGAATACGTTGTCGGACCATCCCATCCCAAATTGAAATTGTGAATAATGAGATATACATTAACGTATTCAGAAAACCGACTGATGTAATCAACACCCTACATTACTTGAGTCATCAGCTTAGATATCTTAAAGATAATTTACCCTACAGTCAGTTCCTAAGACTGAGGCAAATCATATGGGATGGAAGCACGTTCGAGAAAGAATGCGACAATCTGACAGAAAGATAGCAACACAGGGATTACCCCATGGACATGATACAAACATGTGAGGAATTACTGATTCCCAAACACAAGAACACGGACACCCCTTTTTTATACACAATGAAATACTCAAGTCAAAGTCCTCACATTACTAGGGTAATTAATGAGAACTGGAAACTGATCCAGTTAGACCCACAGCTGTGTAAGCTCTTCCACAATCGATGATTGCATATAAGATGGGTAGAAATGTTGTGATCAACTAATTAAGGCAGAGAAACAAATACATCGGAGCCGACCAGTTTCACACAAATGAAAAAATTGTACCTTCCCCTGTCTGAGTTGCAACAACTGCAACAACATAATCAAAGGAATTTATGTAAAACATCCCCATTTAGGGGCTCAGATTAAACTCTGAGATTTCGCAACATGCAACTCTAATAATATAATCTATGGATTCAGCTGCCATGTGGAATTTTGTATGTAGGTCAGACCACCAGGCATGCAAAGGAGAGATGGAACGAACATAACAGTAATATTCAAACACATAACACCAAATCACCTGTGGCCAGACATTTCACTGAAAAAAGGCATACGGTTGCGCTGTTTAATAGTAGAAGTTGTATGTAGACCGTAGAGAGGGGGGACCTGTCCAGAAAGTTGAAACTATGTGAGCTTGTATGGATTAACAAGTTAGATGCCCTCTAACCGTTGGGGATGAATGAAGATTTTTACTTGGGGCCATTTCTGTTAAACATTATGACACCTCGAATAGAACTTGAAATTTGCCTGCCAAATCAGACAGAACAACAGGGCACCTCAATTAGCACGAGAATGTACACTGGAGACTCTTGTCTTATTATAAACCAGTGTTGGAGGGAGGCCCCCTTTTGGTTTAAAGAACTAACACAGTGGTATGAAACTTATTGAGCACTAGTCCTCTTTGAGTTACCTTAGACACAGCTTTTAGACCTCAACAGTAACATTATGTACCTTTATTCTGTACCCCTACAGCACTACAACTTACCTTTATGTATACTATATGGCTCAGTTTGTTTGAACTATGCTCTTACATAGAGTTGATATCACTGAACTAGTTAATAAGCTCATTGAATGATATTGTGTACATGAGGTTATGTCAAATTATGTTACCACTAGATTGTGAACCAGATCGACAAAATTTTATACAACTGGATTCTCACCCTCTATTAGATTGAATTAATTTGTGACCACCTACAGCTCTTTAGCGTATTTTGGTAGCTACTCCATCCATCTGATATGAGGAGTGCTATTAGCACTTCCTTGGAAGGTTACACCTTCAGAGATCAGTTGATTCTCTTCACCTCCTATTAACCATGGGGTGAATAGCAAGGCTAATGTTTAGATTATAGATGTACTTGACAGAATGATTCTTGCCGTGTCTATCATTACCTCTTTGAACATCGGATAATATAGGGGGACAGGAAAGGGCATGCGTGGCCCCTTGTTTACATTGTGGCGTCTTGCGTGACAGCGTGATGACATCAGTAACCACGCTCACAATAAATATGGCTAGTTTTTGGCACGCCCCTGAATGCTACACCATAGGAGAGATGCAGGAATGCTGCCGGTATACCAGTGGGAGACATCAAGGTATGGGGCTAATTTGGGGGATAAACCCTTGATTTTCAAACCATGGACGATCTGCTTAGATCATGCTACTTATGGGGGCCTAATTCTCCCCATTTCATTTACAGCCTGAATTCTACAAACCATCACCTAGCACTGGTTAGTGTGACCACATTTCTACCCTCTAGACATCCTCTTCTTGTACCAATGGACATTTAGATCCTGGGGTAAGCTTTGCATGTTGATGTATATCTCATTGACAATAATTAAAAAAAAATTAATATCAGCTGAATGTCTCGTCATCATGGAAGAGTATTGTGATCAAATCATTTTTAAGTATACCAATCTTTAGTTTTTCTAAGTTTATTCTAAATTTGTTATATTTACTTTGTAGAGCATGAAGATTGAAAAGTTTTCGATAGATGAAATTATTTTGCTCCTGAAGAAGGGGGAATCTCGAAACGCATAGAGCTCTCATTTGTACATTATAATATTAAACTATTGTGTTTTCTTTTGAAAATTGGTTTGATTTTTACCTCTTTAATTATTATGACATTTATTGAATCTATACAATTTTGACTGTTATACAGTATAATGGTGTGCAGGGGACGCAAGGGTCCTTAGTTCTTGAGACTCTCTTTTCTGTTTGTATTCTTTCTGCCTTGTGCCAGAGTGGTACCACTCTTCCCCCACACATACACTCATCTGACCGAGGTGTGCAACATCAGTGTGTTTTTCTCTTTTGGCAAAGTGTAGAGAGCAGCAGAAAGGTCCAAAAGGATAATTATGGAAGAGAGTTTGGTGTGATGAGCATTAGATAGAAAGTGGGAGACATGCATGAGTGCATTCTTGGTGGATTGTTACTATGGAAGCCAGATGGACGTGGATCTCCAAGGCCATTATGCTCAAAGTATTTCGGGATCCGGTCGAAGATCACCCTCTCAGGGCTTTTAAATAATAGGGAAGATGAGAAAGTGAGCGACAGTTTGCTGGGATTTTTAGGCCAGCAAGGGGTTCTTCAACAGGGTTAAAACAGTTGCATATTTGAAGGTGGCAAGTAAGTGTCCAGCAGAAAGGGATATAGAGGTTAAAGAGCGCAAAGAGATAAGGGCAAGTGATTGGGACTAATTCTGTGGCCACTTAGGGTGCAAAAGGATTTATAGGAGCGCAAGAGGGATTGGAAATGTGAAGAATGGATGCTAATTCAATATAAGAGATAGGGGAGAAGTATTCGAGAGTAGAAGAGGTAAGGGAGAGAGGCAGTGGACAGAAGGGGGACTGGGGAGTGAAACAAGGGCTGTGAGAGTGTCACAAATTGTAGAAGTTTTTGTGGAAAAGTATTGAGTGCCCTTCCTCCTGCTGGTTTCTTGGTCTGCCTCCTCCTCTTCCTCCTCTGATGTCATCTGAACAACCGCCTCCTTCCTGGGGTCTCTTTTAAGTCCCTCCCTATATTCTGGTGGTTGTCTGGCCCTGGCCAATCTGGCCCCGTCTTCCCCACCCGGGGGCTGTTTCATACAGATATGACTTTAAATATTCTGTAAGCCCCGCCTCTTATCCCCACCCTCTGCCAACACAGAATGGTGATGGTGGCCTGGGATGTACAATGTCCACGTTTGTGTTAGTGGGCCTTGGTCTTGGACCCTCAAGTTGAGTGCAGTCTGGGTGTAGGTCTGTGACCCTGAGCTTAGTCCCTGGTAGTCTAGGAATTCTGCCGCTGCCCATGGGTGATTTCCCCCAATGCTAGGGAGTGGGGCACACATGTCTCTTAGCCGCATATGCTTTGTAGTTTCTTTTCTACTGCCCCTCTCTCCTTTCGCTGGCTCCTGGTTTCCGGTGCTGGGCTGAAGGTAGCCTGGTGTGCTGGAGGGTTGCTCTTGTTTCGCCGGTTCCAGGTTTCCAGCATTGGGATTAGGATAGTGTGTGGTGCTGGTGGGCTGCACTCTATCTGCCAATTCTACCCTTTACTCAGTGTCTGCACTTTAGATCTAGGTAAAATAGAGAATATCTGGTGACCATTTTGCAAAAGAGGCGTGGTGTGAGCTAAGTGGTTACTGCTCATACATAAGCTGGCACTTGGGTGGAAGGAGACAGGAACAGGGGCCCACTCAAGTGCCCTTATTCTCCTCTAGGCACTGGATTACTCTGTAAAAGGCCTCCCACCCCAGCGTAAGAGGAGATCGCACTCCCTCTTGACAAGGATAGGGCACTGACTTGTCACAACAATTGGCAGTATAACTTTGCTGTCGGTCACATCAACACCACCAGCTTTTCTGTTGACAGTTCCCATACAGTGCCCCACTGCAGCAAACACTGAGCAGACCCCAAGAAGGGGTAGATGTTGGGGCCATTACAACCCTATAAAGATATCGGGCATGTTGTGTTATTTCACTTCAGAAAAGCAACAAACGGTCCTTTACACCTGCCATCATTGCAAAATGTGTCTTGCAAGAGAAGCGGGGCACCAATTTGGGGGGTGTCTACCCTGTGTGACCACATGAGAAAGTATCAATCACATGCTTGGGAAAAGGAAAAGGGGATAAGTGATTCTCCCATTTCTCGTCTGTCAGGACACCATCTTTGCTTACAGGTCCTTTGGCATGCAGACAATTTGCCCCATCACTCAGTGCTCCAGCCTACCATTGCTAATGCTTTTGAGAGTGTCAGAAAAGATGAAAAAATACATGAAAAGATGTCTCTATGTATTGACAACCGTGCTGTAATGATAACAATAGATTTAACGTTGTAGTCTGGTGTTGGAAAATGTGGGTTCAGGTGGCTTTTTGTGTGTTGATCCCTACTGAGGAATTCCAAGTCAGCGCTGTTTAACATAAATTTCAGTAACACGTCTCAGTGACCATTTTCTTGAGTCTGTGGACCACTCTGATGGTATGAATGTCCACTTCACAGTGGACGTATGAACCCGGGCTCAAACAACATATTTTATGTCCATAAGTGGACACTGGGTCACCCACCTCTGTGTCTGTCATCAACAAAGGCCAGGGAAGCAGTCTCGCAATGCTGTTTGCCAAAAGGCTCCAAAGGGGAGTTGATCTCTGAAAGAAACTTAAAGAGCATGTGGCACATTCGCTCTCTCCTTATTGCTTACAAGTGGCCTTTGTGGCAGCTAACAGTGGGACTAATGTAGCTGCCGCGAGGATAGGAAAAACCGTGCACATGCCCTTCTTTGCCCAGGTCTCCCATTTTGAGGTGACCCACTTCATAAACCAGAATCTGTCACTTGATGAGATGGTAAGTGTGACCCGGAAGACGTTCACCCACTTTAAAAAATTGCAGTCATGCCACAACCTCCCTTAAAACCCGCTGAAAACCACCATGCTGATGCAGTGGAATTCATTTCTTGCTATGATGGCATGTCTGCAAGAACAGTGCAGTGTAGTGACCGATTAACGCAATAGCCAAAGCAGAAATTGGAGGGTGCCTACAGAACACTTGCACGGTGGTAAATGTTGGACATTATTTGTTCTGTACTGTAGCCTTTTGAAGTGGGCACCCAGTATACCATGCCACTCAGCAGGGTTCTGCCTCTCATGTATCTGTTCATATTAGAACTATTCCACATAATAAATTAATATGACATGTCTGGCAATGCAGAAGCAAGTAAACTGGTTATGAAACCTCCCTCAACCTTCTTACAGGATCCACGCATTGTTGGGATGAAGAGGAAAATGGAGTGTCGTGTGGCCTGGCACCTTTTCCTGGCCTACGCATTAAATTCAAGGTGACAACTTTTAAACAGCATGTGTGTGAGGATGAGGAAAATCCAGAGAGGCTTTATTTGAAAGCGACCATGACAAGCAATCTTAAGAGATTTTGGGGCCCAGGGAAAAGACACATTTACCCCATCAGCCAAACTAAGAAGTTCAGGAATCCAGCATCTCTGGTCACCGCCCCCTCATTGTGATCACAAAACAAAGCTTTGATATGCCATCACAGCAGCAATCAAAATAAACTTGCCCTTACCCTCTTCATACTTACTCGAATATGGGTAATAAACAGGTGGCATTTCAATGGCATCATTAGTCAACCGCAAGGATACTTGTGTTCGAACGTAGGTATAGAGCACTTCTTACTAATAGCAGCCATGAGGAATGCATACAGGCTCTAGTATAGATGTAGTACAGCAATAAGAAGCCATAAGAAAAAATGTACACACACCACAGCAACGAAACAGAACTCAGATTAGCATCCTCACTGAATGTAGAAGTACTCGAGCATGGATTTAAGAGATGGATTGTTTAGGGACAGACCCCTAATTACTTCAGGCCAAACCGGGGTCCACCACCTGAGGAACGAATGCACATTTTGTACGTAAAGCAAGGTTTATTGTACAAATATCTGGGGAGTAGTTGGGTAGTCCCCTGGAACCAAACCAACTCAAGTCTCAACAAACTACATCAATTGTTAAATTTGTATACATTTTAGCAACAGTTAAAACCCCCAGATATTTTATTACCACCCACATCTCAAACATGATTGGACAAAACATTTACTAAGAACTTCCATCTTTTACGAATTAATTCCTTCTCATTGGTCATCGACAATCTTTACGACCATCTTCAGATTACATTCTAAATCTGCCTTTGCTGGGGAGATTGGTCCATGGTAGGTTGTGACATCATGGTACAATGAAACATTCACATACAACATGATTCATTACTTAGTAACAACTGGCTTAGAGCCTTTAACCTTAAGTGTGATTTGCACATGGTCCACTTGGATATTGTAGCAATCCGAGGAAGACCTGAACTAACAGGTTTTCTTTGAACTATAGATTGCGATCTTATCCGCCCTATACTCATGGCTTCTCTTAAGGCATACTAATTTATGCAACCACTACACCAGCACATACAACCTCTAGTTTCAACCTGTGAAATGAATTGCCCACCGGACACCCTGGCCTCGACCCCCCATCTTTATTGCAGACCCAAGCAAATGGTCAAACCCCTTTGTGTGACTTCAATGCAAAGAGCAAGATTACATCTGTTCCTTGTAGAACTGTTAAATCGTAAATCTTCGTCCTGCTCACAAGTGGACCTTTTACTGGATGACTCATTCTTCCTCATTCAAACCTCCAGGCTCGAAAAACCAGAATGTCCAAGCTGCCTAAAAATGCAATGGGCCTCATTACAAGTGTGGCTGTAGCCTTGCTGGTAAAACCGGCAGGCTGCCAGCAAACTTGCTAATTTTTCCGGCCCCTGGCAATGGGGAAATACAGGGCCATTACAACCCTGGCAGACCCTGTATTTCCCCATTGCCAGGGGCCAGAAACTTTTACTCCCCATTCTCATTTGAGCCTCATAAGGCTCAATGGGAATGGGGAGGTCGGATGCACCAGCACCATTCACAATGGTCCTGGTGCATCCGACATGCTCTGCTCGCGGGTGCCGTTCCGCCTGACAGGTCCGACCTGGTGCGTGAAAAGGCTCCTGTTAGCAGAACTCGTAGTTTGCCGGTCTGGTAACTACGGTACCAGCAAGCTTACCAGCACCGTAGTTACCGGACGGGCAAACTTGTAATGAGGCCCATTGTGTAACTGCTATCTCCAAAGTCTGAGTAAACTCACAAAACCCCACTGCATACAGATTTATGTAAATTCCTTATTAAACTTCTTCCATATATTTTTGTGTGTGTGTTCAAAAAACTCCATATATATATATATATATATATATATATATATATATATCTGTGTGTATTGTTTTATAAATGTTATTCCTTCTTTCCCGCGGGATCTCAGGACAGGCCCCACTCCGAATGCACATTGAAACCCTTTCCGTACCCCAGGTTCCATGTAGTATTCGAGCACCCCATATAGATCGCGTTCTTGCTACATTTGCGGTTTTAACATTGTATCTTTCCATGCACATTCAACTCCGATATGTATCAGTTCAAAACGGAAAGTAACACTTAAAAGTATCATATCTCATCCATAATTAACTACACTCGATGCACATGTATTTTCAGCATCGCGCCTAGTTAACCGCCACCGGCAGTCATAAATATGCCATGCGCAACATTAACTCCTCTCATCATGGGGCCCTTCCCTGACCTCCCCTCAGCCCCCAACATGTGGAAGCATCTAGGAAGGTACACATACCATGCCATAGTTAGTGGAAATGGTTTAGAAGTTAGCACAATGCTACACGTATCAAACATGGGCTGAATTTAGAAGGGGGAAATGGATTTCAAGTGGGGTTGCCATTCTTGAGCAAAGAAACAAATGCTTTCTTGTGTGCACTATACCAATAGTCACTATTCTATATGAAACAACACCATAGCCAGTTAAACCATGAATGTTGTTTTTGTAAGTGTGTATCCTTAGAACTAAATAGCTCTTAGGTGGTGACAAAAGTTAGACATTAAGAGATTAAATGAGTTGTCAAGGGGTATGCACTTTGGTTAAGAGGCAAAGCTGCGATTTGAGCAAAGTCTACAAATATTTGTGAATCTTTAACTTTCATGAACTAACATGATGCCATGTTTTGAAGACCTGACTTAGAAAGTACAAAGATCACTTAATAACCCAGCATGAAAACATGTTATGCAAATTTGATGTATTAGAATACTGATCTCATGTTTACTACTTTTTTTTTAAAGCTTTAAAAACACCCAACACACAGACTTGCAGACCTATTATTTATGGTGTGCAGAACAAAATTTCAAATGATATTTATTTTGTGTCAAATAAGCAAACCAGAAAATAAGTTTGCCAGTGGCATGTGGCATTTCGTTGGCTCTCTGTGTAGGACGTCTTCCACACAAATGGCCCACATTTAAAGTAAGTGCACGCAATTGGCTAAACAATGCCACTAGAATGAGAGAAGGAAATTATTTTCACAGATGATGGCACAATACTATGCGATGACATGAGAAGATTTGTCCAGGATCGTCCATTGGATAGCTGAAATATGAGCCTCAGGACTTTGGTTCCACAGTCTTGATTTTGGCTGCCTAGTAACCACAATTCTTGCACTTCATTGGTGGGGTAACTGCCCAGTTTTTACAAGCCTTGTTTTGAGAAACAAAGCTCTAGACTTCCACCATACTGATGACATGTTAGTTTTTAACTAGTTATCTGGTGCAGATATTTTTTTTGTAGAATTGTTACTATCACCAAAATACCCATACACGCAAGTTAATAAATCTCAGAAAGAGGAAAGGATGAGTCGGCCTTGAGAGAATTTAGTACTTTGATCTGACATGTGAGTACAGATCTCTGCAATGAGTGTTTAACAATCTGAGCAATCTTCCAAATCATTGTGGCACTCAAATTCACCAATATGCAGTTCAACTTTGATTATTGCATTGCACATGATCAATATGTTTGCCCCAAAAATGTGAAAATGCTACACTCCTTATGCTATAGCAAGCTCTCAAACTGTATGTATCATAGTGAACACAACACAACATTAATTGTTCAAATAGGAACATGTTTGTCAACAACAGCTAGGCGGCAGGCTCAGAACATCCACAGCACACTATGCAATACTCTATCATGAACCACACTGAACTATGCATATTGAAAACTGAATTGAATGAAAACTTGAAATGAAACATATTGAATATTGAGTTGCAATACAATGTTGTTAGGCGGAAACCTGTGCAGTTCCCTCTGGGACCACTGCAAAAGATTTAGGACTACAGGTGGTTGGCGGTGAACCCACTTGGTAGCAGTCTGTACCACACAGATTCACTTGGTAGCTGTGGCTGAGCAGTCAGACTTCCCTCAAGAAGAGTTGAGCAGTATGTGGAGTATACAAAATAGGGCAATTCTTCCCAGCAAGACAAGCAAACACGCAACGAGGCTTAGTGTAAAGATATTAAGGTATTTATTTATAACGAAACATCTATGAAAAAACACTATGGCAAATTCACGGCAAACAAATCAAACACAATTACTCTACGAAGAAGAAACGATCAATCCCCCTAGCAATATTTCGACAAGTCTAGGTTCTACCGGTACCACTTATTTTCAGACAGAGGTGTATACCTCAACCTAGATGACACTCTAATATTAGTTGGGACGGGAGAGAAAAAGATAGGCAGGTTATGAAATCAACACAGTTCAATCCTTCGCGGATAAAATGCAAGGCAGGAAGGCAAGAAGCACAATAGATCGTAAAGTTCAGAGGCCAGGCCCACTCGGAGAGAGGCAAGGCGCGATGTCCCAAAAAGTCCCTAGTGGAGATGCATTCAAGTCTTTGTAGCAAATTGTTATCGGCAGATTGAACCAGTTCAGAACAATAAATGAGAAAAGCTTGGAGGCGACCCAACGGAACGGAGAGGATTAAGACACCTCACTCGAACCGATCGAAAGGGAAGCCAGGCGGACACGGTACCTTGTTGTGGAGGGCAGCTCCGGTGGGGGCAGTTGTTCCTGGTGGTGGATGCACGTCGGGTCTTTGCCAAGAGTAGAGATGATCTCGTCGTCGAAGAAAAGTGAAGTCCGGTGCACCACCAGGGAAGAGACCAGCCGCGGAGTGCTCCGTCACAAGGCACCACCTTTTGGTCGCGGTACAGGGGTAGTGGCTATCCGGTTGCCGAGGTGCTCTGCACGGGCAATTCGACCACTGCGTCCTGAGGCGAATAAAAAGCAAAGGGGACTGGTTGTTCCCACCAGTCAGGGGAAGAGACTCCGGCAGGGAGATCTCCTCTGTCGTCGGGAAGTGGCGAGTCGGTTCCGCAGGGCTCCACCGGAGGTGTCGTCGTGCAGGTCGGCTCAGCGTTACCCTCGTCGGATTCTTAGGTCCTGTGGCGACTTCTGAAGATCCAGTCCCAAAAGCCCTGCTTTTATGCAGAAAACCCCCATTCATTCAGCCTAGCTGTCAATCAACACATGCTAAGTGGTGAGCAGAAAGGCTCACCACTTGGGCCAATCACTCCAGAGTGCGACCGGAGTTGGCAAGGCAACTAGGTCCAGGGTGCCTAAACCCCCTCCCACACCCCTGTGGTAACCCAGACAGAATGGCACCACTTTGGAGGGTCTCTGTACAGAGCCCGGCAAAAGTTGAACAAAGGGCTCGACCTTTGGTTTAGGAGTCACAGAGATGAACACAGACGCCATTTTATAAACTGAGTTCTGGCAGAAAATACCATCCGATAAACTTATTTAAGATAAGTAGATTGGTGGTACGTTAGAGATTAACGAGAAAAAGTATCAATCTCCAACAATGGAACGAATCCCATAGGGTTATGTTCGGGGTCGAACATAACAAGTAGTTTCCACTGCCACCAGCCAAAACTCGACGAGGGGGGACGGGACAGTGCCCCCTCGAGTAACAGATCCAGGAGTAATCGAATTACCCCTACTAGTACCTCCACAATAAGATGGTTTGTACTAGTTCTGTTAGTAAATTTAGGTCTAGTAAAGCCAATGGTGACTTTACATGCCCGGGGAGACAGTAGTCAGTCCCCGGGTATGGAGTCTATGGTGGAGGTCCGCTAGGACGCCCCAGTGTTACGGCATGGAGGGTGCGGTGTAACACGCATAGAAAAACATATGAGACCCTATGGAGTAAAAGACCCCATAGCCCATAGAACACATTGACATTCAAAGGAATTACACACATTCATGTCCAAGAGTGGGAGGAAAAGAGTCTCACTCTTGGCAGGATGGAAAAAACAAACTCCCGAAATCCAGCAAAGCTGCTGGGGGACTCACTAGGTTAGGAAATTCAGCCTAAACAGAGAATTCTCCCTAACAAATGTAACGGGCAAAGCAAATAGCTAATGAAAGTAAAAAGGAAGAGTGCCCACATTTAAGTAACCTATGGGGAAAAAGAGAAAGTGTGAAAGAGTGCAACAAATAAATGTGGGGCATGAAAAAGACCAACCACAAAGTGAATATTATGAATGGATGAAGTGCAGCAAGGCCACAGATTGACAACACGTGTGTAATACGCTGTGGCAAACCATGTGTATAAAACTGCACATAAAGTCAAAAGTCAAACAAAAAGGGACTAAATGAATGGGAATCTGTAGACAGGGGAAGATGCAGAAGGACCTGTGTGGGCTGAAGAGACTATGGGTCTTTGTTGCGCGACCTGTGATGGGTGGGCTGTGCTGCCTGATGACTGCACTTGGACCAGTGAGCCCTACATTGTGAAAGCCAAAGACATTGTGAAACGAACCAAGAAGGAGCACTATAGGTGAACTGGTAATGCAAACCAGAAGGAGGGTCAGGTTGAGCTAGAGTTAAGTTACATTTTGAAAGACTGAAACAAACATTGGTTGCTACGTTGAAGTCTTGGGGAAGGGAACCCTGAGACTTGATAACTGCAAAATGCTGTCTTGAGGACGGGGTCCCCTTTTCTTTTGAACTCTGCTGCCTGGAACTTGGGGAAGGGAACCATGAGGATTGTATGCAACTGTCTGAACTTGAGCAAGGTAATCTTGAGACTATTATGGAACTTTCTTGATCTTGGGGAAGGGGAGCTGAAGAAGAAGCTAACAGCTGGAAGAAGCTCAGAACTTTGTTTTGATCACCATTTGTTTTATTATTGACATCCCTACACATTGTTTTGCTTTAGTTGTGAGGGCAAGCTTAGGTTTTGGACACATACTTTTAAGTCTAACTCTTTGACTCAGACTTTCCTCAGTTTTGTTCAGGTAGGACAATCCCACCTTAGCATAGGGCGAGTTAGGCCTTCTACGATCCTGACATGAAATTAATCTGTTGTCTGTGTCTTGCTTCATGATGCCTTCACAACACCCTCACATAAAGATGTCTCTAAGGACGTTCTATCTAGGTATAAATATGCACATAATAGACTTGGGTGGGCCAAGAAGACATACCCAAAGGTCAGGGATCATCAACCCAGTGTGAGATGATGATTGATGCCTAAGTCCTCAATAGATTCCAATGGAGTAGTGTTAACAATCCACTGCAATTCTGGCATGGTAAGCAGTCATTGTGGCCATCTGTACCTGTTCAATTTACTGTTTAAACCATATGCTGCCCACTGGCTATGGGTACAGCACTTTTGCTGTTACATGTAGATGACAGAATAGAACAATCCATATTGGAGAGACCCCCTACTATTATGGATCCTTTTGAACATTGTTCAGTCATAGGGAATACATTGTTATAAAAGTATTATTGATGTTCATTAGCTCACTGCAGAGGTAATAGTCCCTTTTCCCCAGTTTAACAATCCATTAATCGCTGAAATTAAGCTGATAAATCACTAACATGAATGCAGATGTTTATTCAGATACATGTGAACTGCTCTGCTAATACACCAAGATCGCCCAACCTGAAAACAGGGAATATTCAATACCATATGAAATATATTAATGCTGGAGAATTCTACGTACAGATAAGTAACTTTTGCTTCACCAAGATCTGATATCCTGGTCAGGACCATTTGTTGTTGTGGTAATTTGAGCATTCACATACTGGGTGATTTCAGATTTCTCGTTTGATACACCATAGTAATTAAGTTTTCTGTATCAGTAAATCTTCACTCTTGCCCCAAATGTGATTGTTCCTTTCTTTAATCGATTTGAATTCTGCCATTATTTATTGCATTAAAGATTGTAATAGCTGCTTTATGGCATGTTTTTGTCATGTGTTGTGACGACCTTAGGCATCAAGCTTAACCCCCATCACCATTACCTTTTCCACATCTGTTTCCCGGCCAGACACGAAGGCATCTGTTGTCTTGACAGGAGGTCATTGATGTAGGCGCCCTTTGCGTCTTTAGGTTTTGTACAAGCGCCATGAGATTTGCACTTTGACTGAGGAGAAGAGAAAGGCCCAACAGACTATCGCACCGTCGGTTCAGGTAGCACCAATGAAATTGTGCATTTGAGAAAGACTAACACAAGTGGAAACCACTGGGAGATTGCAATACAATGTCAAAAATAGGTTGGGCTACTTAAACATTTGGAGGCAGATCACTCCCGTAGCAAGGGCATTGACAATGGATCGAAGCACCTTAAATCAATATGGAAGCTGGCAGATGGTGAGAAATGTGTATGGAAGTATTGAAAAATTACAGTGAAATTGAATCACAGGCTTTGATTAGATTCCCAGGTAGATTATAGCCCAGAACATTACTTAAAGGAAATGCTATATCCACACACATTCGGGAGCTGGGTTCATAAGAATAAAAAAAGAAACTATCAATGCTACCAAAAAAGGAAACCGTTTTCCAATGGTAAGGGAATGCATTTAAAACAGGCACTTGGACATGTGGCCTTAATATGGCAAATTATTCTTACCTTGATGTTGCCATGTTTCAAAAATGTGAGATAAAAAAGAATAACTAACATAAAACTTTGGTGGCTCAGCGAAGGTTTAAAATTTGTCAGGGCAACAATTAGGGAGATGTTAAGAGGCCAATACACAAAATATTTAATGTAGTACGAAGTCATATGAAGGAACAAATGCATGCTTCAATGTGTCAGTTAAATCTTCATTCATGTAAAATAATATATGCCATAGCTCCTGTTATGGCGAAAACTCTCTGCCTTTCCGTAAAGGAACCTCTATTGTCTGATTTATTGTGATTTCACTATGGCCGCACCTAAATGTATGCACCTTCAAATCACATTTTTATGGTAATGATGACAATTAAATGGAGAAACAAAGTTCAGCAGGGTGCTTGATGAGCTGATGTTTTGGGTGCTAAACAGTGCATACCATTTGCCTATCCTGACAACAGGCACTGTTCCATAATAACTGTGGCAAAGCGGGAAGGGGGAAGGTAAGGGGAAAGCAGTATTTATAGTCACCTGCCAGGGGACGTTCTTTCCGTGCATCATACCCACTTCATCTCCAGATGTTTTGGACTACAACTCCCATGATCGCTCACCACTGGCTGATCTTATGTCCTACCTGTGGATCAGAACTGGTGGTATCACTATTAAGCATACGCACGCTTGAAATCTGGAAAAGTGAACTCCTCAGATCATAACTCCACCCAAAACTCACCTCCCATATCACTACGCTTGCTCTCTACACCAACACAAAATTAGAGTGCAGCTACACCTCTCGATCAATAGCTGCTCACATACAAACATTACCCCATGAACACCTCTTCACTCTAATAAAACGCAGCTACATCCCATGACACACCGGCCTAGCTGCACACATAAGCGTCCTACACAGGCCTAACACAGCCAGAACCCAGTCTTGGTGTCCACCCTCCAGACTGCACACATTCAACTGGTATCAATTCCACCACACCTAATGCTAGGATGCAGCTACCATCAGGCTATTCGTCGGCTGCACACTTAACGGGTGCACCCAAGCACCCTATGGCACCTTACTCTCTCAACTGACCTGGACTACGGTCCCCTAGTGCGTTCAACCTACCAGCACTTTGAGATCTTATCAATGATATACAGAGCACTATATAAATCCCAAATAACATAGCATAGAAGCTAGAACACCTCTTGGTAGGATGGCACACCCCCAGTCAATACCATTGGTGCCTGGATGACTCTGGGGTGCAGGATCACCAAAGTAACATCAGCAAACACCCACACACTGCTAATAGCAGCTCCACTGCTAATTAGGCACCACACGAAGGTGGTGCACAAGCCCCCTTGCCTTATTTTTATTGACATGGTGACACCACATGACCTTGTTAATGCGGTATGCTTGTGGTCTGCGCTAACAGCCTTCGACCCGGTCATCACACTAGCCAGCGGTAATGGAAGCTGAAGTACAAACTATTTAAAGGGCCGCATAATGAGAAACCATGAATGAGAAATCCAGTTAGAGGGGCATGTGGGGCGAGTGACTATTTCTGCACGTTTGTGATGTGAATTTGCTGTACACACTTAAATGATTCTGAAACTGATCTATGTGAATTTAATTCAAACAGGTACAGAACAAAAGGTATGACGCCATTTTAAAACGTTTACATTGTCAACTGAATAAGGTCCAGCTGAGCAACCGACAGCGGAAATGGAGCATTGAGCAAATGGAAAAGACCATAGCTGATCTGAAGAAATGCCTTGGCATGACAGAGTAATATTCAAGTAAACATCAGGAAGCATGGTGTGTGTATGTTATATTTCAGAGCTCATACACCTGTACATTATTTTTCACTGCCCGTAAATGCATTTATCTTAGTAAAACATAGCTCCTGTTTCATGCTTTATGCCATTGTTTATGAGAAATGTTATTTGTCTTTGAAATTACACTGTTAGTCACACAGCCGTTTATTATTAGTATACTTTTGCAACCAATGCTCTAGTTTCCATGCTAATGCATGATTTCGTGTTTCTCGATAAACTGTGCCTGTGGGAAATGCTTATAAGCAGGCAGTTTCTGTCAGCGTTACCATAGTTCATACTTTTAATGGGCCATTTGTTTTGCACAGTTTTTAACAGTAATAACTAAAGCATGTTCGTCTACTCTTGTGGATTTGTTCGGAAATGGACGTTTCTAGTGCAAATGTTTGTCAGGAGACTAATAGTGCAAATGACAGGAACCTCAGACATCTGTCCTCAAGGAGTACAGTCCTCCAAAGCATAGGAGAACGTGGTGAATAGGGAGACACTACTGCGTCTAGATGTTGTCTTCTGTAACCAAACTATCTTCAACTTTTGCTTAGCCTCTGCCTCTTTTTTAGCTCTGGCTATTAGATACCACTCTACCACCACCTATAAGAAGATACTATTTGCATCGGAAGAACAGACATCGGGGAGATGAGATGCGAGGAGGGGTGCAGAGTCTTTGGGTTTTGTTTGGCTATTTGCCCATCTCTTCTATTCCCAGTAACAGGCTGAGCTCTGTATTTGTATTCCCTCGCCCTCCCGCCCATTCCTGCCCTTAACCTATTCCTCTGGGATCTCTTTGAGATAACTTTCACGCATTAACAGCACCATAATGACTTAAATGTGCCCTACATTCCCAATTCCGTAAAAACTAACAGAAACGCTTTCAAGGCTGTTTTTATAGACCCATGAACTTAATAATAAACACATGTCTGGTATTAATGTTAGGAGGCTGCAAACCCAAGCTTGCAGACATTTTAGTTTGTTTTCTGAGTATAATGGTCCCACGTGAGTGATAATGGGACTTTAAAGTGTATTTTGAAATGGTCATGTGGTCACCTAAAAAGACACAGTAACATCCCCAAAATTACTTAAATAAGTCCTACAAATTCAGTAATTGCTCATAAACTAACATAAATGTCTTCAAGCTAGAGTTTACAGAACATAACATTAGTAATAGATGTAGCGAAAAGACTTCTGTACAACACAGTGAATGCAAGTATTTTTACTACTATCGAATTGGTGCCAATGCTTTAGAAATTTCAAACTGTGACTCAGTAGTCGCAGGTGCTGAAGAGCTGTGTTGTGGCATCAAGTTGAGAAATACTGCCTCAAGTAACCTGTACATGTATTCAGAGTGCAATGTTCACAGTCGGATGAAAGGTTGTATTTATCTGTATCAAAACAAAGCAAGCTTCAGATAAACCTTAAAACATCATCGAGTCTTGTTTTACCACTTCTCAAAGGAAAGCTGCTGCAAAGGGCTCGCTGGCCGCCTGGATGTAAAAGCAGTGGCCGTTGCTGGAGCCTGACATAGCAAAATATGAGTTCATTAAATCTTGTTGGTTGTGTTAAATACATAGGGCCTCATTACGACCCAGGCGGTAAGTTACCGCCTGGGCCGTGACTTTACCACCATGGCGTAAACTACGTTTACGCCATGGTGGTTGGCGGACTTACCGCCCCATTCCGAGGTCGGCGGGGCGGTAAGTCCCCAATCCCCATTTACCCTTCCCCATTCCCATTTTTGCCCCATAGGGCATAATGGGAGTGGGGAAGGCGTTAATTACGCCACCGTAAATTACGGTGGCGTAATTAACTCCATGGTCCCTTAGCGCCATGGATTTTAACACCTGCTAAAAGCAGGTGTTAAAAGCGCCATGGCGCTAAGGGACCTCGTAGTTGGCGGTAAGGGGTCGGCGCAGCTAACGCTGGCGTTAACCCCTTACCGCCAGGGTCGTAATGAGGCCCATAGATACCCTGTTTGCTTTCCATTGTCCTCAACCCATGTGCTCCATTGTCATTTTGCCCAATCGGGTTTCTTCAAACTCTTTTCTACTTGGGAAAACAGTTCTCAGTAATATGCAAAGCCAAACCACTCAACAATCCTCTTTCAAGGTTTGTGTTTGCTTCCCTTTGCACAAGCTATATCCCTTTAGATCCATGTTCTTAAACGCGTGCCAAAATCGTATGGCCTAATCCATAACCCTGTCTGTATTTACTCCATTAACTTTCTTCTGTAACCTGCACCAATATGCGATGGATGAGGCACACGGCGCTTCCGGCTCTCTGGAGTGACTTCCTAGTGACATGTGGATCTGTACAATGCACATTAACTATAGAAATAAAAATACATACAAAATAGGCAGTTCATGGTAGTAACTAGGGGGGGGTCTTTGACTTGTATTAATTATTTTAAAAAAATGTGGTAATAAATGGGTCTTTTAGATACAATTAACGTCACACCGCACTGCTCTAATGTGCATTCGCAAAAAATTGCTTTCTGCGAGCGTAAACCCATTACAGTCTGAGACTATGGGGAGTGGAGTTCTTGGTATCTTCTGCACAGCAAACCTTAACCATAGCTTTTGTTTTACTGTCAAGTAGCCTTTGCCTTGAGAAACCGTGATTGCCTCGAGGTTGGTAGTTTGCCTTTCATTTATTTCATAGCCAAACCAATGTACTTCCCACAAGCCAAACCACAAACAAGTCTTTTATAGGAGATCAGAAGAGCACTAACCCTTCCTCCACTTTTTCCATGATGCTGGCCAGCTCATTTTGGTATATTCACCCCCTCTCCCGCACCCCCCCCCCCCCCCCGTGTGTGTCTTTCTCTCCATCCCTCCCCCTACACCCTCCGTCTCCCGGTCCTACTGTTCTCTCCTATCACCACCCTCCAACAGATCTTTCCTCTCTCCCTGTACTATGTTTCCTGGTCTTACTCCATATTCTCACCCCTTGGCCTTACGACTCTCCACTCCTGCCTGCAACCACCAATTTTCCTCTGGTCTTCCCCCTTTACAAACTCCTCACTCCCGCCCCTACACCAGACATATATTATACACACTTATTATTTAATATGTTGATTAATGTCCTTCCAAATATTATGAGCAATAATCTTAAATCCCAACCAAACGCCCCTACGCTGCTGCACTGACGACAAATTCCTGAGTGATGTCTCTCAACAATCATTTTTCTGTTTTTTCCCCAGGCACACAACTTCTCACTGGCCCTGACTGATGCCGCCCATATTTGCTTACGAATGCCATTCCTCCCCAACCACATTTCATTGGGCCTCATTACAACCCTGGCATTGGACCATGGTGCTATTAGCACCATGGTCCATGCCGGATTCCGCCATGGTGGATGACGGAATTACCGCCCCATTCCAAGGTTGGCGGGGCGGTAAATCCCCATTCACCATGGCCCCTTCCCCATTCCCATTTTTGGGCCATAGGGCTCAATGGGAATGGGGAAGGCGCTAATTACGGCACCGTAAATTACGGTGCCGTAATTAGCACCAAGGTCCCTTAGCGGGTTGGACTTTAATGCCTGCAAAAAGCAGGCGTTAAAGTGTGAATCGGGCGTTAAGGGTTTAACGGCGCCGCAGCCTTTTACGGCGCCGTTAACCCGTTAACGCCAGGGTTGTAATGAGGCCCATTGTCTCTCTATCTTCTTTTGGTAGAGGAAATCCATGTTTAACTACATGTTTCCTTTTTGCCCCGACCACCCCTCTACTTGCCCCCCCCCCCCTGTGAAACTACCCCTAATTCCCTGGCGCAAGGATGGACTGCCATCCGGATGGATACGCTCCCCCAAGCCACTGTCCTCAACCTTTGCCCTGTCCTGCTACTTCTCTTGTCCTGGACGAAGGCTCTGCAGCCTCTCCCTCACCACTTGTCCAGGTCTGAGTTATGTCAGTACAGAGCATAATGTACTTTAAATGCCCTCCTTCTAAATGTGCCCTCATCGGTATCTTGCAATTCAGGCAAACTTCTCTGCAGGCTACATCCGCAATTCCTCAAATTCCCTGTGTCAGGAAACCATCACACATTTTGTGCATTGATGAAGTTATTGTCAGGATAAATGAAGCATCCCAACCAAATATGTCAGAAGGTACAATCCGTCCGTTATCCAATTATTTTGATGTATGACAGTTCATGACCAATAAAATGCAGCATTTCTATTTTTTCTGGCATAGGATCTTGAGCAGCAGGTGCATTTATTGGGGGATTATACTAAACGCAATGGATTACTCAGTGACAAAAGGAAGACTACATGTATGGCGTTTGCACCCTAAAAAGGAATCATTTCACTTGGGGTCACATTGTCAGGTTATCACATTCACCAACCTATCACTTGGAAAAAAGTCATCTGGAACAGGTTTCCTCTGTTTTCAGATTACTGCAAAAAAGAATTAAATACAGGAATTATCCTTATCCCCATACTGAGAGCCCTGTTTGCATAGAATGGCTCCTCGTACGTTGTTTGCCTAAGAACACTGGGTCAAAAGAAAGAGCGAAGACCATCAGTAAAACTATTGGTTGGGGAAGACCACTGGGCTGACCATATAATGCACATGTATTTGCTGTCGGAATATAGCTGGGTTAGCAGTCACAGAACATAAGGCTCGTAAAGTAAAAATGTTTGTCAGATCATTGCATGAAAACCAGCAATATAATACTATTTTAACCTGACCCAGAAACAATACATGAAATGTTGTATAGGAATCAGCTTTTTAAAAAAGTGTTGAATATATGTTTGAAAATTACATTGGAAGAGATGTTAAGCAATGTTTATGAGGGCCTCAATCATATTGTAATGTGACTAGAATGACTGATGCCAAGCACTATCTCTTAGAAGTGTGAGTATTTGAGGGGACCATTGTGCCTGACTAATAGTCCTTAAAGCCCTGATTGGTTTGCTGTGTATTGTATGTTGTATCATCTACTCTTAAGACTTTGGAAATGTATGCAGAAATGTGCTACATGTTGTTATCCAGAGCCACCAGCACCGTATGTTGTAGTGTGGAATTGCATTTAAAATGTGCAGAAATAATATCACAGAACCTGCGCTAAGAATTGTTATGGAGCTGAATCAAGATGTCACATTGACAGCAATGTTTTAGTTGCACCACGATCAAGCTAAGTATCTGAACAATTCACTGTATAGATTGTGTTTTCGTTACAACAGTGTGCATCACATGCAATGTTTTCATTAAAATGCTTAATTCTACATATATGTAATTCTCTTAAGGTGTCTGTGCATTTTGGAACCGAGTATCTGCACAGGTAACTGTAACCTGAAAAGTGGCAAAAGTTCTTCATAGTGAAAGGAAACTTTATATATAGACTGCCCTTGAAGCCTAATAAAGCCATTGAAGTCACTGATGTTACTGTTATGTTACCGTCAACTCCTAACCCTGATGTTGTCCTCATCAGTACATATGGTTCAACGTTACAAACATTCTAATGTTATTGTGATTTCTACCTTGCACCGGCGCCATTTTGATGGTTTCCAGGCACCAGGTAGATCTGAAAAGGAAGGTGGTTGCGATGGGTTAGTTAGTGGGATTGAGAGGGAAAAGCGCAAGAGAGCTTCCGTGTTCTGTTGGTAGCTTCAGTTCAGAAAAACAGGTAACTGTGTGCTGGTTTGTTCTTAGTTGATCGACATTGCGTGTTGTTTGATGCGTGGTTGTATATGGGTGGTTTCCGTGCATCTTGGATGTTGTGGAGAGTCAGTAGAGTGCTTGTAGTCTGCAGTGCTTTTGTGTTTTGTGGCAGAGCTGTGTGTCTGGTTCTTCTGTGTTGGAGGGTGGGTATGCAGAGTATTAGAGAGTTTTTAGTAGGGTTAGTCGATGGTCATCCGAGTCTTTTTCTGTGGGTCGGGTTGATCCAATTGGTTTAGAATTATTCCATGGTGTTTGGGGTTGGGAGTTTCATTTCTCTGGGTGTTCATAGTTGTGCTGCGTTGGCAGTTTTCCTTTGCTGGTGTTCTTTAGCTTGGTGAGTTAAAGAGCCATGTTTTTAAACAGTTTCCTGAACTTTAGATGGTCTTCTGTTGTTCGTATTTCTTTTGGAAGCAAGTAAGTGCCGCCGCTATGCAGGAGAATGCTGATCCCCGAATTTGTGTTTTGCATGTTGTTTTGGTGCGAGGCGAATGTCCTTGCTGGACCTTAGTCTTCGTGTTTGTTTGTATATAGAGATTTTTCCCTTTCTGAATTCCGCTCCTTGGTCGTGGATTGCACTGTGTGTCATGCAGAGTGTTTTGAAGAGGATTTGTTTTTTGACTGGTAGCCAATTTAGTGTTCTCAGTGCTGGTGTGATGTGTTCTCTTAGTGAGTCTGAGGAGTATTCTTTCTACTGCATTCTGCATTCATTATCATTTTCTCAAAAGGTCTTTTGGCATTACACGATAGATGCTGCTGCCGTAATTTATTCTTGACATGACGAGCGAGATGACGGTGAGTGTTCTGTATGGGAAGGTGAAGAAAGGGAGTATCCTCTCAATTGTGTCTACGTGGAACAAGCATTTCTTAACTACTGCGTTGACTTGTGGTTCTAGTGTTAGTTCGTTGTCCATTAGTATTCTGAGATTTATGACCACTTTGGATGGCTCTGGAGGGTTTCCCAGTTCGGTAGGCCATGAAATGTGGTGATTGTTTAACGGATCATAAGGTGCAATCATGATTTCTGTTTTGTCCGGATTGAGTTTAAGGATGTTGGTGCTCATCAAATAGTTTAATTCAGTGAGGCAGTTAGTAAGGGTTGGGTTTTGTTCTCTGGAGTTGATTTTCTGGATAATTTGAGTGTCCTCTACATGGTTGTAGCAGATGAGGCCATGTTTTTTTATGAGGTTAATCATGGGGGTCATGTAGATGTTGAAGAGTAGTGGTTAAAGCAATGAGCCCTATGGCGCTCAAAATGTTAGGGCAAGTCTCGTAAAAAATGAAATGAGCACCAAGCCCAGTATGTATTATGTACATAGTGATTAAATCATACACCTTTTTATCAAGACATATTTGTTAAATCTAAAGATCTCTGGTCATTCTTACCTTCTGAAAATTCTCTTTGATTTCATCCAAAGCTGTTAAGAACCCTCATTGGTCCTATTTGTTCCCTTCTCCTTTCTCAAAGGGGTATTTTGAAAGAGTAAAATAGGAGTGTACCAGACTGTCCCCATCTTGGAATGATATCCCCATTCACAACATAACTTTTCTGGCCTTCTTGAAGCACCCCCTTTGGCATGCTTTTGATGGCACTGTCTCACAAGCCCTAACTTTACAATTCAAAGATATGCTTCTGAGGTCTTCTTCAGTTTAAGCAGTGGCCATGTCTGAGCACATTGTGATGCTCTTGGAAATATCCATTCTTTGTCTCTTGGCTTCAATATTGCTGTAGCTCTGCAGGTTTGAGGACCGCTCCCACCACCAGTGTTACTTAGTCCTTTGCATGCTTCTGGCCAAAATTTTTAAAAAGTGTTTGTACATAATATGGCAAATGGATGTATTGGAAATAAATACATGGTCAAGACAACTCTTTTTGCTAGCACTTTCAAATGGAATAGTCAATGGATTCAATAGAGATGTCACAGCACCTGCACTGCCCTGGCAGACCTACTATTTAGCTGGCTCACGCTCTGTCCCATGCCTTTGGTTATGTGTGATGGGATTCCAAGTGATCCTTCAACACATTTTGTAACATTGTGCACAATCGGTTTGAAATTATTGGTCAATGCCTTAATTATTGTTCACAAAATACTGACTCTCAATTCACAGCCCGGTACCTGTAAGTGATTCTTGTTCAACCATGGTTTGCTACACTATATAGCACTTTGCAGTTTTTCATTGATACTTCTATGCATGTATGTTGTCTAGGAATGAACCCTAATAGAACTTGAGGGTGGAAAAACAGAAGTACTCAGACTGTGGAGTGCAGTAGTTCAATAACATGTTAGTGTTGTCCTCTGTGACTGCATTCACAGCATTAAAATGCACACAGGACTGTTTTAGAGGCTATTACTTGGCATGATCAAGAGGTCCTCGTATGTGCTCAATGCATGGCCTCACCCCAAGTGACTTTTGAAGTAAAGCAGAAAACCTTAAACCAATGAGGCCGTTGGGCTTTTTAAGGCTTGGTAGAACTGGATCCTCTTACGTCATGTACTCGTATTCTATTTATTATTATAGTTTTAGGTGTGATTTGATTTTTGTGGTAATGTTTTTACTTACTATATATGCTTCTATGGATATATTCCAAATAAAGTGTTGTTTGTGGTAGACTAAAGTTACACTAAAGGGACCTTTTTACGGGGAAGTGTGCAAACAGACAATCACATATGTGGTTTTACTAGAGGAACTGAAAAGCTGAGTATTCCTAATGCCCAGCATATCCTTGTGCATGGACCAGGGCTACCAACATTAAATGCCCCTGTCCTGGCCTATACATTTCTTATTTTTATGTTCAAGTATTTCTTAAGAACTCCCTAATGAAAAGGCATAAGGCACTCTACAACGATAACCAAAAAAGTGATGGGTGGAAGATTTTGAATTAATCAGAACCACTGGCATTGTGCTGGACAACCTCCCTCACCACAATTTTTTAGCCTGTCTCTGCCATGGCAAAAGGGATCCAGCCATATGAAAATCAGTCGGGTACTGCCACCAATTGGAGCACCGGGTGCACTCATGCGCGAGATTCCTTACGGAGCCTCACTGCCCTGAGCTCCTCATAGATGCCGCAATAACTCATTGTGGACAGGATTGGGTCCAAGTGATAACCTAACGAGCACCATCCACGCTCACCGTTCCTTTAGAAGAAGAAAAAAAGAAAAAAACACAACATTGCATCGGGAATGAATAGACCAGAGGTGGTTTGTGGGCCCCGCTACTACCCACAGATAGAAGATGCAATCTGAATAGATAAGAAATTAGTCCTGAAGAAGATGATCAAATCAAGATATCATCGAAACCGGTCGACCTGACATCTGACAGAGGTCTTCAGCAAAAAAGACACTGCCTAAAAATACTTGACTTTCTTATAACGCCTTGTATCTATACGATACCCAAGAGGCACCTCGGATTAATTTCTGAAAAAATGCCTGCACGTATTTTGTAAACTGGTGCTAGATACATTGTTTTAAGGTTTCCGCATTAGTAATTGATACTTGTGGTACAACCATAGATGGAGGGGGGAAGCACACACCACAGAGGGTGAATACATCCTGGAAAATCCCCTGTTGGGTGTCTCTTCACCCCATCTCTGTCTTTCTTAAAAATTTCGTTTTTAACACTTTTGGGTGTGTTACTGTCTTGAGATAACCCAGCCACCAGCTGGGCTTTCCTTGATTTACCATCCATTGTAGAGTTAGGGTCAGTTCCCTCTTCTACCTATCCTCTTTTAGATAGGCGGACCACCACACGCTCCCTAGGGACAGCTCACCCTGCAGGGTCAGGGTGTTCTTCCAGCCAGGGTCACAATAGGTAACGCATTTAAAGTAGTCCTTGCTCTTAAAGACTTTTTTGGCAATTGTACTTAGTATTTTGGTCTACAGTCTGTCTTGTGTGATACTACCAATTGGAGCAGGCCAGCCCAAACTGCTAGGTCAGGTCCCCTCTGCACGGAAACACAAGCAACCCCAGACATGTTTCGACCTTATTGGCCCTCATCAGTGCACTCTACAACAATACCATAAAATAAAAATGTAAAATAAAGAATTAGAAGAAAATACAATGGGCCACATTATGAGTTTGGCGGTATTCTGATGATAAATACGCCGAAATACTGCCAAATTCAATTACTGTTACCACTGCTTGGTCCTCTGGAGTTACCATAGGATCACAAGTGGTGGTAATTCCCCATTTTTGGAGTGCATATGACTCCATGGGGATTCCTGGCAGATTTACCGCGGGCAGAATTTCTGTGCAGTAAATCCACCAATTTATGAAGTTATTGTGGAGAATTCTGCCACTTTTCATCTGAAAATTTGCAGATTTACCCCACAGTAATTCCACCAGCAGTAAATCCACCAAAATGTAAAATTTGGCGGTGCAGGAAAAGTGGCAATTACCGCCACTTTTTTCCCACACCGCCAAACTTGTAATGAGGTATAATGCAAACTTAAAAAAAGAACAATTCAGATATCAGAAAACACCCAAAACCACTTTGAAAAGATCAATGTATAGAGCTTTCATAAGGCTTAGTAAGAATTAAAGCAATCTAATTTCACCTTGCAAGGCTTTCAAGGCCTATGGAGCAGCAACAGAAAATGCTTGTTTGCAAATCTGGTGTGTTTAAGTGTAGGTATTTCTAGCCTTTTTTTATTACATATGTGCTTCTGGTAATACCCACGTCTCTGGGATAACGTTTTTTGCTAAATGAAATGGCGTAGCTAGTCCAGAGTCATGAATGCTAAAGAACACAAGAGAATCTGGAAGGCAGTGCAACTGAATCATAATGGATGTGATATGGTAAGGTTTCCAGGCACCAGTCACCAATCGAGCCGCTGCATGCAAAACCAATTTCATTAATACTAATGTTGAGCCCGCAAACCAGAAAGCAAAGCATTCTATCATCTACACTACAGATGCCCATACCTTGAAGCAAAGACTAAAAATAAGAGGCAGTTAGGAATGGAGTTATATACCTCAATAATGCTAAAAAGTAGAATAATGAGATATTGGGCCTCATTACAACTCAGGCGTTAAGGGTTAACGCCGTCGTTAACCCTTAATGCCTGATTCCGATTTTAACGGCTGCTTTTAGCAGCCGTTAAAATCCATGGCGCTAAACCGCCTTGGTGCTAATTACGCCACCGTAAATTACGGTGGCGTAATTAGCGCCTTCCCCACTCCCATTTTGCCCTATGGGGCAAAAATGGGAATGGGGAAGGGTGAAATGGGGATTTACCGCCCCTCTCACCTTGGAATGGGGCGGTAAATCCGCCATCCACCATGGTGTAAACGTAGTTTACACCATGGTGGTAAAGTTGGCGTACTTACCGCCTGGGTCGTAATGACCCCCATTGTATCAGTGTGGTGGCAGAAATGTAAACCAAAATCAAGGAAATAACTTAAAGAGTAAACCAATTAAATGAATGTAGGGACATTACAAGAGAGAATAGAATCCCCAGCCAATTTTGAGCAAGTGGTTGAAATGCGCATGTGAAAGAGAAATCAAAAGAAATATGAAAGGATTTAACCGTAAAGAATGTAAAGACATTCCATCTTTATCATACTCAGTTCCTCCAACAGTGTATATCAGCAAGCAATGCCATCTTGAGGTATAATTGAGTGTCATCAGCAAACTGGTGGATGGAGATACCCAATTCTTCAACCAGATCTTCCAAGAGCACACCACATGCAACAGGATTGAAAGGCGTCCTAGCAGTTCCCACTTATACTAACTGGGAACATTCTGACAGGAAAGCTGCCCAATATGCAAGCAGCCAGGATGTTTAAAAGCTCTACATGAGGGACTGTGTCAAAAGCTGCAGAGAGGTTAATGAGCACAAACAGGGATCAACCCAATCCAGCAAGCATCTACATAATAATATTCCATGTTAAAATTGTAACAGTACACATAAAGTGCGTGATAATGGTGGGAGAAAAAAATCAACAAGACTCGGCAAGAGATGATACGCGCGCTAGTTCTAGATGTATACAATTACACTGGATGATATAATGTGCAGGCTTCCTTGCTAGATAAAAAGCAGAGCTTGCTGTGTGCAAAATACACGTTCCAGTTCAAAGTGCATATTAGTGTAGTTAGAGCAAAATACAGATTCAATTTCAAAATGCGAAGCATTGCAATTGGAACCTGTTGTGCAATTTGAGACCAGGACATTTGAAAGGTAGACACATACATATCTTTTTTGCTTCATGTTTGTCAATCTCCCAAAGTACCAGGGAACCAGCGGTTACAGTTGGAACTCTTTAGTAATAATTGCCTCCCCAGCCATGACCTGTGTATGTACTTGGCCATAACCCAAACCATGTACCTGGTCACTGTCGATTTGCACATATTCATTGCGTCTCCTATATTGCAGACGTTATGGAACCTAAACAAGGCTATAAGGTATTTTGATCTGAAATGCACACATTCTGGGAAAAATAATAGAAAAGGCACCATCGTCCCCTCTGTACCATTGCAACTCGGGCATTCTGTATGCTGTGCCGGGCTCCAAGACTTTGTGAAATAAGCCAAGGAAGAGTGTCCATACAAAACCTTAAGAACAGGGGCGAGCAAAATATGGCATTCTATAATCAAGATATTCCTCATAACTAGGCCCCACTTTGCTCGACCAATATGCCTGCCCCAGCACAAGTCGATTGCATTTGGCTTTAGAGCAACATTGTAGGTGGATTGCATACACTTTCTTAACTAATGATGACGTCCTGACATTCGCAGCTTGGGAACCATGTCACTGGTGTATCAGAGCTAAGGAGGCTAAAGTTGTTTTCACATGCTTGAACCAAGCAAGTGATGAACTTCCATTCTGTGATTGAATGCCAAGCATAACACACATATACGTCTCAGTAGCAGCTTATTCTGATACATTCGAAGATCCCCACAGCTCAGCCCCGTACATTACAGCTGATCTTGCCTGCATTTTATAAATATGAAGTGCAGGATTGAAGGCTCCATTACCATTTATTTAGGGCGTCCCTAGAGATTGCATTTCTGGTTCTCTTGAGTGTGACATTAGATTTCCACATTTGCC